>NC_133461.1:30969868-31275000 GCF_048565385.1 Saimiri boliviensis
TGAGGGAGGAGTCACTGTTACCTAATTTCAAGCAGCCTTGGGAAGGCCTGTAAGGGGACCCCTTAGCTTCTTAGTGTCATAATGCTTCTTTAGACTACATCCATCCACCTTATTGCATGCTCACTCTTTAGCAAATAGATAAAACAATTTCACTATGCAGAATTTCTATAAAGTTGTCTTCAGTCGAAAGCTTAAAATAGTAGCTCCACTCTCTTGGGTAGTGATGAAAAATCAGGGAGTTATTTGCTCAGACACAAATACTATGACCCCTGGATCATACCCACAGTCATGTGTTTCTACAGTCAATAGTAGTACAAATACAATAAAACTTCACACTTTACATACTGCTGTATTATTTTAAGCCTCTTCCACAGTCATCATCATTATCTGATCCTGCCTGACTCCCCCAAATGAAAGGTGGAATAGGTGCTGTTTCCTCAGTGACTTAGTCCATTCAGGCTGCTGTAACAGAATACCATAGATTGGGTAGCTGTTAAACAATGGAAATTTATTGCTCACATTTCTGGAGGCTGGGAGGTCCAGATCAAGGTGCTGGCAGATTCCGTGCCCAGTGGCCTGCTTCCTGGTTCACAAATGGCTGTCATCTTTTTGTGTCTTCACATGGCAGAAGGGGTGAGGGAGCTCCCTGGAGTCTCCTCTATGACACTAACCCCATTCATGAGGGCTCTACCCTCCTAAAGGTCCCATCTCCAAATTCCATCACCTTGGGGATTCGATTTCATCATGAGAATTTTGGAGGGACATAAACATTCAGTCCATAGCACTGGGCTTATAGCTGAAGAAACTCCGTATGCAGAAGTTGAACAACCGACTTAAGGTTCACACACCGGGCATGTGGTGGAGACAGGGTTGGGATCTGGCTGGAGACAGGATGTCCTGAGTTTCTGCTGCACACATAGCCCTTCTGAACAGAATGAGAACTCCTTCCCCAGGCTGCTGCGTTTCATGCTTCTGGATTAGCTATCCCAGGCCGACAGATCTGCTAACTGCTCTTTCCATTGTGCAAGGCTGCAAGGAGGGGAGGAAGCTTCCTGAGGGCCTTCGTGAAGTTCACGGGTCAGTAACACACCTATTAAGATTCCAAAGATCAGAAGAGAACGTAGGGGAACTTTGCTGGGGTCAACCAAAAATGGGCAATCCTATGCCTTTATGTATCTTGAATGTAAATGAACGCGAACAAGAGGCAGAGAGGAGTGGGGTGAGGGCATGGACCCTAAGCCTGGCTGCTGGATTCAAAGCCTGCTTTGCCACCTACCAGCTGTAAGGCCTCAGGCAATCACTTAACCTCATCTGTTTCTTTATTTGTGAAACAGGGGTTGTGACAACATCTACCTCATAGGGTTGTCATGGGGATTAAGCGAGTTAATACTTATTAAGTGCTTAGGGCAGTTTTTGGCATGTGGTAAGTTATTTATGAAGGTTTGTTAAATAACGATGGACCTCTAAGGCAGCAATCCCCAAACTTTTTGGCACCAGGAACCAATTTCATGGAAGACGGTTTTTCTAAGAATAGAGGGTGGGGGATGGTTTTGGGATGAAACGGTTGCACCAAAGATCATCAGGCATTAGATTCTCATAAGGATCACACAACCTAGATCACTCACATGCGCAGTTCTCAGAGAGCTCCCGTGAGAATCTAATGCCACCGCTGATCTGACAGGAGGCAGAGCTCAGGCGGTAATGCTCTCTTGCCCACCTCTCACCTCCTGCTCTGTGGCCTGGTTCCTAACAGGCCACAGACCAGTGCCAGTCCATGGCCCAGGGGTTGCAGACCCCTGCTCTAAGGGTCAGGCACTGTACTGGTACTATGGCAAAAGAAGGGCCAGGACATAACACTGAGCCCAGGGAGCCCATGACCTGCCCACTGCCACTGTCCATGTGAGATCATGGCCATATCCTCCACTGAACTCTCCATGTCAAATATTTAACATCTCTTTTAATAACGAAGTATTTAACAACTGGTGGTATGAATGAGAGTTAAATAATCTTAAGAGGGATTAGGAGGATGGGAGTAAGGAAGGATAGGATGAGGTCCCTACCTGTGGATGTCAGAAATGAAACCCAGACTGAGCACTGTTAGTCTCTGTCTCATCCCTTCCAGCAGGACAGCCACTAAGCACCTGTGGCTATTGAGTAGCTGGAATGTGGCCAGTCCAAACTGAAGTGTGCAGTCAGGCTAGAACCCAAACAGAAAGCACGTCAAATATCTAGTTAGTACATTTTCATATTTATTCTCTGTTGAAATGATAGCATTTTCAATACATTGGGTTAAATAAAATACACTATTAAAATTAAGTCCACTTGCTTCTTTTTACTTTTTAAAATATGGCTACTAGAAAAGTTTAAATTGCATCTGTAGTTGTGTTTGTGGCTCACTTTATTAGCCCAGTGCTGAACGACATGGATCCCAGCAGATGAATGAGCTGGGAAAGGAAATATTCAACTTCCCTTAGGAAGAAGCTCACAGAAAAGGCGAGAGCTTGATGCAGGTCCCAGGAAGATGCTCCTTCCTGTGTATTCAGTGCCTGACAGAGGTCCCATTCTTACTGGGTGCTCATCTTTGATTTGTTGAATTATTGCCAAAATGTGACCTGGCTGTGGGGTGGGAAAGAGGGCAGGAAAGCAAGCAGGCCTGGGAGCAGATGCTCACCTGAAGATACTAAAAGTAAAATAGCCGGCTGGAGCCCATTTCTCGCGAGGTGCAGGCAACCGCTGTCCATCTGGGGCTTTCTGTTTTGTTGAGCTGGCCTCCACTGAATCAAATTCTTTGGAGGACTTTGCTGATGCCAGCCTTGGTGCCTCCGTTTTAAAGTGCTGTGTGAAGAAAGGTTTGGACTTCATTGCCTCCTTTTCTTGGTGGCTGAATTGAGCCCTTCCCACCTTTCCCGGACCACATCCTCACACCATCCCTGGAAGAAAGTTTAGGAAAAGTTGAGTTTCTGCAAATGGCTCTCGGGAAGGGAGGTGGACGATTCAGGAAGGCCGAGCTGGTGGCCGACCTCGGAAAGCCAAGACTAATTCCGTAGTCTAGTCACTCCGTCAAACATTTAGTGTATCCGGGTGATTGTTCCCTGGTAGGCGAGCCGGTCTATCTGCTGGGCCTTTTGTCATGTTAACTGCAGCCGATCAATGGATTGAGGTCAGGACTTCTGATGTAGGTGCAAGCTTAGAGGGAAAAAGTCTCAAAGATTCATTTTTTCTCGTCTGGTAACACTCCGGTCACTTATTTTTTCTCAGTTAGCCTCTGCCGCTCTAAAGTGGATATTGATCAGTGCTTTAATGCAAACCTGTCAAATTAATTTTGCAGACCTGGGATATGACTGGCCTAAAATTGCTTCTGCATCTGTTCTCTGCAGCAAGCCTATGAATTTTAATCACGGCCAGAATGGGTTGGTGGCTTTTTTTGTTAGAAACTTGAATAGGAAAGGTTTAAACTGTAAATGCCAGGGAATGATGCTGTTTTGTTCTTTTCAGAAACTCATGTGGTGGAGGTCAAAGAAATTATTATGTCGGGTGTATTCCTGGCAGATGCTGTGGGAAGCCTTGCGGGCTGACTTTCTCCAGAGCTGCGTCCGGGGAACGATGGTGCCTCCGTAAACTCAGGCAGTTGCAGAGCCGCAGCTCTGGGGAGCGGCCTGCACTGGGATGCCTGCATAGTTTGCCACCCCGGCCTGTGGCGCTATCCCTGCCTACTGCTTTTTGTTACGCAAGACAGCTTTACCTCCTGTGGGTGAAGGAAGCTTAGATTTCACTTTGTTTTGAAGATTTAGGTTCCAGACCTGGCTCTGCCTCACCCTCCTATGTACTGTGGGCAAGGCAGATCTCTTTTTGAGACTCAGGTAATCATAGAAATTATTTAATGTCAAGAACCATCCTAACTAAGACCAGGCTCCTCCAGACAGGGCCACGCCATGTCAGCTTCCTACGCCCAGGAGTCCTGCAAGGGCAGGGCTGTCCTCAGCTCCCAACAGAGCTTTCACTGTGTCCCCTGCAGCTACTGTCCTTAGTCCTGGTGGGAGGCTCCCCGCCCCTCTACACCTCAGATCCTGGGTGTGGAGCCACTGCTGACACCCCCACTGTCATGCCCATTTATGGGCAGCACTACGACTGCCACCAGAGGGTCTTCCTGCTGCTTGTACTCCCTGGGTACTTTCCACAACTGAACTACTGTGGCTGGACAGCCCTTTTGCAGGGAAAGGTGTTCCTCGCATCCCCACTTTTCTGGGAAAGGGTGGCACATCTGCCCCAACCACCCAGGGGCTCTGTCCCTCTGGTGGCAGCTCTCCTCCCCACAGACAGTCAGGGCATGCGCACTCGGCACAAAATCAATCGACTACGACTCTAACTGTATTTGCCCTCACTGTACATCATCGTCATCTATTTGTTGAGTAGCTATTATATGCTAGGCTCTGTTCTCAGTTCTTTTCATACATTACCTAATTTAATGTTCATGAAAAACACGGGAGAGAGGTGCTAGGAAGGCAACTGAGACACAGAGGTGACATAATCTCGCCCAACTCACACAGCTCACTCGTGGCAATGGTAGGCTTGAACTCAGGCCATCTGGCTCTAGCACCCACATTGTGATATGCTTTAAATACTGTCTGTCTGTCTCTGCCATGTGCAGGGAAGCACACGATGTGGTGTCACCTTCTCTGGGTCCCTGATTTTGTATCCGTGTTATTTTTATTTCCCCAATAAAACTCCAAACTCCTTGAGGGTGTCACCCTTCCTATTTCTTGATACTCAAATAAATAAATGAAGGTGAAGAATCACATGGTCACAGAGAACAGGTCAGAGAAATGTTTGGGGACAGCTTTGAAGGCAATTCTGACAAATTCAGCTTTACAGAGTAAGGGGGAGAGATGGGTGAGGGTTAGAGAGAAGTGAGAAAGAGTAGAGACAGGAGAAGAGAAGAGAACAGAAGAGAAGAGGGAAAGATTTCATTTCACATGGGCATATCTTGTCCCTCCAACTGTGAGGTCCCAGCAGTGGGAGGTGGGGAGGTGAACCCCCTCCTTCTCACTGAAGTAACGAGCTGGAGAGGCTGGAAGACTTGGCGCTCAGAGCTGGCCAACATTCCCAGGTCAGAGAACTGGGCATTGAGAGGCCCCTCAGGAGCCCCTGGGAAGTCACATGAAGGCCCACAAGAGAACACCACCTGGAAGGCTGTGGCTGAAGCATTCCTGGCCTGCCAGGAGTCAATAGAGAAACAGCAGAGCCAACGGAGAGAGGACTCCCCAGTACCTGTTGTACCCAAGGGACACTTGTCTCCCTCCCTAGGACCTTCCTGGAGGAACTAGGCACTGAGGAGAGAAGGGGCCTGGGTTATCTCAGAGCCTGGCCAGCCTCCTCCTCCCCAATCTCATACCCCTATCCTCCTTGCCCCAGACAACCCTCAAGAGAATTGGAGTCCCTCTTAGACTGCACTGGGGAGAAGCAAAGAGACGCTGTTCAAACAGAACTTGAAGTTATACTTTGAACTGAACAGGACTGTCCTCACTGAAAGTGATAGGAAAGTTACGGAATCTAAGTTGTCATGGAAGAATGGAGGCAGGAGATTGAGCATAGCAGGGCTGTCATCATGCTCACTCCTTTTCAGTGAGCACAGCCACCCTGTGTCACATATGGCTTTTAAACCTGAGAAAGGATCCTGATTGGACAGGTTTGGTTCAATCCTCAGTCTCTCCCTGTGGACTGGTCACTGTAGGGGAAGTTCTGTAGGTTGGAGAGCTCAACCCATCCGCGAGGGTGGGGGAGTCAGGTAGGGGAAGGGTTCTCTTCGTAGTAGCAGCAGGGAGCCTGGGGATAGTTACCTGCATGGAGAAGTCAATCCCAGTGTGTTTTGTGGCTGCACACAGCTTTGTGCTGGGTTCATCCATTCATCTCAAAGGAGTCAATGCCTCTCCTGCCAGAACAGGGTCTCCAATCCTACCACACTGCCTCCCATATTTAAGCTGGGTCTCCCATGTGTGAGAACAGGCTGCTGTGAGGCCCCTGCCTCCTTCCCCAGCATCCTCCTCTACACCAAGCAGAAAGCCGAGGAGGTGGGAGGCGCTCAGTGAATGCCTTGTGAATGAGTGCCTGCCTGAGTGAATGAATGACTCTATGAATGAAAGGAAAGGAAATGAAAAGCAATTAGACACACATACCCACAGCTCACCTAACCACACAGCTTCCTGCCCTCCATTCATCTGCTAAAAGCTCTGTGCCCATAATATCAGGTTTGGGCTCCTCAGTCCCTGAGGGGAGGGGCAAGGGGCTGCTGATCTGCAGTCTGCAGGAGAAGGCACCAGGCTAGGGATCGGGGGAGTTGTCCTGTTGTTAATTACCTGTGTGACCTTGGGCAAGCCACTTAACCTGCCTTTACTTCAGTTTTGTCATCCATCAAATGGGGCTAATGCTTTCTGTGTGTTTCCTCCACAACAGAGATGAGAGAAACAGACAAATGAATGAGAAAGTTAACAGCACTTGGACAAACATAAACGAGAAACAGTGAGGGAGAAAGAAGGCTTTCTTATGTCCCTGGGCCTCCACGGGGATGCACTTGATTACAGAGCTGGATGTTAGGGTGGTGAGAAGAGAAGGCCCTCTGCACTGAGGAGAAAATCCTCCAACATCCAGAGGGCAGTCCTGTCATGTGCCCAGCCCTGAGAGGGGAGAATTTAAAAATGGAAGAATCCCACCTGCCCTTAAGGAAAGATACACACTTGTAAACAACTGGGTCTGCAAAAGGGGCTCAATGGCCACAGAAAATCAGTCAGTTCATAGGTATTTGTTGAGCACCTATTACATACCAGGCGCTGTTCTAGAAATTCAGGATAAGAGGTGGAGAGTCCTGCCCAAAGAGCTACATACCAAGGAATGAATGAACACATAAACAAGCAGACAGTAAATGAATGGGATGGCATCAGAGCCAGGTAAATGCTGTAAAAAAAGGTAATAACAGTCCGGGTGTGGTGGCTCATGTCTGTAATCCTAGCACTTTGGGAGGCTGAGGCCAGTGGATCACCTGAGGTTGGGAGTTTGAGACCAGCCTGGGCAACCCGGTGAAACCCCGTCTCTTCTAAAAATAACAGAATTAGCTGCGTGTGGTGCTGCACGCCTGTGATCCCAGCTATTCAGGAGGCTGAGGCAGGAGAATCGCTTGAACGCAGGAGGCGGAGGTTGCGGTGGGCCAAGATCGTGCCATTGCACTCCAGCCTGGGTAACAAGAGTAAAACTCCATCTCAAAAAAAAAAAAAAAAAAAAAAAAAAAACAATTAAAAAATTAATAAATAGGATAAAGCCATAAAGAGCAGCTGAGTTGGAGTAGGAGGCTGCTTTAGTGGAATGATCACAGAAAGGGTCTGGGAGGTGGTGACGTTAGAGCCGAGGCACACAGATGACAGTCAGACAGCAGAGGGAGGGGCCAGAAATGGGCAGTGTGCCTCGAGCACAGGGAACACAGGATAAGGTGGGCTGGGCCTGGCAAAATCCACCTTCGCTGGCTATGAGGAGTAGGGCAAGGCAGTGGGAACCCACTTGAGGCTTAAATAGGGATGGACATGATCTGAGAGAGACAGAATGGCCAAGCAAATACGGCACTGTGTTGGCGATGGATGGAGATGGGTGATGAAGGAATGAGAATGCTTCTATTTTTCTTGCAGGTTTTCCATTTGTTTGAAATTATTTCAAAATAAAAAGATGAAAAACAAAAGACTACTTGCTTCTGGTGGACAGTTGATTTCAGGGGTTGGGGAAGGCTGGTACCAAGCGAGGAGGAAGACTCTTGCAGGAGTCTAGGTGACTTGGACTAGGGGATGCAAGAGAGGGGTCACTTTCAGGTCATATTTAAGGAGGTCTGTGTTTGTTTTGCATTGCTCCTATAACAAGTGACCGCAAACGTGGTGGTTATCAACAACACACACTTGTCATCTTGTAACTCTATAGGCTAGAAATCCAGCACAAGAGTCACTGGGCTAAAAGCAAGATGTTGGGCTGTGCTGCTTTCTGGAGGCCCCAGGAGACACTTCGTTTTCTTGCCTTTCCAGCTTCCAGAGGCCTCTTTGTAGCCCTCACAGAGAACCTCCTGCTTACAGAACCAGAGAGGGTACTGAATCCTTCTCACGCTGTCATCTGTCTCTGACCACTGTCTGGAAAGGTCCTTGCTTTGAAGGACTCATGTCATTGCATTGGGCCCACCCAAATAATCCAGAATAATCTTTCCATCTCAGGATTCACAAATCTTTTTGTTTGTTTGTTTGTTTGTTTGTTTGTTGAGACAGAGTCTCGCTCTGTCACCCAGGCTGGAGTGCAGTGGTGCAATCTCCGTTCACCGCAACCTCCGCCTCCCAGGTTCAAGTGATTCTCCAGCCTCAGCCTCCCGAGTGGCTATCACTACAGGCATGTGCCACTGCTTTCAGCTAATTTTCTTTGTATTTTAAATAGAGATGGGGTTTCACCATGTTGGCTAGACTGGTCTTGAACTCCTAACACAGGTGATCCGCCTGCATAGGCCTCCCAAAGTGCTGGGATTACAGGCGTGATCCACCACGCCTGGCCTAAGATCCACAAATCTTAATCACATTTACAGAGACCGTTTTTCCACGTAAAGGAACATATTCACAGGTTCATGGGGCTCAAGGTGTGAATATTTTGGGGGGCCACGATTCTGCCTATCAAAAGGTAAAATCATTAGAGCGAATTAGACTGGATTTGGGTGGGAGGGAAAGAAATGAACCAAGAATGACTGCGGGATTTCTCACCTGAGCCACCGAGTGAAGGATGGAGCCATTGCTCCAGAGAGCAAGCCCCTTGGGAGGAGTGGGCTGCTGGGATGCGGAGAGTCAGGGAATCAATTGCTCTGCTGGAAGTGTGCAAAGTTTGGGTGGGCACAGGGCAGAGTAATTGAGAGAGCCTCACGCTGGTGCCAAGGGGAAGAGGGGAGCATAAGCCAAGGTGGGGCCTGAGAGTGGCTCTCATGGGGGTCACCATACATGCCTCCTGGGTACATAAGCACGTACTGAGCCCCTGATAGTCACCGGGCCTGGAGATATGAATACTTTCATACATAGAAGATGTCCCAGAAGGAAATGGAAGGCCAGATGCAGACGTGGTTGGACAGACGGGTTGGGGTCTGGTTTATAAGGCCTTGTGTTCTAGGTCATCAGGTGTGGGCATGAGGCAGGAACAAGGAGTGGCCCCTGCAGAGCCTTAAGGAGACAAATGGCACAACGCAGAAAAAAGGACATGATAACACATGCAGTCTCTAAACTGGCACCAAACTGGCCGAGTGTGGGCACATGCAGACAAGCTGGAGGCACGGGGCAAGGCGGCTCCAGCCCAGCCGGGGAATCCTGGCTTGGGCCTGTCCCTTCCCACTGCTCCTGGCTTTAAGGGATGTACCTGGCATTGCAAGGGTGGGGATGTGTGGAAGGAAGGGGAGAGGCATCTCTTCCTCTTTCTGAACTGCCGCTCTTAAATCAAACGATTCAATCCAGGTGGAAGAGGCTTGGCAGCTGGGAGAGAAGAAGAAGGAGAAGCAGACGATAAAAAAAAAAAAAAATCAATAACGCTTCCCCATAAAATAAATTGAGATTTGTGGAATTCACTTCCACTTGACATCAAAGATGCCGATTTGGTGAATTCGTTTAAGGCCAAATTGAAAACATATCATTTTAATCCGGGTCCCCAGGCTGCCCCAGGCTCCGTGGCAAGAGCCCTGGGAACTGGGTTCACTGCAGCTCCCAATGCTCATTTGGGGCAGATTGATCTCCATGGCTTTGGAGAAGCTGTACTGTGGGTGGCAGGAGAGGTGGATGGTTCCCTACCCCCTCTTCAGGGCCAAGGTCCCTCCAGCTAAAATGCCACCAGGAACGACTGATGTGGCCAAGCTTGGCTGCCTGAGAAGTGGATTTAAGAGGCAGACGCAACACTGGCTAGCTGGAACCTTGGGCATCATGCAGCTCTTTCGACTTTACCACGCCTTCCTGTTTCCTCATGTAAATTAGTGCACAATAAACTACAAGATACATCATAGAGTGGACCCACTGTAGTTCTGGATCCCGCTCCCTCAGGGCATGGGTATGAAGTGAATGGTGGTGTGGAAAGTGGGCCACTAAATAGTAAGAAAAGAAGGCAAACTCATGACAAGTGAGCACCCCGAGGGTTTCCTTGGCCTGGGCTTTAAAGAAAAGAGGACAGGCCTAAAAGCATGGGTGAGGCTCCAAAACACATCTTCACTAAAGTTAAGATCCAGTCCTGTGTTAGGGGCTTCCCTTGTCCAAGACATGGGCACCAGGGCAGGAGAGTGCGGGCTGGCAGGTTTCTGCCAACCCCAGACTTTGAAGAAGCCATCTCTGACTAGACAGGAATGGCCAGGCTTGGGGTGGTGTGGCTAGGACAGCTCAGAAGTATCGTCCAAAGTGCAGAGTGCTGGTCACCAATAAGTGTCCTGGGTGAGCATGTCCAGGCTGCATGAATTCAGGCAACTAAACCTACCTGTACCTCTGAGTTCTTATGTATAAAAGGCTGGGGTGGAGGGTCAGCACCATGGCTCACACCTGTAATCCCAGCACTTTGGGAGGCCGATGGGGGAGGATTCCTTGACCCCAGGAGTTCAAGACCAGCCTGGGCAACATCACAAAACCCTGTCTCTACAAAAACATAGATGTATTAATAAGAAAAATAGCAAAATAGAGGGAAAAAGAGTAATAATGGCTTTGCACGGAGGATTACCTTGGACCCCTCTTTTTTTTTTTTTTTTTGAGACAGAGTCTCACTCCATCATCCAGGCTGGAGTGCAGTGGCACCGTATCGGCTCACTACAACCTCTACCTCCTGGATTCAAGCGATTCTCCTGCCTCAGCCTCTTGAGTAGCTGGGACTACAAGTGTGTAACCCCATGCCAGGCTAATTTTTGTATTTTTAGTAGACATGGGGTTTTATCATGTTGGCTAGGCTGGTCTGGAATTCCTGACCTCAAGTAATTCACCTACCTCCCCCTCCCAAAGTGCCAGGATTACAGGTGTGAGCCTCATGCCTAGCCTACCTAGGACCCTTCTATGAGAAAACATAAAACACCCAGAATGATGCTTGGCAGATTGTTGACACTCAATCAATGTTACTATTTTGATGATTACAGTGACCAGTGGTGGCTTTGGTCAAGCCATTAAGCCCTCACCCAGCGTCCTCTCTGTAAAGTAAATGGGTGAAACACAATGCTCTCTGTGGTCCACAGCCCCGAGTCTTTGCTTCTGTGGGTCCTTCTTCTTACCTGTGTGACCACACAGCCAAGTAAGGGCTGTTCATTCCAGGCCTTCTAGTCTTAGCAGTTTCCAGCCCTAACCCCTTGGGACCTGAGGCAGAGACATTTGAGCATCTGCAAGAGCCCCAAGAGAGTCAGCCCAGAGAGAAGCCCCGGAAAGGTGGTAAGGGCTAAAGCAAGACCAAATCCATGGCCAAATCCATCCCAGAGCCAACCTGGACTTGCTGCGACCAGGCCTTGGGCTTCGGGACTTGAGCTTGATTTGACCTCCTCAAATTGAATGCTCACTTTAGCCTAGATTTGCAAAGCAATTTGTTAATGCTTCTGTGCAGGGGCTGTTTTCTCTAGGGTTTTAAAGAAAAAAACTCATTTCAATGTAAAATTCATAGCACGAAATTGAAATGTATTCTGAGCGGAGTGAGCGGTTCACAATTTCCAGACCCTGGCGATCAGCAGCACATCACATTGTAATTACACCTTTCTTTGTGCATCAGCTGCAGGCCTAGCAAGGAAAATAGAAGATAATGCTGACCCTTTTGAGAAGAGAAAGAACTTTTGTGACTGTTCCCTTTCAGACAGAGCTCTCCCAAGATGATCGGAGAGAGAGACACCTGAATCAATCTACCAAGGGGAACAAATCCATTAGTATCCTTAGCCTCCCTAGCCAAGACCGGTTCTGCTCAACAGTTGCTGGAATTTGACTCTTTTTTCTTCACATGCATTGGGCAAGATAATAATAATAAAGCATCTTCTTTCTAGCAGATCTTGGCTCATTTTGCTCAAAGAGGATCCCTAGCGTCTCCCTCCTCAACACACACACATGCGCACACACGTGTACACATACAAGCACATGTACACATCACACATGTGCACACAAAAAACAGCTCACACACATACACATATGGGCACATGCATTCATACTTATACACGTCACACATAAACATATATGAGCACTATACACACATGCCACATTTCATAAGCTTAGCAGCAGACATACATACATTTCTCTCTGTTAAAAACAACACTAGCAGACCCATAATTGAATCATAGTTCTAAAAATAGAGAAATCTGGATAAGGCCTGGTTTAGATGATACTGGGGAATTCTTGTTAATTTTCTTAGGCATAATGATGATCTCATGATTAAAGAGGAGAATGTCTCCATTCTCAGGAGATACAGGCTGAAGCTTTATAGCATCAACATATCTGCAACTTGTTTTCAAATGATAACGAGAAAGAGAGAGGAAGTAAATATGGTAACCTGTTAACAATTGTTGGAACTGGGTATCTGGATACAGGGCAGAGGTGTATTCCTTGTACTATTCTTTTAATAGTTTGTGTGTTTGAAATTTTTGTCCTAATTAAAAATTAAGCAAATCAAAACCAGTGAGAACATTTCCAAATTGTATGCAGTTGTCAATTTTTTTGAAATCTTCTCTTTGTATCACTTCTGTGTATGGTAATTGTATAAGGACTTCAAATTTTGATAACCCACACACAGATCTAATTTTGTAAGCAAGCATTAGGGTTTTTTTAAGTGTCTGGAAAACAGAGAAGTTCTGACAGGGCAGGAAAGAAGGAGAGCAAAAGGTTTTCTTAGGTCAGGTGAAAATTTGCAACTCTTACTTTAATCTTGGTGAGTCAGGTCTTTAGCCTTTAATAATATTTACTGCAGGGGTCATAGCTCTAATCAATCAAACTAATGAGCTTCTATAATTAATATTAATAGATTACCAATTTGATCTGTAGAGTATGAACTCAACTTTATAAGTAAAAGGAAGGTACATGAATGTCACTTGGCAATTGAGGTAAAGATGGTATATGGGTTAATTTTCAGGCAGTTGGATGCTGTGGGCCCTTTGCCTTCTATTTAGAGGCAACTGTCAGCTACAGTTTATGGGAAAAAAATTTAAAGCCACACAACAAAATCTGCCACTTGCTTCCTCATTAGAATCCTCATGTTAACACATCCCCACTCCCTTCTCAGCCCTTACAACAATAAGAGCTAACAATTATAGAGTTAAATAAGTTATCTTCATTATCATTACATATAATTATTATATGTATATTATTATATGTGTATATTATATGTATATGTTACATATACATATAATTTATAATCACATTATATATGCATGTTATTATATGTGTGTATATTATATGTAATAATAATATATAATTATTATTATATGTACATGTAATAATTATCCCCATTTCATAGGTGAGAGAACTGAGGCAAGGTGAGCAGCAGAAAGCAAAGAGACTGTGCGTCCAGGCAGTCTGACTCCAAAGTCTGTGCTTTTAGGGATTCTGATAAACTACCAGTACCCATCAGACTCAATGCCCCTACCAAAGATGTCCCTCTGAGGCTGGCCACATCCTTCCACCAGGTCCCCAGGGACAGATTTTTGGTCATGGCATTTTGAAACATGGTGTTTCTACAGTAACGCCTCCATTAGCTGAGTGAGAAATCACGCCAATAACACCTTGCTTTGTCTGAACCTCTGGATTCAATAACTGCCTGGCGGGCAGGTCTTTCTCCACTGGTTCCGATCCCATCATTCAGGTTTCTCTGTTTTTCCCCACCCAATGCAAACCTGTGCTACAGCCACAGAAGCTTCCGCTTCTGTGCAAAGCAGCTCCCCACAGGGTTACTTGTGCTATTTCCTCCACTTAGAAGGAACTTCCCATTCCCTGCCCCCAAAAAGAAGTGAGAACAGGCGCTCTTGGACAGGTCAAATCGGCTCCTCTCCCCTACTGTCCCTGCCAGGGAGAATTGCATGTTCCTGCTCTGTGGGTTTGTGGAACAGCATAGCTGGAAGTACTTGCCAGCATTTCTTCCATACTCCCTGCCTTCTCTGGGCATATGCCTGTTTTGTTCAGGTGGCACTGCTCCCCCTTGGGACTTAGAGGTGCATCTTGGGAGGTCTATGCTAGTTCTGCTTATTACATTCTCTTCAGTTAAAACCTAGTTCAGGAGCCGGACGCGGTGGCTCAAGCCTGTAATCCCAGCACTTTGGGAGGCTGAGGCAGGTGGATCACGAGGTCAAGAGATCGAGACCATCCTGGTCAACATGGTGAAACCCCGTCTCTACTAAAAATACAAAAAATTAGCTGGGCATGGTGGTGCGTGCCTGTAATCCCAGCTACTCAGGAGGCTGAGGCAGGAGAATTGCCTGAACCCGGGAGGCAGAGGTCGTGGTGAGCCAAGATCGCGCCATTGCACTCCAGCCTGGGTAACAAGAGCGAAACTCCGTCTCAAAAAAAAAAAAAAAAAAAAAAAAAAACCTAGTTCAGGAATGCACGCAGGACCCTACATGCCCATGTGAGGCTAACAAGCCATGTTTGGGGACTTATGAAGTAGGTTTCCTCCCTGATAAACAGAGGCCCCGCCTGGCAGGCAGTGATGTGCCGGCTTCTTTCCTGGATGTTGCTGGGAAGTGATGCATGGAGCTGCTGTAGCCAGTCTGTAGCCATCTTTGGGATCAAACCCCTGGCACATGGGTTGGGGGCAGGGGCCAAGAAAGAGTACAAAAATGGGTCCACACTGTGCTGGAGCTGTCTGGCCTCGTACTTACCATCATGGGAGATCATAAAGCCCCACTTTAAGTTTACCGTTACTTGCAACCAAAACCACCCTGATTGATAAGATCTGAATCACTTAGTACTTTGCACTTTGGATTACAGGGAGCTGTGTAGGGTCTCTCTTCTTGCTTTTGTTCTGTTTAGGGCAATTTTGTTCTCTGAGGACAGATATCTTGTTTTATTCATCCTGTACTTTTGACCTCCAGCTCAGTGACTGGTGCATGGTAAAAAGTAATTTGTTAACCAGGGTGTTGATGGATCCCAGTGTTTCCTGGGTGGCTTCCTCTTAGATATTATCCAAAGGGATTTATCCATCTCACATCCTTTTTGGACTAAAATAGTTTCCTTTCTTATACCTTTCACAAAAAATTAACTCAAGATGGATCAAAGACTTAAATGTAAGACCTAAAACCATAAAAACCCTAGAAGAAAACCTAGGCAATGTCATTCAGAACATCGTCATGGGCAAAGACTTCATGACTAAAACACCAAAAACATCAAAAGCAATGGCAACAAAAGCCAATTGACAAATGGGATCTAATTAAACTAAAGAGCTTCTGCACAGCCAAAGAAACTATCATCAGAGTGAACAGGCAACCTACAGAATGGGAGAAAATTTTTGTAATCTATCCATTTGACAAAGGGCTAATATCCAGAATCTACAAAGAACTTAAACAAATTTACAAGAAAAAAACAAATAACCCCATCAAAAAGAGGGTGAAGGATATGAACAGACACTTCTCAAAAGGAGACATTTATGCGGTCAACAAACATATGAAAAAAAGCTCATCATTACTAGTCATTAAAGAAATGCAAATCAAAACTACATTGAGATACTACCTAATGCCAGTTAGAATGGTGATTATTACAAAGTCAGGAAACAGATGCTGGAGAGGATGTAGAGAAATACGAATACTTTTACATTGTTGGTGGGAGTATAAATTAGTCCAGCCATTGTGGAAGACAGTGTGGCGAGTCCTCAAGGATCTAGAACTAGAAATACCATTTGACCCAGCAATCCCATTAATGGGTATATACCCAAAGGATTAGAAATTGTTCTACTCTAAAGACACTTGCACACGTATGTCTATTGTGGCACTGTTGACAATAACAAAGACTTGGAACCAACCCAAATGCCCATCAATGATAGATTGGATAAAGAAAATGTGGCACATATACACCATAGCATACTATGCAGCCATAAAAAAGGATGAGTTCATGTCCTTTGCACGGACATGGATGAAGCTGGAAAACATCATTCTCAGCCAACTGACACAAGAACAGAAAACCAAACACTGCATGTTCTCACTCATTAGTGGGAGTTGAACGATAAGAACACATGGACACAGGGAGAGAAACAGCACACACTGGGGCCTGCCTGGGGGTGGGAGACTAGGGGAGGGATAACACTAGGAGAAATACCTAATGTAGATGACGGGTTGATGGGTGCAGCAAACCACCATGGCACGTGTATACCTATGTAATAAACCTGCACATTCTGCACTTGTACCCCAGAACTTAAAGTATAAACAAAAATAAAAATAAACAAATATTCAAGGAAGGAAGGAAGGAAGGTTGGCAGGCAGGCAGACAGGCTAAATTAAGTGTATCTATTAAGAATATTGTTACTTCTAGAAAGGGTTTCTGTGACAACCCCCATGGGACAGGCCCCCACCTCCAAGGGCAGTGTGAGATTAAAGGTGTGGGAATAGCAATGTTTTTCAACTTTCTCTTCATCCATACTCTCCTTTGATACTTTAACATTCTTATGTATCCCCCAGAGAATTTTATAAGATCCCTGGGGAAGAAGAGCATCTTCTCTATCTGGGAATTTCTATCTTCAGCAACTTCCCATCATTCAGAAAGATTTTTCTCAAGTATTAATTTCTGTAGTTTACATTTTTAGGAATTAGGTTTTAGCCTGGCGTGGTCGTTTATGCCTGTAATCTCAGCACTTTGGGAGGCCTAGGTGGGTGGATCACCTGAGGTCAGGAGTTCCAGTCCAGCCTGGCCAAGATGGCAAAACCTCATCTCTACTAAACATACAAAAATTAGCCAGTCGTGGTGGTGGGCACCCATAATCCCAGCCACTCAGGAGGCTGAGGAAAGAAAATCACTTGAATCAGAGGATGGAGGTTGCAGTGAGCCAAGATCGTGCCACTTCACTCTAGCCTGGGCAAAAGAGCCAAACTCCATCTCAAAAGAAAAAAAGAGAGAGGGAGGGAGGGAGGAAGGGAGGGAGGGGGGAAGGGAGGGAAGGAGAGAAGGAGAGAGGGAAGAAGGAAGGAAGGAAGGAAGGAAGGAAGGGAGGGAAGGAGGAAGGAAAAAGAAAAGAAATTAGGTTTTAAGAATATCCCCAGATAAAATTATAATACCAATTCCTTGTTTTCAAACTATCCCCCTTTTCCCCGCAGAGATTCTAATCTGGCCCTCCACCTGGAGACCACTGGTCCAAAGACCCATATGATCACATGCAAAGACCAGGCAAGGGCAAACCCCTGGCACTGGGCTTGTGTTGCTACGTCAGCATTTGACTTAATTGCATACTTTGTTAACTGGTGATTGTAAATAGTGAAACACCATACTGTGCCTGCTTTGTTTTTATCTTGGGGGCCAAGGTTAATTGTGTTTGCGAGTTGTGTCAAATACCCTTTGATAGTTGAGAGGTGTTTGTAATGTCCTCAGCCCTTAATTAAATAACCAAATGTTAGGATTGACAACTAAAACTTCCTGGCAGCTTCACAGTCTGCCAAAAGCTGAGTGTCTCGCCATTTCACAAATTCTATGGAAGGCTTCTCTTAGGCAGGAAATATGGCTGGGCAAAGCTGAGAAACAGGAAGACAAAAAAGCCCAGACCAAGAGCTCAGACAGAGGTGCATCTGCAAGGCAAAGAGACAAACCCCAGATGGCCACGAGTTCTCCCAACAGATCACTGTCCTTGCCATGGGGCACAGTTCAGAACTTTGTGGGGTCCTATTTCCAGCCTCTTCTCCTTCAATTCACCCTGCTAGTTGACAGACCCTCCAAAAATGCTGTTCACCACATCACTACCTGCTTAGAAATCTTTAGTTCACCATTCTACAAAAATGTGACTGGACACCTTCTGCTAAATACACCTAACACTGTGCAAGGTATTTTGGGGATGCAAAGATGAAAAGACAGTGGTTTCCCCTTGAAGGAGGAAATGAGGCATGACTTGTCACAGCACGTACGTATATTCTGCTGTACAGTACCAGTGTACCTGACTGTGATCATCAGAGATATAACCTAATGCACGGAAATGCATGCACACATAGAAAACCTATAAAGTACCATAACAGAGGCCACACACTTGCCAGGAGAGATAAGAAAAATGAGCCTCGGCCAGGCACAGTGGCTCACGCCTGTAATTTCAGCACTTTGGGAGGCAGAGGCGGGCGGATTGCCTGAGCTCAGGAATTTGAGACCAGCATGGGCAACACGGTGAAACCCCATCTCTACTGAAATACAAAACATTAGCTGGGTGTGGCAGCATGCACCTGTAATCCCAGCAGCTACTCAGGAGGCTGAGGCAGGAGAATCGCTTGAACCCGGGAGATGGAGGTTATAGTGAGTCAAGATTGTGACTGTACTCCAGCCCAGGCAACAGAGGGAGACTCTGTCTCAGAAAAAAAAAAAAAAAAAAAAAAAAAAAAAAAAAAAAAAAAAAAAAAAAAAATGAGCCTCACTGTGCTTCAGTTTCCATATCTGCAAAATGAAGATAATGATAGAGTCTTCCTCAAAGCACTATAGGGACAATTATATTAAGTGAATTAATACATGTAAAGTGCTTTGAATGATGCCTGGCACTTAGGAAGTGCTATAGAAATTTTTGCTACTATTATTATTACTTACAGCTAACACAAAAAGTAGGGTGAGGTTTGTGCCCAAGTAGGTGTTTTAAAAAAATGAATACAGGCCATTAGGCTGAGATTGTCCCAGTGCCTTGGATTCCTAGGTAAGCAAACTAAAATCCAACTCATTGCAAACAGTAAAATAAAACTTAAGCTCAACCAATCAGAAACCACCAAACTAAACTCTAACTAGAAGCTTTCCACTTTGACCTATCAAATGTGTTTTCTTTCTCTTACTTCTGTGAACATCTTATAAAAGTTTCCCTTCCTGCCCCCTGGGTGAAGCCCAGTCGCTTGCAATTTGGTGCTGCCCAATTCATGAATCACTGTCTGGTCAAATAGATTCATTACAATATCAGGGTGCCTAAGTTTATCTTTTACCACGGGGAATAAGAAACCAGTTGCCTAACAGAGTGTTTGAACACTTTAGCGCAGCTTTCAATGTCCAGAACTCTGAGTTTACCCTCTTGGTCACCAGTGCCAGGTTGGGACCTGGTCACAGCCAGTGAGGTTCCTCTCCACCTTGTCCTCTAAGCTTGCCAGATGTACTCTCTTTTCTGCTCATGCTCTTCCCTCTCCAGGATATGCATCCAAAACCCACAGACAGTACGGGTCTCCCAGGGCCGGAAGTTCTGGAGCAGCTGTGCCCTGCCCAGATGCTGTGGAAGTGTGTATCACACCATGGGTGTCTGGGGCCTGAAGTTCCCATTCCCCTGAATTACTTCAATGTCCAGATCATCTTATCTCCCCAGGGAGCTGCCCTTAGGAGGCTATGCATATAACCAGATGAGAGACACAGTTCCTATTTCAATGTGCAGATGCCTATACAAGACATACCCCCAAGTAACAGTCCACCTTACCAGAAATCCATGTGTGCAGCAGCTATACTGGAAGTGTGGAGGGACAGAGGCAGGTTGCAAGTGGCAAAAAAAAATTTTTTTTTTTTTTTTGAGACAAAGTCTTACTCCAGTTGCCCAGGCTAGAGTGCAGTGGTGTGATCTCGGCTCACTGTAGCCTTGACCTCCTGGGCTCAGGAGATTCTCCCATCTCAGCCTCCCGAGTAGCTGGAACTACAGGCAATCTCGCATCGCATTCTTTACCACCCATCAAGGAGGAGTTGTTGCTGGCCACTTCAAGACTTTGGCCCCTCTCCCTACACGCCCCTCCTCCCTCCATGCTGCCCTCCAAATTCCTCTCCCTCTGGTATTCCTGTTTCTCTAGGTCCTAGTCCCGAACCTAGTTTGCACATCCAAATGCATTAAGACACTTAGTGAAACCCAGGGACTCTTCCTTAAGCAGGGTCCACGCTCCTTGGGAGGCAATGATGGCCATGAATAGCAATAGTGTCCTTTATGCATTTGGAGTCTTCCTCGTTCATGGTGAATCCTCAGTTCGCTTGAGGTGGCAGGTGGGATCATTCCCTTCGTCTCCCCAGTTGCTCCTTTTCTCAGGAACCACCCACTCCTTGAGTCTGAGCTTGAGAAGTCTGTTAAGTTGTCCTGACTCAGTAGGACGGCCCTGCTCCAACCCACCCCAGCACATGACTCGCAGCCTCTCCTGTCCAGTTGGCAAAAGCTTTCTCTCCCATTGCAGACTTCTTTTCACCCTTCCTCTTTCCATCATTCATTCTCACACCTGGACCCTTGTCCTGGGCATTCACCTGTGCTTTGACCTAACTCTGTGCATGCGAGTGGCTCTTGTCCCTCCTGGTTGGCCGTGTGCTCCGCTGGTACCTCTGATGAGAGGTGTGACCTACAGCTGGCCAGTCCAATGCCTCCCCCAGCCAGGAGTTGGGCTGTAGAGGGACTAAACCCTTGCATGGGTCATTCTCAGTGGCTGTGGCAGAGCCAAGGGTTTGGCAGAGGGTGGTGATGACCACACTGGCCACAGGGATCCAAGCAGCCTGTCCTGCTGGCTTGATCTTTACTGAGCTGTGCCACCTTTTGTTCCTTACCCATTTCTGTTCCCCGCACCCTCCAATCCTTTTGAGCTGCCTGTTGTCTTTCCAGGATATTCCTTTATCTTTTAGTCAATCAGAGTTATTGCAGGAAATAACCCAGATTTGCTCACTGCTGGCAGCCAACAGATGCCCCATAAACACTGGGGGCTGGCCACAGGGCTGTCTCATCCGAGGCAAGGAGAGCTGCCAGGCTCAGGCTTTTGCATTGACCCCTGTGTGCAGGCTTGACCCAGAAGAGGGGCCCTGTGGTCTCACAGTGGATGAAGATTAAGTAGGTCTAGGCAGGCCCATTACCAGAGAGATCTCCTTAAGTGTAAACAACCTTAAGCTGACTTTGAAACAAAGACAGTGATGCCTCTTTAAGGGTAAAGGACTGCACCAGCTGTGTTTCTCAATCCTAATATCTAGGACTTGATGCTAAGGCCAGAGGAGGAAGAGAAAGGCTATTTCCTCACCAAGAGGACTAAACCTGAGCATGTAAGGAAGCTCCTCTGTGCTCTTCCCATAGACAGCCCTGCTTCAACTTCTCCCTCCACCGGTAACACCACCTCTTTACATCCAACTCGCACTCAGCCAACAAGCCCAGCTCAAATATCACCTCTGCCAGGCAGCTACCCCTGATCAGCTCCACCCCATCTCAATCTTCCTCCTTGGTCCTTTACTCAAATCACTTGGGTGGGTGGGCAAGAGTTACGTAAGTGCATGGCTTCCTTCCTCTCCTATCAGATCCTTGAGGGCAGAGTCTGTGCTCTGATTCCTGTGTATCACCAGTTCTCAGTGCAGGGAATAGGTGTTCAGTGAGAACGAATGAACAAATCAACTCTTCTCATCCAAATGAATGGACATGAGTGCAGCACCTGCCTCAAGGCATAACTAGATTCTCCCACTGGGTCGTCAGCTTGGTGGAAGTGAACTTTTTCTGCTGGGATATGCTACAGAGTAGTCATTTGAAGAAGAGGGAGACAACGCGTGATTAAACACATGCATCCTTTCTGATTAACTGGATAAGAGCTAAAACTTTGGGCGGAATTGGCAGAGGATTAGATATTATTCAACATAAAGAACTTCATGGCAGTTAAACATGACTTACAATAGATCAGGCTTCCTTGTGATCTGTGCACTCCCTGTCTGGGGATTCTTCCAGCAATGACTGTCAGGGATGCAATGTTGCCCATATGTGAGTCTTATTTGTGGAGGACCTGCTCCAGAATTCTCCAGAAAACTTGTTTATAATACAGTTCTCTGAACATCACCCCTAGAAATCTGACTCAGTAGGCAAAGAGGGGAGCCTGGAAATCTGAGTAGGTTGTGCAGTGCTCCCTAGCAGATTCCCTAGCAGAGTCAAATCTTGGAAGCCCCATCTCAGGGGGGTCTCCACCTGGAGTGGGATATGGGACCAGGTGATGACCAAGAACCCCTGCAGCTCAGAAGGAATATTCCTCCAGGTTGGATTAGGATACCATTCTGATGCCTGGCCTTCCCTTCAGCTTTTCATTGGTTTTGCTTTTGTGTTTTTTTTTTTCCAATAGGGTTATTTACCTACCTGTTGCTTTCTTTAGACAAATTCAGAAAACATGTTGCTATGGGCTGAATGTCTATGTCTCCTCAAAATCCGTATGTTCAAGTCCTAACCTCCAGTGTGATGGTGTTTTGAGGATGGGGCTTTAGGGTGGTGATTATGTTTAGATGAGGCGATGAGGGTTGAGCTCTGAGATGGAATTAGTGCCCTTTAAGAAAAGGAAGATACCAGAACACACACACACACACACATACACACACACATACACACACACACACGCTCTCTCTCTCTCCCCCCACCTTCACCTCTCTGCCATGTGGGGAGACAGCAAAGCAAGAATGGGGACATCCACAAACCAAGAAGAGGGTCCTCACCAGACACTGCATCTTGATCTTGGACTTCCAGCCTCCAGAACTGTGAGAAATATATATCTGTTGTTTAAGCCACCCAATCTATGGTATTTTGTTATAGCAGCCCCAATTGTCTTGAGACACACACTCAGCACCAAGGAACACTCTCCAGGATGTCTCTGAAAGCAGAAGGCAGTTGCACATTGGTGACAATTCTGATAAAATTACTCTATGTTCAGAGAGCTGTATGATATCAACTGCCTGGCCATGAGGGGTTTCTCCACTCCTTCATTCTTTAACAAGGTACTGCAATATCACAGTCATTTGGGACTCTTGGCCCTTGTAAATGGCAATATTCTGTTTCAAAGTGACCTCATGGTTGAATCTTAGGGACAAGACAGTGCAATGGTCACTGATGCCCCTGCTGCAGCCTGTTGGACATGAACCTGTCTGATAAGTGGTTAAATGGCAGTTAAATACATTTCTGGGTATCCATCACTGCACTGCAGACCAGTTGATGTATGGCTGTTATTTGCACAGGACTATGCAGCAACTGATTTTACTCTTCTTAATCTGGACTGTCCCAGAACAGGGCTCAGGTCCAGGCCTCAGGAGAAGTTGCATGCAGGCAGGCAGGCAGGCAGGCAGGCAGGCAGGCAGGCAGGCAGGCAGGAAGGAAGGAAGGAAGGAAGGGTTGCTTCGTTCAGAGGCAGCCAAAACCAATTCCTATCCCTTCTTCCTCAAGTTTGGAACTTTGAGAAGAAGACCTGAAACCTTGGAACGCAAGTGAATTCTTGTTCTCTTTCTCTCCCTTGTCTGGAAAGTTGGTTAAGGTGGGGGTATGGTGGAAATAAACTTTCAACAGCTTGAATCAGGGTCAGCTCAGGGCAAAACTGCAACACACAACAAATACAAAAACCTTGTATTGACTTCTATTCCACTTCCCTTCTCAGGGTCCCACTTTCCCCTAACTGTCTCCTCCCCCTCTCCTCTGCCCCAGTACCACCCTCTGAGACCTTGCTCTCAGCTACCTGATAATCAGACCTCTGCTGATGGAATGTGCTGTGGTTTACCCCCCATATGCTGAGATGCACAGCCAGCCGCAAAACAGCCCTCATGAAGAGTGGGCTCAAGACTTGGAGTTCCAGCTCTCCTGATACTCCTTAAGTCACCCTGTCCGGGTGGTCACAAGTACTCCCAACCCATGCGGTCCCCAGCCTTGGCTTTGCCTGCTACAGAGTTGTTTGTTTTTCCTTCTTCTGACAGTGCAATATTGCATATAATAACAATTACCAATGACCTCCACTGGGTTGTCCAATCTCATTATTGCCGATGCATTTGGTACCTGCCACTGCCAATTTGCCTCAGCTGAGGTTTTATTCAGTGGGATATGATAGAGCTGTACAGCAATCTTTTTCCATTTAAATAGTTTAATTGAGGAAAGCTATCAGATGTTTCCAAATTTAATGTATACAACAATTTGCTTTTTCCTATCTCTTTTCAGAGTTGAGTTGGAAGAAAATGACATCTGATTCTTATAGAAGGAAAGCAATTACATTTTGGCGTCTGCCTTCCCCGGCTTGCATATGTTTTTAAACATAAAAAGAAATTCTTAATATGTAATTGTCAGGTAATAAAAAGGGAAAAATATTTTACTTTGCGTTTATGAAGTAATTTTTCAAAAGCATAAGGGAATTACATGTTAATGTTTTATGTTTATGATTGCACTCTAATACTGCACTATTTCTTCAAGTTTGGAGTCTTTTTTTTTTTCTTCCCCAAAGATAAGAACTGAGATGATCAGGCCTAGCTTAAACCCTGCCTCCCTGCCAGAGCTGTGCTTGTGTATGCAAAGCCTCCTTCTCAGATCTCCCTCTTCACAGCTCCTGATCTCTGCACATGATCTAGCACTTGAATTCTACACTGAATTATCACAATGTGAGACTGAATGGCCTTCCTATCTACATTGTAAGCTACTTGAGTATGGAGAGAATTCATTTTGCATTCATATGTTCTCCACAATCCTCAGCAAAGGTCTGAGCTCAAAATAGTTGATGCTTAACAAACATTTGTTGAACAAATTTATTCACTGAATTGCCAAATAACCAATCATCGAAGAATGAGAATGCTGTTATTTTAGCATCCAGTACAGGATTGAGAAGAGGTCCATTGAATGGAATGGGGTGGATGGATAGGTGGATGGGTAAGTGGGTAGATAAACTCCACACAATTCATTTGAGATTGCTCTGATATTTTGACCAGTTGTATTAGTTCTCCTAGTTCCCCAAGCTTCTTAGCTGCAAGACTTATCGACACCATGGATAATAAGTTCATGAGTCTTAAAGCATTTTCCAGAAAGGATTGAGGGGCTACTCACAGAGTCATGGGGTATCAGGAGGGCCTGAGTCTTACTATCTCCATTTCTCAGAAAGAAATTGCTGGCCTCCAAGTTCATTACAATACTTATCAAGATTTTATGATTACAAACTTCAACGCAACACTGCTCAGCAATTCTATTACTCTTTAAGTACATTTACCCTCTCCTTTATATCCCATATAGCCCATATATTTATATCTCAGATATCCCACATCACTTCTTAGTTGATGAACTCATCTCATACGTCAAGGAGAAAACAGAAGGAGATGATGGAAATTCCCTTGTCCTTCCTCAACCTCATCTTCAGTCTGACCTGCACCTGTGCCATTTTCTCTCTTTCCTCCTGTCTTCATGGAAGAACTGCCTCCCCACCCCATTAAAGCTTTCCCTCTACTCATGTGCTGGATTCGGTGTCCTGTCTTTTGCTCAGGCCTCTGTTTCTGTGTAGTCTGCTGCTTAACCATGTCTCCTCTACCTGAATCATCTGCATCAACACATTAATACACCAAGATACTCTAGTTTTGTCCCTAAAAACAAATGAAGAAAACACTGTTTCCTTAATGTTGCTTTTTTCTCCAGGATCCACCTGATATTTCTGTTTTCCTTCCAGAAAAACTTCTGAACTGTCTATGCGGACCATGGCCACTTCCTTACCTCCCGTGTTTTCCATCATGCACCCCAGTTGGCTTTTGTTCTCGCATTGCCTTAAAACTGCTCCTTGCTGGGCACAGTGGCTCACACCTGTAATCCCAGCACTTTGGGAGGCCAAGGTGGGTGGATCACGAAGTCAAGAGATCGAGACCATCCTGGCCAACATGGTGAAACCCCATCTTTACTAAAAATACAAAAATTAGCCGGGCATGGTGGTACACGCCTGTAGTCCCAGCTACTCGGGAGGCTGAGGCAGGAGAATCACTTGGACCTGGAAGGCAGAGGCTGCAGTGAGTGGAGATCGTGCCACTACGCTCCAGCCTGACTACAGAGCAAGACTCCATCTCAAAGAAAAGAAAAACTACTCTTGTCCAGGTCCCCAGTTTTACCTTCCTGCTGTCAAGTCCTACGGGCAATTTTTGGTCCTTATCCTGCCCTCTTAGCTAGAATTTAGCGCAGGACATACTTTCAATCTGTTATTTATTCATTTATTTATCTCTGTTGTCTGTCTCCCACTCTGAAATGTAAACTTCCTGTGGGTGGGAACTTTGTGTATTTAAATCACTGGTGCCCACTCTGGCACCTGCCACATGGTTGGTAGATGTTGGATGGATGTTGGCATTGCCAATGCCTTTCCCTTCAACAATCCCACATCTACCCCACATCACTAAGACACACAGTCACAGAATTTCAGATTCGAGGAAAACCGTAGACATGATTGGATCAGTGTTGTTGTTCCAAAGGTGATGTTACCAACCTGATGTTCCACGCTGGAAGCTTCTGGAAGAGCTAGCACTTGAGCCAAGTCCTCTTGGTTTTCTGTTGAGGCTCTTTCCACAACTTGCGACCCCATGCTTCTGTGGCAGAGCCTGGGTGCCACAGGGTCCACTCATGGCAGGAGCAGAGGTTTGGGAATGTGACCTCTGAAGATCAAACTGGATTCAATAACCAAGCAGGGAAGAAAAGTGTGCATGTGGCAATTTATGATTTTTTTAAAAAACTAATTTTGTGAAAGCATACCTAGCTTTAGTTCAACTAGTTAAATGAACATATTTGTGTTTCTGAAATATGTTTGACTCTCTATTTTTGTATATAAATTGCTTTATGATTTTCTGGATCACATTGAACAATACATGTATATTGTAAATAATTCAAGAAAGTAAAAGGTACCTGAAATCTCATCACCTAAGGTACATGCCATTAAAATTATTTTTTATCTGTTTAATGAAGTATAACACAAACACAAAAGGTTGCACAAATCATACACACACAGCCCAAAGCATTATTAAAAAATGAACACCCAAGTATCCACCTGTCAGGAAAAGAAAGAGAATGTGAGCAGCTCCCAACAAGTTCTCCTGCCACCACCTAGTGCCCCTCCCAGTCCTCCTCAGTGGTCATTACTGTTCTGGCTTTTAACATCATAAATTAGTTTTACTTGCTCACCTTTATATAAATGAAATAATTCAGTATGTTTCTTTATGTTCAGCTTTAAAAAAAAAAAGACATTATTTGGAGATTCATTCCTGTTGGGGTATATAGCTATCATTTGTTCATTTTCACTCCTGTAAATATGCCATTGTAGGAATATACTATTACTTATCTATTCTACTATTGCTGGACATTTTGTAGCTTTGGCTTGGGATCATTACAAATTGTTTCTACAAACATTCTTGTATCTGATTTTCACTTCACCTATGCCCACACTATAAGTGAACATTCAGCAATAGGATTGCTCCTTCATTGTGTGCATTTACATTAAACATTTAATCAGGCAGTAGCAGTTTTCCAAAGTGATTACTTCAATTTATATTATCACCAGCAGTTTTTGAGCACTCCTTTAATTCTACATCCTTACCTACATTTTTTATTTTAGTCATTTAAAGGAGATGTATATCTCATGAAATTTTTAAATTACTAATACAATTGAGCCCATTTTTATAAGTTTATTGGCCATTGGTATATCCTTTTTTGTAAAATTCCTGTTGAGCTCTCTTGCTATTTTTCTATTCGGTTGTTGGTCTTTGCTTACTGAGTCCTAGTCCTTTGTGCATTCTGGGTCTGAATTCTTTGTTACTTTTTGTATATTGCAAATTTTTTCTTTTGGTGATTTCTTTTGATGAACTGAAGTTTTTAATTTTAATGTAGCTCAATGTATTACTTCTTTCCTTTATGATTAGTGGGTTTTATATCAGATTTAAGAAATATTTTCCTACTCCAAGTTTGAGAAAATAATTTTCCAATATTATCTTCTAGAAGCTTTATTGATCTACCTTTAACATTGACAGCCAAGATCCACTTGAAATTCATTTTTCTGTACGGTATGAGGTAGGAGTCAAATTTCATTTTTTTACATTCAGATGTTCAATGGACGTCATATCATTTATTGAAAAGATGCCCTTCCCTGCTACTGCTACTCTGTAGTTCACCTTTGTTTCCACATGCCTTTTTCTGGACACTGATTCAATTGATTTGGGGTATTAATCTTTCTTTGCACCAATGTTGTATTATCTTAGTTTCTGTAGCTTTATAAGTCTTAAGTACTGGCCAGGTGAAGTGGCTTACACTTGTAATGTCAGCACTTTGGGAGGCCGAAGCCAGTGGATCGTTTGAGCTCAGGCGTTCAAGACCAGCCTGGACAACATGGTGGAACCCTGTCTCTCCAAAAAATACAAAAAAAAATTAGCTGGTCACGGTGGCACACATCTGTGCCTGTGGTCCCAGCTACTTGGAAGTTGAGGTGGGAGGATCACTGGAGCCCACCAAGGTGAGGCTGCAGTGAGCCATGATCACACACTGCACTCCAGCCTGGATGACTAAACAAGACACTGCCTCAAAAAATAAAATAAAATAAATAAATAAATAAAATTTTTAAAGTCCTGATATTTGACAGTACAAGATACCCTCCTGCCCTCTTCTATGCATCTTGCTTTTCAAGAACATCACAGCCATTCTTTGCCTTTTGCATTTTTCATAAATTTTATAATTAGCTTGTCAATTTACACACATATGTGTATACATTTGGATGCACACAAAAACCTGCTGAGATTTTTACTGAGATTGTATTGAATCTATAGATTAATTTGGGGATAACTGGTAGAAACCAATATTCAATCCATGAATACATCATTATTATTTGGTGAATATTTTTTCAAACTTCTCTCTCCATGTATAGTTACATACATATACATATAGTTTTACATAAATTCATATTGATTTTATATTTTTTCACCTGATTCCCTGAACACACACACACACACACACACACACACACACACCCCATACCTCACCCCTTCATTCCTCTCTTGTGTTTGCTAAAATCACTTGTTTTGAAACTTTCCATAACAGTTTTATGCTAATATAGTCATTTACATACCTAAATATATGTATGTACTTTATAGAAGGTGATCACTACAAAATGGGTCATATCTATACCTTTCTCTGCATTTGGCTTTTCTCACTTAAAAATTTATCATAAAACTCCTCAAAGTTAACAAGAAGTTATATCTAACACAGTCTTTTTTTTTTTATTTTTGAGATGGAGTTTTGCTTTTGTTACCCAGGCTGGAGTGTGCGATCTCGGCTCACCGCAACCTCCGCCTCCTGGGTTCAGGCAATTCTCCTGCCTCAGCCTCCTGAGTAGCTGGGATTACAGGCACGTGCTAATTTTTTTGTATTTTTTTTTTTTTAGTAGAGACGGGGTTTCACCATGTTGACCAGGATGGTCTCGATCTCTTGACCTTGTGATCCACCCGCCTTGGCCTCCCAAAGTGCTGGGATTACAGGCTTGAGCCACCATGCCCAGCCTAACACAGGGTTTTTAAGAGCTTTACAATATTCCATAGCATAAATATCCCATAATTTATTCAATTATTCCTCTGCTGATGGGATTTATTTTATTTCTAAATTTGAGCAGTTGTAAACAGTGCTGATGTGAATATCCTTGACTTCAAACAAATACTTTCTCACTGGAATTTTATTTTTACTACACTTGATCTTAGCCAAAAGGCTGAGAAGCGATGGAATTTTATTTTTAAAGTAAAAATTCCTAGGAGTGAGATTGCTAGGTTGAAGGGTCTGTGTAACTCACATTTACATAATCATTGAGCAATTGCTTTCTAAAAACATATAATGACTCACATTTCCCCTAATCATATATAAGAGAAAACTTTTCTCCAACATTTCTATCAGTGGGAGGGATTATCACTCTTTTTAACTTACCAACTTTGTAGTGGAAAAGGTATCTTATTTTTACTTCCATTTGTATTTAACTACTAGAGAAGCTAAATATCTTTTCATATATGTATTGACATTTGAATTTGATCTTCTCTGAACACTTTGTTCATATCCTTTTCCCATTTTCCTGTTTATTGTTTGCCATTTTAAATTCATCTGTTAGAAACTTTTGGTATATCTCAGATATTAACATTTTATCAATCATCTGCATTGAAACTGTGGTCCTCAAGCTATTGTTTGCCTTTGTTTATTGCATCCCTCACTATTCTACTATTATTTAACCTTTACATAATTAAATATGCCTATCATTTTCTTCACAGCTTCTAAGTTTTCTGACTTAGCAAAAATTGTTTCTTTCCCTCAACCATGAGCCTTGGGAGATCTATCTATCTATAAATGAATGAATTTCATATGTGTGTATGCATGTGGGTGATTTTCTTAACGTAAGTTTACTTATTTATTTAACATTTAAACAATTAACCCAGATGGATTTTTAAAAATATGATATGAGGCAGGGAATTCAACTCTATTTTCTTCTAAATAGATTATTAATACCATTTATTAAACAGGACAAAGATATTTGTCCACTGAGATTTTTCTGAATTTTCCTTTCTATTCCTTTGTCAGTCCCATGCCTTATATATTATATTTTTATTTTTAGTAAGAAATCAAGTTACCCTCCCCAAACTGTTCTTTAAAAGTTTTCTTGGCCTTTCTTAGACATTCATATCAATTTTTGGATAAGTTAATATGATACAAATCCATTTGAATTCTAATTAGAATTTCATTATATTTGTACAGCAATTTGGAGGGAAATTGAAATATTATGATATAAGTCTCCCATCCAAGAATATAATATGTTTTCTACTTGTATAGATACTGTTTTATTTATTTCAAAATTATATAAATATTTTTATATTGGTTGAATTCTATGTTTAAATTTCCATTTGTGTTGCTTTTACCATTTAGGAAGTTAGGATCAGACAAGTATCATAGATTAAGCTTGCTAACTAAGTAAGAAGACCTTAATTAAATCCACAATCTGTAAAAATAAAAACAAGCCCACTGGCAATTTTTTAGGGCCAGTATGTCCTACTGACTTTGTATTCAAATAGATTCAGTTCAAATTTTGCTTAATGAATGAGCCCCAGCTTCTTCATCTGTGAAATAGCCATAATAACACCTACCTCACTGGGTAGAAGCAAGAATTAAAGAGGATATGGTTTGCAGAGCAGATGACAGAGTTTTGGTACATAGTAGGTGGTCACTAAGTGTGGTCACTAAGTGCTTAGGGAAGGTTTCTCTCTTTCTCTCTTTTCTAACTATTTGATCATTTAAAAATTCTCAAAAAAAGCATAAAACACACTTGGAAAACTGCACATGGCCTTTGGTCTTCCAACCTCAGCTTACAGTTATGCACCCAACCTCTACCCAAAGAGTCTCTTGCCTCCTGGGCTCTATCTCCCTCCACACTGGGACTTAGGGCCTCTTAGGGACTGTGATTAGCAAAGTTTCTCTCTGCAGTTGCATCTTGGCCTCTGATCTATATGGATATAATTTTGTGTGACATTTTTGCTATTTTAAACATCTTATTGTCCCTCCTTTGGTTCTTTTGAGGACACTGAGACCCAGAAAGGCAACAACAATGGTTCTCAACTCTTTGAAAAGACCTCAAATCCCTTTCAAAAAATCAGCACAATTTCTTAGTATAATTATAAACAGAAATAAAAGCGATTTATAATAAAATAGTGTGCATTTCTGTATGTAAATTCAAGCATTTTTACACTAGAAGACAGTGAGTCTCATACCTACTCAGAGTAAGTAAGTTTGTATTTAAGACACACATACTGGTGTACGTAGCATGTATATATGTATACGTAAGTACATATATTTATCCACATATGTCTATGTGTGTATAAATATACGTATGTAGATGGGTGGATAGGCAGATAGTGTTGGGGCTCAGAACATGTTACCCTCAAAATACAGCAGCTTGGCAATTGAGAAAAATCACTGAAACAAGGTCATTCCCTGACCTTCTCCCACTTTTCTGGGGTGAAAGTTGGCAATAAAGGAATTCTCTGCCTACCTCCCCTGAAAATAGGTCATAAGACCCATATGTGACAGGTGTCTGTCCCATACCCAGAGAAAAGAAATGCTGTACAGAGAGGTCAAGAAGAATCTGAACAAACAGACCGAGTTCTTCCCAGTTATACCATTAAATCATATCCTTTTTTAAATCCAATTACATTTCTACATGACTGTTCATTCTTCTTTAAACCTAAGCGTAAGAATATACAGTTTTCCCTGGGTCTTCATTTCTGAAGTCTCCTGTGCCATATAAAACTTTGGTTAAATAAATTTATTAAGCCTTTCTCTTGTTAATGCATTTTTTTTGTATGAGGTGTCAGCCATGGACCTTGCAAGGAAAGGTTAATACTTTTTCTCCCATACAATAGATCCATTGACAGATAGATAGATAGACAGACGACAGACAGACAGACAGATAGGTAGACAGACAGATATTACATAGAGAGATGGCAGACACAGAGACGTGTGTTACATTGCCATTGCTCAAGTATTGTAATGTGCCTAAATGGTAAACATCTCTTAACGAGATGAACTGGAAAAAGAGCCCTGTCTTCTTTGATTTATGTGGTAGTTGCCTTCTTGGAAACACCAGAGTATATTATAACGGTGCAAAAATACTTTGATTTATATGTGAAACAGAGTCTCAGCTCAGATAATTGTAAGCAGGTTGTTCATCTCTGCAGGCCTGCTGCTCGTGCTGGGCAAATGAAAGCTTGCCCCCCCGCATGGGGCAGGATGTCCAGGATCCCAGGCTTACCCCCACCCAACGCGCAGTAGCACCCCCGGTTGCAGTGTCAATCTACGAGTCCCCCTCCAAAATGCCCCCTAGGGGGCAGTGCCAGCCCCGCTGCAAGCTTCCAAGCACCCGGTGACCCTGCGGGGCTGCCGTCCAGGGGGCCGCCCCGACGCCCACCAGGGATGGGGGGGCACCTGGCGTGGCCAAGAGCGTAGGCGGCTGGAAGACTGATGCGGAGTGCGCGCAGTTCTGGTGCCCAGCCAGGATTTTCCCCTGACCTGCGCAGCCTGTGTGTTGGCGCAGAGAGCAACAAGCTCCCGGCTTACAGGGGAGGTCAGGGAAAAGTGATTTCAATTAGAAGGGGATCATCGGGGTCTCAAGCCAGCACAGACAAGTTGTGCAACACCGGCGGCGCGGAGACCGGAATCATTTATCCTTCTCGGAGCCAGTCAGCCTGGGCTTTGCAGGAAGCCCCTGTTCCCCCTCTCACCCCCATCTCCCGTATCTTTCTGGCTTTTGAAAGAAAAGGGAAAGAACAGGGCAACAGAAAGAGTGGCTTGCCGCTAAATGTCTCATCTCTGGCGGCTGAGGACAAAGACACGGAGAAGAGAAGGCACCCGAGGATCGCCAGAGGTTCCTCCTCTTGTCCCCAGGCCCAGGCAGGACTGGAGATCTGGAGGGTTTCAAGGTTGGAAACAGAAACGAAAATGAGGAGAGGCAGGCTAGCAGCCTGGGAGCCTTCTGCTCCTCTCTTTCTTTTTACCTGAGTTCTTCCCATCCTCAGAGCCCATCTCCGGGCTTCCACCTCCATACAGTGGCCCTGGCTTTGCTTTCTCTGGGCATTCAGAGAGTTGTTCAGTCCTCCCCTGCCGTGGTCTCCCAGGAGTTCTTGAGTTTGGTCTGTTTCGCCAACCACTGGTTTTGGCTACTGGTTCATTTGGCCACTGGTTAGTTGGCTGCATTTTGGCTTTGCTCCTTTCTAATTTCATGCTCATTTCTGGGTACCAAAGATAGACACTGGCCAAGTGAGGTGTGTGCAGCAGAAGTGAAGAGGGAAGGGGTGTAGGAAAGCAGGATGGCCTGATGAACAGGTGAAAGGACCCAGGAAGCTGGTGCAGAAGAGAAGAGGGAGGGAGGCCAGGAAAGCTGACAGCAGGTCCTTGAAGCCTGCTCATGTCACTGGGATAGCAACACCTCCATGCAGGACTGCGGTGAAGGCCAATGATCCCCTGGGGGCAGCTGTTCCAGCAGTGACTGGCATGTGATAGGTGTTTGGAAAATGGCAGGTAATTCATTCACATTTGTATCAACACACAGTAAGTAGGCCAGTTTGGGAAGTCTGAACTGGGCTAAGTGGCAATTAGGAGGCTTTGCCTTATAAATTTGTTTGATCCTAAAAAGTCCTCTACCTCTGACAGAGGGGGTTTCTGGAAATGCACAAGAGCCTTGGCAACCCTGGAAAGGAAGAATTGGACTCAACTTGACAAGTAACTGTTTTTTAAAATAGAGGATTCACAGAGGTGTATAACACAGTCCTTGGTTTCAAGGATTTGCAATTAATTGAAGAGAAGACTTGTGAAAAAATGCTACACAATCCAAATTGTGTGTGTGTGTGTGCATGCAGGTGCATGCATGTGTGTGTGTTTCTGTGTGTGTGTGTGTGTGTGTGGCAGTGGCATCCAGAGGACCAGACTCTAGGCTGACCCTGCTGCTGAAATGTAAGACCTCAGTAAAGCCACTTAACCTCAGCCAAATGGGGCCTCAATATCTTTCCAACTCACCTCACCCGGGTATTGTGAGGATCAACTGAGATAATGGATGTGGAAATACTTTGAAAAAAAAGAATGTGTCTCAGATGCCAGGACGTATGATTTCAGGAAGGACTTCCCTCTGACAGGATGGATGGTTCACAAACTTAAATAAAGCAATCTCACCACTTGTATGCCCTCTACTGCTATTCGAGTTTCCACCCAGCTGTTTTAATTGTTTTAAAATTATGTGTGCACGACAGAAAACGTGGGTAGTGGAGCTCTAAACTATGCCTGGTATTTTTTTTCTTTCACTTAGGAGAATGAATTCAGGGCTTGCCCACCTATGTTGCTTGGAGCAGTGGTCTACACTCATCCCTTTAAGGGAAGGCCCTTTAGCTATCTATCTCCTTAGCCCCTGAGCACCACCCCTCTGCTGCAAGCCACAAGCAACACTCGACCTCAGCCTGGGTTTCCCAACCTCGTTGTCTCCTGCAATGCCCATACTTATTCAATTCCAGACGCCCAGCTCTGAAACGATCTCCCACCTGCCCTCCCCTGCCATGGCCCAGCTCAGAAAATTACCCCATATTTTACAGAAACTATTAATATCTTCTTTACAGAGAAATGGCAAGTGAATTTATACTTAGGCAGAAAGAAAATACCAGTTTATTATCTTGCTCCTTCTGTCATTATAAAGTTCTTACACATAGGAGGGTTTTCAGTAGTGCAACTCAACATGATGATAGATGAATCAGAAAACAACATCTACTAAGCACCAAACAGGAAAGCATAAAGGTGGCCTCATAACTACTATTTGCATGGATTGTGCCCATTAGAACTAAGCTATCTAGATGGTTTCGCTGAGATGCTCCAACCATACTCCAACCTTTGCTGTCAGTAAATGATACACTTGTGTAGTATGTGTGAGTATTGGATACATGGATATTCAATAAGGATGATGCTGGTAAATTATAAACACACACACACATACACACACACACACACACACATACACACACACACCCATGCCAAGGCACAGAGTTAAAAAGAAGGTTGGTCTGTGACCCATGAAAAACTGCATACCAAGATGCAGAGCCACATTCTAGTGTCCCCTGCCAGGCAGAAATGGGTTCTCCCCAGTATATATTTTCACAATAACCAAAGTCAAATGGATAGATTCTATCCATAGCTCAGAAGGACACGTCTCCCATTCAAGAGTTATTTTTTCATTTGTCCTCTTTCTCCAAAGTCAACAATTTAAAATTCTTATTCTTCTAAATATTAGTAAATGAAAGTAGGTTTATATTTCCGATATGAAAGCCAGCTCAGCAAAACCATGATATGTTTGTATCTCTAAATAAAGTAGGCTGCTTTGGTGCGGTACGCTTTGTAAACAGGTGTTTATAGAAGCACAAATATAATCCATTCCACACTCATTGAGTTTTTAAAAGAAATTATCTAATTAAAACTAATCATGCTGAGTAATACAAATTAATATAATTGTAAATCTAAAACTATGCACTCCCTTGCACCCAGTAATTCCACTTATACTCTCATACATGTGTGCAAGGAGTTGTGTAGAAGGTGTTCACTACAACAGTATTATTGCAGACAAAACTATGCAGTATTCATGTGACAGAATGCCACATGGCAGGCAAAAAGAACACTATTCCACCAACACACAATTCAACACAAAATAAATTTTAAAAAATCTTGCAGAGCTATATGTTCAATATGATACCACTTATATTCATTTAAACATACATACAAATTCTGCTAGTATTTGTTCATAAGTACACAGTTGCTTGTAAAAGTATGGTAAATGGATTGGAAGGATATATACCAAATCTATGATGATGGTAGCCTGGTCACGGGACACAGAGGGATTGTCAAGACAGGAAGTGGGGAGAGAAAAAAGGGGAAGTCAATTTCCCTCAAAGAACTGCATTTCTTTTATTTAACGCAATGATGGAGATTTGACACAACATTAATAACTGTCACTTCTGAGTGGTGGATACACAAGCCTCTGTTGTATTATTCTCTTTATATTTTCATATTTTTTAATTTCAGAAAATCAAAAAATAAGCAGATGAACACAAATTAATGATTAACTAGAGGCCCATATGCCATTTGCTCATCTACCTATCCAATTACCCCATATCCTTTAAGGATTAATCAAATCCTATCCTGCCCATAAACCTTATCCTGCTAACCTACCCACAGAGATTTCTCTTCTGAATGCCTATAATGCTGTCATTTGGCCCCTAGATTATATTAGGTTTGGCACCTGGTCATTCTTTGCCTCATGACATTTTTTCTGTTGTTAGCATACAGTCTTACCTCCTGGACGCATGAACATCCTTTTCATCCCTCCTCTGAGCACAGGCAAGGCTCAGAGGACACTCTCTGGAAACACTAAGGACCTTTTCATGTGGGAGGATGCCTTTTCATGTAAATTTCAAGGACTCCGCTTGAGAGTAGCATAGGTCAACTGAGAAATTTGAGAATGATCAAATCTTTAAAGAATGTGATAATGCCTTTAAATGCCTTTGTATATTTGTCAGTCACACACACCCATAAGTATGTGAAAAAGTCTGTCTTCATGTGCAAAGACATTTTTCCTTTCAGGCTCCTGATAATGCTGGGCAACCAAATGGATCGCCAACCCTCTTGCAGCCAATGTTCATATACCTTACCTCAGGGCTCCTACTAGTGCAGCCCCCTGACCCAGGTCACCTGCCCCATTGCTTTGGCATCTGCATCGTGGGCCTTTTTCTAATTACTGTCCACAATACATACTTGACTTTGTTCCAGCTTCTGCTTTGACTCACCTTTCTGCAAAAGTATCTCCACACTCCTTTCCCAGGGCTCCATCTCCTCCACCTAAACTCAGCTTAGCCTACTCCTCCATCAGACCTTCCCTGTGACCATCCCTATTTCCATGACTTATTACTTGTACCTATAAATAAAGGAGACCAGACTGCTTGTTTGGTACCACCTCTTGTAGTTATGGTGCTAGGTATTTATTACATTTCCTTGATGATATGAACTCCTTGAAGACAAAAATTGCTGGGAGATAGTTGTTGGATAACCAGGAAGCCTAAAGTTTTCAGCTGCAGCCTGTGCCAACTGTGACCCATGAAAAACTGCACACCAAGATGCAGAGCCACATTCTAGTGTCCCCTGCCAGGCAGAAATGGGTCCTTCCCCAAATACCAGACGACACAGACCTATTTATCAAAGAACACCTTAAACTGGTTCTTCCTGCCTCTCACTGGCATGGCCCACTCAACAGAGGCCTCTGAACTAATCTTTGCTGCTGTTATCTGATTTTGGATCTGAGCAGTTCCCCAGAGGATGTTGGGAATTATTTCTTTCCTGTTGAGCTGATACATGTACCTCTAGACTTTGGGAAACTACTGGAGAGTCCTTGGAGGGTAGCTGGCTGGCTCCCTCAATTTTCCACAACCGTGGCCCTAGCTGCAATGCCAGCCCTGAGCCAGGAGTCCAGGGACCTGGGCTCTTTCTCTCTGGGCACGTCATCTGGAAAATGGGCTGGTGACACTTTGTCAAGCCCCTTCGGAAGTTCCGTAGGTCCCTTCCACTCAGGATGGCAATTTGTAAACCAAAACTAAACCAAAACAACAACAACAACAACAAAAAACAAAAACAAACAAAAAACACCCAGAAAACTGGCCACGGAAGATCATAAGAAAACTCCAAAATGGTTTTAGCACGCAGGCTATGCGATTGTGGGTGAATTTTTAAATTGGGGCTGTTCTATTATCTTTTCTATTTAAAAGGGAGTGAAATGGTTTGCAGAGGTGCCACCTCTAGATGTGCAGTTCCCAACCACTTGGAAACCTGGGTGGTTCCCGTTAACTTCCGTTGTGGGCGCCTCCCTCTTCCCCTCGCAGTAGAGAGGCCGTTGTCACTGGCAGGTGCATTTTGATCCCACACTGGGAGCAGCAGCCATCCAGGCCCCACGACCTAGAAAAACCAGCACCTTCCCCTCTGCCGGCTGCCCGCCACCACCTCCGCTCCCCGAGAGCCTGCGCTCCGCACGGTTGGGGGCTGACTGGCGGCCTGGGGACCCTCACCTCCAGGAACGCTGGGCTGCGGCAGCCGGCCGCAGGGGCGGGGAACAACCGGAGGGGGTCGGGGCTCCGCCACGCCGTTGGAGAACAGTAAGCCTTTGCACTCCCACCCCCAACAGCATTGCTGATCAAAAAAAGGAGGCAAACAAAGGCGGGTGAATGGAAATCAAATTGAGCTGGGGTAGCGGACAGATGGGGCCTGCCAGGCGCCCACAGCCCGTCCTATTCATTAAAAAAAAAAAAAAAAAAAAAAAAAAAAAAAAGATAATCCACCTCCTCCCCGCGGCTTTGCGAGAGGTGGGATGTACAGGATGGGGTTGGGGCGCTGGACCAGGGGGCCCAGATGTTTTCCAAATCACAGGATCCCAGCCCGCCCTTGGTAACCTCGCCCCACAGGTTAATTGTCTCGCTTGTGCTTGGGACTTCTGCTTTTGTATATTAGGTTTTCTCAAACTGGGCGTCTCTGTACTGAAAGGCTGAGGGGAGGGGCGGGGCGGCGACTGTGGGTAGCTACAGGAACGTGTGTGGCCCGAGGTTACATGCAAGCAGATTTGCAATGTTTAAGTAACATGTTGGGAGCTCTCCTGTAAAAAGAATGTTCCTTTCATGATCTCATTTATTCCCAGCAACAAACATGCAAAATGCATAGTCTTAGTTAGCCGTCCCAGTTTACAGATGAGGAAAATTTAAGTGACTGCTTAGAGTCACATGGTTACTTGGTTACAGACTCTGGCAAACCATTGTCTAGCACACATGCAAACGCATTCATTTGTAATTGTTTACTCCACACATGTAAACACATGTAAACTGCTACACATTGCCCTCCACACATGTAAACACATACACCAACATGCTCATGCCCCTGCATACGCGCCACTAGGCATATGGGCTACATATAGTGCCATGTATGTCCATGCAGAGAGAATCCTTCCCATTTGTGGCGTGTTTCACTGCTGACACACGTCTACCTACACTCTCTTCTTGGACCCATGCTCACATGTGCTGGGCACACACTGACCTTTGGTCTGCACCTATCCTTCAAGGGGCCAAACCAAATGAACCCTGAGATACCATCTTAATCCCCATAATATTTCTCAGAATTGGATTACAAATTTGTTCTTAGAAAGTTGTCTGCCAGGCAGGAGAAGGCTTCCCCATTAATGGGGAGGAGGGATCAAGAGAGTAGCCTGAGAAATCAGGTGTCAAGCTGACCTTTTGGAGAGAGCCAAGTACTCATTCTTACTATTGATTCCTTTCAAGGAAGACAGGAGGCACTTTATCTCCCAGCTGTTGAGCTAAAGGCAGGGCCAGTAACATGGGGAAGCAAACACAACAGTCTTCTGTGCCACAGGAACACGTGGGCAAAGAGCTCTAGACCCATATCTTTCCAATATAAGTCACAGGACTTGCGATTGTACTACTGGAGATTTATTCCTTTAGGGTAAACTCTGCCCTCCACAGTCTTTAGAAATGGAAAATCTTGCTTCATTCTACCTGGGAAATACATTAGATCTTATGCATAGTAGTTCTTGACTTTCGTTGCTGAACGAATTTTAAATAGGGATTCCCAAACTCCACTCCTGGAGATAATCATGCATTCATTTACTCATTCATTGAACAAATATGCACTAAATACCCACTTTCCACATGCCAGATGCTAATCTAGATACTAGGGATGTGGCAGTAAATTATATAGACAAGGTCCCTGCCTCCTGGAAACTTATATTCTAGTAATGGGGGAGAGAGACAGTAAGTGAACATATGAATAAGCATAAAAAATGCCAGATAATGACAAGTGATATGCAAAGACTTAGGAAGATGCAGAAGACAATTTCAGTTTGATGGCCAGGGAAGGCATCTCAGAGAACATCACTCTGAAGCAAAGCTCACCATGTGAAGATCTGGAAGAATGACCAAAGGCCCAGGTCAAAAATGGTTTGGCCCAAGTGAAAGAAAAAAGTCAAAGATGGAGGCAGGGGCTGGTTCAGGTCACCCACTGGAAACCAGGGTAAGGAGTATGGATTTTATTCTAAGAGTTAAGGGATACCATGTTGCTAAGCAGAAAAGTGACTTGATCTGATTTGCAGTTGTGGGAAAATGGATTGGAGGGACAAGAGTAGAAGCAGGAAGTCCAGTCTGGAGGGTATTGAGGTAGAGGTGGAGGCTGAGAGTAGACTAGCACTAGGTGAACTTGGAGTTAGAGCCCAGAGGTCTGCTGATGGTCAGGATGTGGGGATGAGGGAGAGCGAGAAATCTAACACAACTTCTAGGTCTTTGGTGTGAACCGCGGAGTGGACAGTAATGTTGTGTATTGAGATCAGGAGGACTGAGGAGCAGCTTAAGGGAGAAAGAAAATCAAGGGTTCTCCTTTGGCCCATGTGAAACTTAAGATGACTGCTAGCTATTCATCTAGAAAGAAGAAATAAACAAACATTCAGATGCAAGAGTCTGGGGTGAGTTATCCCACCGCAGGTATAAATTCAATAGCCATTGAGTAGAGTAGGTACTTAAATTAAGCTGAATGAGAGAAAGTGGATAAAGAAGAGAAAGGGGCCAAGGACTGAGTCCCAAAGCACCCTAACCTTTGGAGTCAGTGTGAAAGAGGAAGAGGGGTTAGTATAGCAAGGTGGCAGGGGAGACAGCAGGAAGACCTGCAGAGTATGATATTTTGGAAACCAAGAGAAATTGATGTTTAAAGAAGGAAGAACTGATTATATTTTAAATGCCACTGAAAAGTCAGGGAAGGTAAAAACAGAGCAAGGACTTTTGGGTTTGGTGAGTGAAAGTAACTGGTAACTCTGGCAAGAATAGTCTCAGTGGTGAGGTGGGACTGAAGAGAGAATATGGGGTGAGGAGATGGAAACACAGGCTTCAACAACTCCGACAAAAAGTTTTCCTGCCAAGAAAGGAAGGCAGGGTAGAGCTACAGAGAAATGGTGGTCAAAAGAGAGTTTGGGGTCTTTTATTTGATGATAAGGAAAGAAAAACCCTAAGACCAGAGACCCATGCTGCTCTAGAGCCAGGAGATACTGTCTACTCCTGCTCACTCATTTCAAAGGGGAACAACTGAGGTCCAGAAACTCAGAGTCACTGCTGAAGAGCAGAGATGGTCTGTATCCAAAACTAGATCACGGAATTCCTACTCCTCAAAAGGACCTTGGAGAGGGTAGGCCAGCTCATGAGGCTCTCAGATAAGCCACCAGGACAGCCTGCCCCTTATGTACTCGTGCCACACGCTGCTTTTCTGCCCTGGTACATCTGCCCTTTCTCAGAAGCCTTTGTGGGTTCTGTAGGGGAGAAAAAAGTATCTTTTCCCCCATTGCTAGGTTTATGGCTGAGGCCTCTCTAACGAGACACAGACTAACAAGAGAAAAGCACACAGATTTATTTAATATAAGTTTTACATGGCAAGGGAACGTTCAGAAATGAAGACTCAAAAAAACAGGGAAACCTGTGTGTTTTTATACAGTCATGCATCACTCAAGGATGGGGGTATGCTCTGAGGAATGCATTGTCAGGTGAGTGCATCATCGTGCAAACATCGTAGAGTGTAGTTACACAAACCTGGACGGTGCAGCCTACTACACACCTAGACTACAGAGTAGGCCTATTGGTCCCAGGCTACAACCCTGTACAGCATGTTGCTTTACTAAATACTGTGGACAATTGTAACCCAGTGGTAAGTATCTATGTATCTAAACATAGAAAAGGCACAGTAAAAATACAGTAGATTTTAAATGGCTCACCTCTCTAGGGCTGCTCCATTGTAATATAACAGGGCCACTGTTGCATAGGAGGTCCATCATTGATTGAAAAGTCATTACACAGCCCATGACTGTACTTTGGTTTGATGAAGTGTGGACAGTCATGCAGAAGTGTGATTGGACAAAGGTGGTATGAGCCTTTGGTAATAAACTAAAAGGAATTTACCTATGCCTGCTTGTTCAGATTTTTCTCTGCATCCTTGTGTCTTCAGATATAAGGATATTTCCTTTCTTTAGATACAGGGAGAGTACCTCTCAACTGGGGGCCTTATGACCTATTTTGGAAGAGGCATTTATTTTATGGCCTTCCTGCCTTTGCTGTTTTCTCAAACACCAAGGTGTCATATTTTGGGGTAGTGTGTCCTGAACCCCATCCATTCCCTGTCAGGGCCTGAGCAGACAAGGCCTCTGATGTTAATGCTTTGGTGTTTTAATTCACATCTTGCCCTTCCCTTCTTGGGGATGCTCCAGGAGGCTACAGTCAATGGCTGGTTACCTAGGACCAGAAAGAGTGACTCCAGATGAGAAGACACAGATGACCCACTCCCCTCTACAACTTGAATGGGCTGTATGGGCTGACATGGTCTCGTGGAGTCACCCTGGCCCTGAATCATGAATGATCATAGAGCAAGAGCCTGGGATGGGACTGAAGAGATCTCAGTTGTAGTCCTGGCTCTGTTGGTACTCAGCCACTCAGTCTAAGTCTCTTTCCTCTCTTAGCCTTAATTTCTCCTTTGTATAAATAAAGGAGACCAGAACTTGTTTTCACTGGTTCCTTCCAGCTGGGTGGTTTTAGAAGAAGTGGGTACCCTCCTGTAAGTTCCTAAGGAAGGAATGCCTCCGTCACAGCCCCCAAGACCCAGTAATCTGCCCCTATGTCTTTGAATGGACCACGATGCCACTGCCACTGCTCACTGGAAATCCTTGTATCACACTCCTGGATGATTCTTCCCAAGTTATTTGTGTTCTACGTCTATCCCTTTGGAGCCTGTTTATCTTTCCGGTGTTCCCCTTCTTTCTAAGCAAAGCCACTTCCTTGCCCAGGGATTCACTTCCTGCTACTTGTACTGCTGAGGTCTAGCAAGATCCTTGTCTTCTCTTTAGGCCTCTTGCTATCATGGACCAATGCACTGGAGACCAAGACTCAGGGTGATACGGTCATTTAATTTCTCAAAAGTATTATCTGAACTCAGGAGGCAGGCTGTTTCTTCAACTCTGTCAGAACCTGCAATTGTTGTTATTTTACTTGTTTTTGCTTTCACTTTTTTTTTTTTTTTTAATAGGGGAGGGCAAAGGTCTTTTCCATTTCTCCTCCTAAAGAAAACCAAATAATATAATCAATTTGGCTGGCGCAGGGCTGATCCCAAGCATTAAAGCAGGCATTTGTGACTGATATGACAGGGGAATAAAGTGCTTGTGAAAACCAACTGATTCGTTCAGCAGTTGGGAATGAATCTGCGTCTGTGTTCATCGATCTTTCCTAATCTTTGTCAACACCTGTGTGTCCCACTTCTGTGCTACTGCTGGGCAGCATTGGGCCCTGAGACAGGCAATGGAGTGGGCACTGGGGGACTCCGAGGTGCTGGGCCAGGAGGCTGCTTAAAGGGACAGGCCTAGTCAAAACATGGGTGCATTAGGCAAACTGCTTTAAAGGAGAAATTCAAGGGCCCAGGAGGGACTCCATGTTCCCCAAAATGCCTCTTCATCTGTTCCCTGATGAAGCCCACAAAGCAGGGCCTCTCATCCAATATGCTGCCCTGGGCAACATGATGCCTTGGACTGAATGAAGTGCTTTGCAAGAGCCTATAAAATTATTTTTGCAACCTTGAAAAAAAATGGTTCTAAAATAAGAAAATGGCAAAATCAAAAGTAATTAAACTTTAATCAAATGTTTGCAGAGTGTATTGTTTTGCCAACTATTCAACCACAACTCAAATCAGATAGTTAAATATAAATGAGATTCCATGTATTCATGTACCAATGAGTTCATTTGTAATCTTCGATATGATACGGGTTGTAGTCATCCAAAGTAAGGCGGCACTGTGCCAGGGAGGAGAACACACTGGCTTAAACTGAGCCCCTCCCTGCAGTGTCACCCCACATCCAGGATCCTGAGGTCACCAGCTACACATCAAGGAGCGCTCAGGAACCCCTGGAGCCCCTGAGAAAGAGCTATGGAAGGAAGATAACACCAATAGAAATTGCACTATTTTATGATTTTCACCACTTAACTTTAGACACATCTACCATGTCCAAGTGACTGTGTTGACACATTGGGGCATAGTCCTTCCACTTAAAGACTTTATAATCAAAGAGAAAAATAAATATTTGCCTAAATATTTGCAATACAGGCATAGCCAGTGATGTGTGCCTGTGAGTGGCTAACATATAGAGGAACAGTTTGCTTTAGGCAACAGAGATCAGGAGGTGAGCCAAAGCTAGTCTAAACTTGCCAGTGGTGGCCTGGACAATGCCCATCCCATGACCTCTCTATTGCTCCGAGGGAAATCCAGTGTATAGAAAACTCTGAAGCTGATGCTGATTCTTTAGCACCATAGGCTGTCAGATCCTTAGACATACTTTGTGCCCAAGCCCCCGCCCCAGCCACCCTAGTTCCTTTCCTGTCTTTTATTTTTATTTTTTACCAGGGGAAAGCGCAAACGCAGTCTCCCACTAACACGAATTATGCAGTCGAGTTTCCCACATTTGGGGAAATTGCAGGGGTCAGCATATCCCGAGTGCAATGGATAAGCCTCGCCCTGGGAAAATCACCTTCATGATCATAGTATCTCGCCTGCCAGGTAAATATTCCTGTCTTTTATATTCATCCTTTTTTGATTGGCATAATAATTCATTTGTCATAAAGATCACCCCTTTAAAGTGTAGAATTCACTGGTTTTTAGTATGTTCAAGTGGTGCAACTATCACCACTATCTGATTTCAGAACATTTCCATCACTCCAAAAAGAAACCCTGTACTACGCACAGAGCAATTTCTTTTGCCACACTGTCCTCAGTTGCCAGCAACCACTTGTCTACTCTGTCTCATAAATTCACCTATTTTGGATATTTTATATAAATGCAATCACATAATATGTGGTCTTTGTGAGCAGTGTCTTTCGCTTTGCATAATGTTTTCAAGGTTCATCCACGTTGTGGCATGTATCAGAACCATATTCCTCTTTTTTTTTGCCAAATAATATTCCTTTGTGTGCATATACCAAATTTTGTTTACCCACTTATCAATTGATAGAGTTTGGGTTATTTCCAAGTGATCTGCCTGCTTCAACCTCCCAAAGTGCTGGGATTACAGATATGTGCCACTGAGTCAGGCCATCCAGCACCATTTTTAAAAAGACTATTCTTTCCCCATTGAATTGTCTTGCCATCCTTATTGAAAATCAACTGACCATAAATGTAAGGGCTGATTTCTGAACTCTCAATTTTATTCCATTGATACATATAGCAATGGGCTAATATAACAGATTTGATTATTGTAGCTTGTGATATGTTTTGAAATGAGAAAATATGAGTTCTCCAACTTTGTTCTTTTTCATGAACATTTTGGCTATTCTGGGTCCCTTGCATTTCCATGTAAGTTTTAGAATCAGCTTGCTGATATTTGCAAAAACATAGCTAGTGTTTGGATGGAGACTGTGCTGTATCTGTAGATAAATTTAGAGAATACTGACATCTTAATATGAAGTCTCCTGATCCATGAATATTGGATCTTCCCATGGATTTAGATCTTCTTTAATTTTCTACATTTGTCTTGCACTGTATTGGTTAAATTTATTCCTGAGTATTTTACTGTTTTTGATGCTACTGCAAATGGAATTGTTTTCTTAGTATCATTTTTTGATTGTTCATTGCCAGTATATAGAAATATAATTAATTTCTGTATATTAATTTTGTATTCTACAACTTTACTGAACTCTTTGATTAGTTCTCTTAGGTTTTTTTTTTATAGTTTTTAAAAAAAATTATCTATGTACAAGATGATGTCATATGCAAACAGAGATAGTTTTAATTCTTCCTTTTCAATCTGATAACTTTTACTTCTTTTCCTTGCCTAATTGCACTAGCTAGAACCTCTAGTATAATGTGGAATAGAACTGGCAAGAGTGGACATTTTCATTGTATTTCTGACCTAAGAGGATGAGCTTTCAGTTTTTTTTAACCATTAAATATGATGTTAACTGTGAGTGTTTTGTAGATGCTATTTATCAGGTTGAGGAAGTTCTAAGTTTATTGAGTGTTTCTATCATTAAAGGATGTTGGATTTTTGTCAAATGCATCTTCTATGTCTATTGAGATGAGCACGTAGGTTTTGTCCTTTATTCTTTCAATATGGTATACTACATTGATATATGTTCATATGTTAAACCAACCTTGCATATCTTAGATAAATTTCACTTCCAAGTCTTTTTTATTTGTTCAGTGAAATGCATGCACTTCCTTTACTACTTATTATTTAATTTGAGAGCTAGTGAGGTCAGGTGAAAAGTAGAGCTCCTTAAAAAAATCCAAAGAGAGGTAGAGCCAATGGGAGAGTAGCCTTCTGGGTCTGAGATTTTAAATTTTACGAAGAATTTTCACATTGCTGGCTTCTTGTCAGTGGCTTTTTGAATGGAAGTATTGTACATATTTAGACAAATGTGTCCCTGTTCATGGATCATTCCTCCCTTATCACAGCAACAGACATACAGATTATATATATATTAATAATATATTTATATAATTTGTTTTTCAAAATGATGTCAGATAATCTGAAAAATTGAGAAAATAATCACCCATAATAATTATACTGTTTTTGGGGGGGATGGGGGCCAGGTTAGGAGGTTTAACTTACGTACAAAAAAACATCACCTTTTTCAAGGAATACAGTTCTATGAATTTTAATAAATTCACACAGTCATGTAGCCAGCACCACAATCAAGAGACAGAACAGTCTCATCAATCAAAAAAGTTTCCTTTTGTGCTCCTTTGCAATCAGTCTATTTTCTCCACATAAAGCTCCTGACAACCACTGACCTGTCCTCTGTCTCTATAATTTTGCATTTTCCCAAATGTCATATAAATATTTAGAATAATATATGTATGTATGTATATCCTCTTATGTCTGGCTTCTTCCACTCAGCATAATGCTTTTGAGGTTCATCTATGATGCATGTATCAGTAGTTCATTCCTTTTTATTGCTGACTAATATTCCACTGTATGGATATACCACAGTTTGGTTATCTATTCTTCAGTGGATGAACACTTGAGTTGCTTTCACTTTATGGGAATTATGATTAAGGTGCTATAAGCAGCTTTTCACATACACATACCGCCTTTTGGTATGCATGTGAATATTCTCCTTGATAATATTCTCTTTCATGTTTCTCAGGTAAATACTCAGGAATGGGATTGCTAGGTCATATGGTAAGTTTATGTTTAGCTTGGTAGGAAACCGCACAGTTGCTTTCTGAAGTGGCGGCCCCACTTTGTCGTAGTACCATCATCCCACCAGCAATGTATGGGGGTTCCAGTTGCTCACAAACTTGTGAGTACTTGGTGTGGTCAGTTTGTTTCTTTGTTTTCAAAAATTGTATTCATTCTGGTAGATGCACAGTGATCTCAAAGTATTTTTGATGTGCTTTTATTTTTTCATATGTGCATGTTTTTCACTGGAAATCCAAGTTTACATCCAATTTTCTATACCACTTTTTCATCTAATATTAAAGGATCCCTTTTCCACATGGCCATCATTTTAAGATGGACTAATATTCCACTGAGTGGATGTGACACGAGCACCTCTCCTTGGTGTTGGGTCGCTTCTGATTTTTGTTGCTATAAGCCACACCGCAATAAAAACAATTACATGTTAGTTTTTTATCTTTTAGAGTAGTTCCACAGGGTAGAGTCTCAGAAGTGGGATTCCTAGGTCAAAGCGTATAAACATTTTGATGACTTTGGATTGCTTTTTGAAATGTTTTTATCTTTTTATGAGATCACCAGGAATATTCCACAAAAACAGTTTCAGGATACTCTTGTCAATATTAGAAATTTTTATTAAAAAATATATTTTAAAAACTACACAAAATGATTATTTCTTTAAATTTACATTTACTTGGTTTCTAGTGAAGCTGAACATTTTTTCGATATTTTTGTTTATTGGTTGTGTTTTCTATTCTACAAATTATGTTGATGTTCTTAGCTTATTATTAAAACTTGATATTTTCTTGTAAATTAATATGATCATTTTAAATAACAAAGATGTTAACCCTTTGTCACAGTAGCTATGAATGCTTTTTCAATCTCTTGGTTGCCTTTTTTTTTTTTAAACATACAGAAGTGTTTTGTTCTTCTCTATAGACAAATCTGTCACTTTTTTCCTCTGAGGGTTTCTATACTGCTTCTAAGCTTAGAAGAATCATTTTCATCCCTCTCCTGAGGCTTGATAAATGGTCAATTTAATTTTCTTCTAGATTTTCTTGAGGTTTAAAAATAATTATCTCTATAGCATATAGAGTTTATATTGATATATGATGGGATATAAGACCCTAAGAAAGATATTTTTCAACATGATATCATAATTTTTTTTTTTGACATGGAGTTTCACTCTTGTTGCCCAGGCTGGAGTGCAATGGGGCAGTCTTGGCTCACTGCAACCTCCATCTCCTGAGTTCAAGCGATTCTCTTGCCTCAGCCTCCCAAGTAACTGGGATTACAGGTTACAGCTGCCACCACACCAAGCTAATTTTTGTATTTTTAGTAGAGATGGGGTTTTACCATGTTGGCCAGGCTGGTCTGGAACTGCTGACCTCAGGTTATCTGCCTGCCTTGGTCTCCCAAAGTGCTGGGATTACCGGCGTGAACCGACATGCCTGGCCCATGATATCACAATTTAAGTAAAATATTCTATAAAGGCACTAAAAGATTGAACCTAAATTCATCTTAATGTAATGACATGTTAATTTTGTGTTGTTTCCTCCCTACAGGGCTTATTAATAAACAATGGCTGAACTCTAAATGCTGACACAGGAGAAGGAATATGGAGGAGGCCGATGGGACAACCACAAACCGGGAGGCTAAACAGGTCCCCATTTCAAATCAGGGGCCAAAGGTCACATACTTCTCCCCATTCCCTGAGTGTCTATTCCATTTGGCCACATTTTCAAAACCCCTGTCTTCCCCTCTCGAATGTGGATAATTGCAGGCTTGCATCAGCTTCTTCTCGGGGAACAGAAAGTTGCTCCTTCTGCACCCAGGTGGAACTCATTTGGGGAACGCTAGTATTCAGGTTCTCAGTCTGTTAGACCAACCCTCCCTGACCTGTTTGGCTCCATAATACACCATTATCTAATCCATTTTTGATGATATCAGAAACAGATTGTAACTCTCCTGCCTCATTAATCCAGCAGAGGTAACAGTTTCCAAATACTGTGCAATTTTATAATTGACTATGTCCTTTCTCCACTCTTTGGCAAGATATTGGCAAATTAAACAAATTTTTTAAAACAAAAAAAAGCTCATTCCTCAGACAGAGGCCTTCTGTATGAGGAGGAGCCTGGCCGTTGCTCCCATTTTGAACAGATAGAAAAGATGTTTCATTTTTCACAGTTATGCTAGGGCAAAGACATCCAGCAGAAAATCCACTTGGAAGCCCCAGAGAGCATGGGAGTGAGAGGCAGCAGCTCACTGAGCCGCAGCTTCTCTCATCCGGGTCCCAATCAATACAAACACTGACGAAGCCTCCATCCATGGCTGATGCCCTCATTTCCTCCCTGAGGGTTGAGGTGTGGGCCACAAGGGCAGTCTGTCCTCAGGGTCTGTCAGAATACTCCGTGTTTAGTTAAAAACTCTCCAAAAGAAAAAGCGTTAAGATGGAGAGCTTGAAGTGGATCCCGAGTAATTAAGTGTATAAATTAATTCTTCCCCTAAGAAATGTTCCTCTTCTATTATTAGACTCTCGGAGGAGGAGCTACATCCAAGTAGTGGGTTTCCAGTTGTGTGTGTGTGTGTGTGTGTGTGTGTGTGTGCGCATGTGTGCGTGAATGTGTGTGTGTGTGTGTGTGCGTGCACCCACATGAGCACACATTCTGGGCTTTGCTGCCTGAAGCCTACAATTAAAATAAGTGACATGAATGTGTCTTTAAAAGAGAGATCTGTGGTAAACTAACGGATTGTCTGTCAGAGGAAGAAAAAAAATTGAAATACGGCTGCCTCCACCAGTGAATGGATGAATAGGAAAGTACTTGTCCATCCAAGTACCCAAAGGGATAAAACCCAATGATAGCCTTCTCAACTGCTTAGCACATAATGCATGTGCTGTTTGGATGCTAGTAATGTGTTTTTTACTTCTTCCTATCTAGAAGGAATGAATCAAATATGAGGAGAGCTGGGACATGATTTTCAACCCATTGCTTTTGATTAAGTGCCTGAACAGGCAGGTCCTGGAACTTGCAGTAATACTAATGGGGCATAAAGTGCTATAAAAAGGACAGGCCCTACTTTTGTCCAAATGCCATTATCCTGGTATCAGAGACCCTGGGTGTAATATGTCCATGGTTAACCTTTTTTTCTGACAGGAAATTTTCTCCATCCACTCACACCATCAGTTATGTTGCATTTGGCCAGAGTGGTGAGTGATCACTTTATTTCAAACAAAAGAGGCACACATGCCAGGGTTCCAAATCCGGAACACTGACTGCCGAGGGCACTGGCCAGGAGAGGGGCTGGCAAGAGGACAGTATCGACTTTGCAGGCTAACGGGGCTTGGACAAAATTGTTCTTTTGTTTTAGGCTGACTTTTCCGTTTAATCACTCACTTGCTTGTTTTGGAAGGAGAGATGAAGCAACTGAAAACAAACTAATTATTGTTTTGATCCTAAAAATAGTTAGCTGATTGAGACTCTGGCTACCCAGGCAGAGCCAGTAGCTAACCATTAACCTGGTCAATGTGACGGGCAGAGAGAATCTCAATTGTTGGGATTTGCACCAAGCAAGGAGACGAGCAAAGAGAACTGGGTTTACCTTTTGGGCTGATCTACCCGGGGAAGGCTGTTTGTTCACTGTCCTCTGGGAGCCAGGCCCACAGCTCTCGTCCCAGCCCCGCTCCAAGGACACCGTTCCCCTAGAGCTCCCCTAGCTGCCTCTGCACCATTCCAAACATTGCGATACATTTTTTGCAATCAGCAAGTTGCAGATTGTCCAACTGTTCTGTCATTTATTGTAAATGACTGCAAAAAGAAAAAAAAAAAAAGAAAAGAAAAAGGAAAAGGAAAAGAAAAAAATTCCACGACGCTATAACATAGTCCTGAGTGTAAATCAAACATTCCCTGTCATGTTGATAGCTTGTGTTAGTCTAATGTATTTTATATTACTCAAAAGCTTTGAAACCCTGCAGCTTTCTTCATATAGGCCATTATGCGGTTATCATTAAATTGTCTTGCAAAGAACATTATCGGTAATTATAGCAGACACTAAAATCAAATGATCAGAGTGGGACCTTTAACACCAAGAGGAACCATTAGAAGTTAATCAAATAAAAGGATGAGAATAATTATGTTAGGATTAAGCAGTAATATGCCAGAAGTTATATACTTTGCTGACTATATATCTTTACTCCCAGCTTCCTGAATTTCCTTTTCGTTGATGTGTTTTTATATAATACTTTGGCACAGAATGTAAACGACAATATTTTTGTCATGCCACAATCAGGCTTGAAGGTTCATAGGCGGTTCATATCTAAATGCCGTCAGAGGCATGGAGGTAATGATGAAGATAAAAATAATAGTAATAAAAAAGTGCAAAGCTGGAAAAAAAATCCATCGGTCAATGGAGCGTGGCAAAATGATAAAAATGGTTGCAACAGGCACAGGTGCAAGGAAAGTCGTTATTGGCTGGTTGTTGTGTCTTGGAGCATGAGGATTTCTACTGCAGGCCTTGCTGCAAACCAGCATTTAAAAAGCCAGCATCTTGCAGGCTCTCAACCTGCCCCTGCCAGAGCAGATATGCAGGATTATTGATGAGATGGGGATACTCATGGTGCCGGGCAGGAGGGGTGCTTGGTTCTCTCAGGCTGAGAGGGCCACTCCTGTCCCTCTCCAATACCCCAAAACACACACCTCTGGCACCTTGCAGATGTCCATCTCTACATGGCAGTGGGTTGGCAGGAACATGTGGCTGAGAGGACTGAGGGTGGTGGCTCTAGTGGAAAAGAGGGTGCCTCTCTGAGGCTTGACTCATCTTATCTTCCAAATTAAACCTGAGCCACAGCTGGGCACTGTGGCTCACACCTGTAATCCCAGCACTTTGGGAGGCTGAGGAGGGTGAAACACTGGAGGTCAGGAGTTTAAGACCAGCCTGGCCAACATGGTGAAACCCCGTTTCTACTAAAAACACAAAAAAATTAGCTGGGCATGGTGGTGGGTGCCTGTAATCCCAGCTACTTGGGAGGCTGAGGCAGAGGAATCTCTTGAACTTGGGAGGTGGAGGTTGCAGTGAGCCAAGATCACACCATTGCACTCCGGCCTGGGCAACAAAAGTGAAACTCTGCCTCAAAGAAAAAAAAACCCGGGCCACAGGACAAACAATGCCATTGTAAGAAGCTGAGGGCAGAGAGAGTCTCTATAGTATGACCCTTTAAAAAAATAAAAATCTTCCCTCTACTTTTTCCCTTTTCCCTTATAAATAAAGATCAGCTCATAATAACAGGTTTGCCTTTGTGTCCCAGATTTGTGTTGGGGACTGGCATACATGGATGAATAAGAACATAAAACTTTTTGTTTGAAGTGTTGCTCTTATGGCATACAAATACAAACAGCAAAGTAATTTAAATGTTAGTACCTAGGCTAAACATTTGTGTATTTTTCATGCTTTTATGTTTTGGAGACTTCACGATATTTAAAAATAAAGGCATTGCTCTGTTTCAGTAAGGTCAAAACTGAGGCCCATCAGAAGTGAGGGAGTTGAGGGGTAGAGATGACAACAGGCCTCTTCTGAATGTCCAGATGGGCTCCTCTGCTGCTCTCACAGTGGCCCTACTGGGCCATCAATTCCCATTGTCTTTTTCCCCTGGACTAACATGTTACCATTCATACCTCATAGGGAAATGAAGAAGGGATGAAGTCAAGGGTATGGAAAGGTTTTGAAAGGTTAAAAGTGGGTTTAGAGAGCACAACTGGGGCTGCTTTTTCCCTGGTGAAAATAGTCTTTTATTGCTTCGTATGTTTTCAGATGGTAAAGGCTTGCCTCCATTTGGAGATTTGAAAGGGGTCCCTCAGGGAGATAAGGCAGAGCCCGCTCTAAATGATAAAGCAGAGGATAAACCTTGGGAGATGAGTGGTTGGGGAACCCTAAACCGGCAGGGTTTGGGCTCAAAATACGTTCATTATTATCTGCTTGTCCAGTGAGCTCTAAACAAAAGGTCTCTCAGACCAGAAATAGGAACTTGAGGGAGATTTTGAAAGCAGAAGATGCAGCTATCTGTCAGAGCAGGCTAAGAGCACCAGGTCACGTAGACAGTCCTGGAGAAGATGGCATACTCCCCCTGCCCCATCAGACCACGTGGTTCCTACTGAGACCAGGTCCAGAAGCCCATTTAGGTCTATGGGTCCAAGAAGCCAAGCTTCACCTACAGGTAGAACCAGTCCTAACAACAAGCTTATTAATATACTTTAAATACAACTAAACCAAGCAACCAAGCAAACAAACAAACTAGTCTGGGGAATGGGGGATATATTTTTTAAGGATTATAATTACAGGGCCAGAGGAAGAGTCTTGGCGGGGACTGTACAAATACTAAATTAGACAGCAGGCCTCAGAAAAGACTGAGAATCCCTCCAGCCCTAGCAGCTATTCCAAACTGATTCCACCACTAGCTTCAATCTGAGCATTAAATCTAGTCAGAACTGAGAGGGCAGATCTATGAGGCAAAAACCTGAGAATTCATAAGCCCAGGGAGAGAGGAGTCAGGGAGGAGGCGATGAAAATGCTGGCCTGGCCCCACTGAACAGATCCCAACAGATGAGGGACAACTTCAGCTAGCACATGTCATTTGAATTTCGTTGTTTGTTTTCATTTTGTTATTGGTGGTGTACTATTTTGTTGCTTTCTCAGTGACTAGCAATTAAATTCCCATTTCTATGTTTGTTGAAGAGGATGCAAAGATGGTGACTGGTACAATGGCAACCACCCCTTGAAAGAAAGAAAATAAACCCCATAGAGGAAGTGAAGCCCACAGTGGGGCAGGATTGGGGGATGGGGACAAATAAGCAAGATTCCTGGAACCTAGGTGACAAGAGAGAATCCTGCTTGAGGATTGGTTTTACATAAAGTTCAGTGTCTTGAAACTTGGTTGGGAAAAAACAGTGTTTTCCCTCTTCTTCTTGTTACTGAGTTCCTGTAGCTGAAACCAGAGGAGAGGGAGGTGAGGATCAACCATAGTATTTTACAAAGCTCAATAAATGTTTATGGATTGATTGATCTGGGCATGTCCTTAAGATATTGGAAGAGACAATCTCAACTTCCATGTCACCATTTGGAACCTTCCCTTCTACTTGGCAGATGGGATGAACACAGTTGATATTCTCCCTATAAACCTACTTTTATACTTACACAGCATTTTACAAGAAAGAAAAAGTTTCTGTTTTATTATTTCATCTGTGATTTACAATAACCATGTTGGATAGAAACAGTGACATTTTTATCCCATCTTATTGATGAAGAAACTCAACTTGGTGAGGTAGGGGGTCTTTCTCAAGGGGAGAGCTAATTTGTGAAAAAACAGATACTGAATTCAGCCCTTCTAACCTGATTCTGACCACCAGCTCTCTCTTCAGGGGACCAGCTTTGGGTATGTCATGAGTTTTTGGTGTCTTTTCTAATGTAAAGCCTCTTTCTGATAATGAATACACAGGTGTGGATGTGTGTGCATGTGACCACCGAAGACAGAAGCAATCTTGGGAGACATTTGGCTACACACACCTCTGGCTATTTCCCAGGACTAATAGTGAGGCGACATGTAAGTCTCAGTAAGCCATTAACATGTCACCCCTTCCTTGTGTTGTTTTCAAGGACACAGATTGGATGAGTCTCAGAATAACCGCCCTGTTATTCAGCAGGCTTAGAGGCAAGCAAGGTCCCCAGCGAATGTGGTCAAGTGGTGTCAGCCATGAGGCAGGGAAGGAGCCAGAGGTATCCTTTCACACCCCCTCCCTGCCCTCCTTCTATAGAGCTCTTAAATTAGCTCTGAAAACCCAGGTGTCAGCCATCCCCACCCCGCGCCCCAAACAACCCAGACGAGCCATTAAAAATGCCAAGTAGAAATGAATGCCTAAATCACCCTGTCTCTCTGAAGGTAGAGTCTTGCCTAATCACACGTCAAATCATATTTTTTCTTCTGCAGATGGATGTCTTCTTTCAAAGTCTGATGGTCACAGAGACAAAGGTATCGCTTCAGCCTTAAGTAACTATTGAAGTTTTACCCCGATAGATTATTTGCCAGGAGTAACTAATGTAAAAATGCCCTGTCAGACAACAGCTTGCTTTCATTTTTTTAAAGGGTAATATTTGGTTTCATCTTGCAACTACTTGGGAAAATTTAGCACTGAGTCAGAAAGGTTGGCCAACAAGTAGCACTTCATAAATTGCTGGAGCCCTAATCAATACATATTGTCATCCACTCTAGTCCTTCGGGCAGATTTCTCTCTGCCCTGAGTCGTTGGTATATTTTATGAGGTTGTTACAGGCTGGGCTTGCATGGCCTGGGCCTAATGAACCTGTCACCGCTGCTATTGATTGACATGCCAGTGTAAGTGAGACAGGCGATTCCGATTGACTTCCTAATTACTGCTGCTGGGCTGCCTCGCCAACTGCTCAGGCCAGAGGTTAATAGTTTTGATGTTCAGCTGCTCCTAGCTGTGGAGGCCAGAGTGAAACTGGCTCCTCAGAAGTCAATACCTGAATCAAGTTCTCAAGGCTACTGCCGTGCCTGATCAATTAAGGCCTTCGTGTTCCTACCGGTGGTGGCTGACAAGAGGCTGATGAGTGGAGTTCACAAGCAAATGGTTTAAAGGAGTTTAGGAGGCTCTGAAAGCATTACCCCATGGTCAAGGATTGGCAATTAAGAATGGAATTGCAGGGGAGGAACACTGCACCAGGGTGTTGGCCATTGGTTTTGTTTTGGTTTTGGTTTTGGTTTTCCATCCTGACAATTGAAAATTGTTTCTTTTATTCCTCCAATGTCTAGAGTTTTGTCACATACCACGGACCCTTGGAGAGTGTCTTAGGCTGCTTGGACTTCTGTAACAAAATATTCTAAATGAGGTAGCTTATAAGCAAGAGAAACCTGTTTCTCACAGTTCTGCAGGCTGGGAAGTCCAAGATTAAGGCACTGGCAGATTCCCTGTCTGGTGAGGGCCTGCTTTCATTCATAGATGGTGCCTTCTGGCTGTGTCCTCATATGGTGGAAGGGGGACGACAGCTCTGTGGAGACTCTTTTATAAGGGCACTAATTGCTTTCATGAGGGTGAAACACTAATGACCTAATAACCTCCCAAAGGCCCCACCTAACACTATGACATTGGTGATTAGGTTTCAACATAGAGATTTTGGAAGGACAAAAACCATAGCAGAGAAAAGAATGAGATCACTTACACTGATTCACCCATTCAGCAGAAACTAACTGAATGTTTAACCTTATCCAAGGCATGGTATGAGTGTATGGATTTATGGTAATCTTCCACTGAGATTATGTCTTCAGAGTTGGGAATATTTCCACACCCATCATTTTATTTGAATCTCACAACACTATGAAGTAGGTGAGGGGTGGTCAGTGTCTCCATTCTCAATGAGAAAACTAAGAGTCAGCAAAGACAGTTGACTCCCCCAGAGAAACAGAGCCTCAAAGACAGACATTCTGGTTCTTAGTCTGATGTTCTTATCAGGATGCTGAGATGCCTGATGCTTGGAGTGCAAAAGCTTAAAGACAAATTGAGATAAGTAAGACCGGTATGCCACCTGTTAGGGATCTCTAAGACCACCGCCAGGCTCAATGATTCACAAGGAGGACTCACAGGACTCAGGATGTAATCATATTCCTGGATTATCACACTGAAAAGACACAGAGCAAAATCGGCAAAGGGAAAAGACGCATGGGGTCAAGGGCATGGGAAACTGGATGCAAGCTTCCAAGAGTCCTTTTCCCATGAGTGTCATACGGGACACACTTAATTCCTCCATCAGTGACTTGTGACAACACTTGTGAAATGTGGGCTATCAGGTAAGTGCAGTAGGGACTCAGTGCCCAAGGTTTTTGGGGGCACTGGTCACATAGACACTCTCTGCCCAGCACATGCTGAAATTCCAGACTCGGAAGGAATGCAGGTATTCAGCACAACTAAATTATTTACATAAACCATTTAGGCACAGTGTAGAAATGGTACAAACTCTCCTAAAATCCAAATTGTAAGACATCAGTCAAGGGCTATTTTTCTAAGCAAAAGATGCCAGTCTCTGGCCCGCTATGTCAACTCTTTCCTGAAGAACCAAGAACACCAATGCAAGGTGAGAAATGGAAGAGCCTCTGAGGAGTGCAGACCAGCAGATACAGTGCCAGGACAACTCAGAGGAGGACTATGCTTCAGTAAAGACTTGAGATCCCGCCACTAAATCCGCCATCCCAACTGCATTAATGATGTTTTTTACTTTCTTTATTTCTGATGCTTTGACATCTGAGGCCTTGCTGTGAGAACATAGCTGTCTGGCTGGGTCCTATTTTCTCAGCTAGTCCCGGCTACCCTCATTTTCCAGGGGCTTCACTCCATCTTCTTCCTTCTGTTCGTAGGCGGATTTCCTGGGATGAGTAAGCATCTACCTGATTATGCTTTGATGTCTGCTCTGCACCGTCTAAGTCACACCCTCACGTATCCTCCCCAGGTTGCAGACCCTGTGAGTCCAAATGGCCTGGCCTCAGACGGACTAGCATCATGATGGCCCTGTTTGGACTTTCTCTTGAGAAAGGGGTTTCTTCTGCCTCTATTTTTCTTCTTGTCTCTCCTTGTTTCCTATTAAGTTTCCTTGTCCTCTGGCTCAATCCTTTTCTGTTCCTAGTGTGCACAATCACCTGGTCTGTTTTAAGCTCCTCTGGAGAATCAATGTTAAGGATTTTCCAACCCCACTGGTGGAGGCCTGCTCACAGGCTTCCCTGAGTCAAAGACGAAAGCTGCCAGATGGCCTGTGGGCTGCAAGTGCTCATTTAGGAAGCCTAGGTCCACAGTGACAGTGTGACACGCCCATCTCACTTACGTCGTACCAAAATATAAAGCAGATGAAAAAACCGACGGTTGGAGAAGTTATTTGCTTCAGACCATCACTATAAAGCAGCCAGGCCAAAACAGGAAAACTGACTTAACCCAGTAGTAGTGCGTTCATTTCCATTGCTGTATAGCATTCTATGGGTATGAATATACCACAGTGTATATTCATTCTATTGTTGATGGACATTTGGGTTGTTTCCAGTATTTGGGTGACATACAGGAATGGCACTACGAGCGTGACTGTAGATGTTTCCCGAGGTGTATTTTCCTAAGAATGGAGTACTGGTGCAGTGGCAGGATATGCATACCTTTAAATTTATTGGATGCCAAACTTTCTCCAAATAAGTTGTAATATTTTACACTGTCACTGGGTTTTTTTTTTTTTATTGTTCTTTATCCTTCCTTGCACTTTTTTCTTTTTCACATTTTTAAATTTTTTGCCAATCCTATGAATGTATAGCAGTATTTTACTGTGGTTTTCATTTTTATTCCCCCGGCATTCTCTGTGTAATCACAGGGACATTCTAGATCAGTCACAAGCAAAGGGAATGAAATTACCTGGCTGGGCTCTAGGGCAATGTTGATTTATTCCCTGGGGCTGGAGAGAAGTTGTCCTCTTGAGCCACTTGGGAAGAAGCATACTGGATCAAAATGGTGCTTCCACCCCCAGGAAAGCAGACAGAGGAGGGGATCATTGTAGATGGGTTCTCTCAGTGTCTGCCCTACCCAGGACTGGCTGTAAGAGACAGTGACCTGTGCAGGTGCTAGGCCTGCTCTCGGCTTGTTTAATTCTCTGCTGCCACCATCTTAATATTTGTTATTTATTTTATTTTTTGGAGACAGAGTCTCACTCTGTTGTTCAGGCTGGAGTGCAGTGATGCAATCTCGGCTCACTGCAACCTAGAATTCCTGGGCTCAAGCCATCTTCCTTCCTGCCTCAGCCTCCTGAGTAGCTGGGACTATAGGCATGTGCCACCATAACTGGCACTTAAATTTCTTAGTAGCTTTTGAACAAGGAGCCCTGATTTTCATTTTACACTTTAGCCAGCACACACCTGGGCACACCTGCCGTGACCCTCTGTACTTGGCCTCAGTGAATTTTCCATGCTCTTCAACACAGCATAGCAAACACACTATTCCCTCTGTCTAAGTCAGTGCTAACCAGTCTGACTGAAAATCGGTAGTGACTAACTATTCAATGCTTGAAATGCAGCTAGTCGAAATTGAGATGCACTATAAGGATAAAATCCACACGAGATTTTGAAGACTTAGTACGAAAAGTGTAAAATAGCTCATTAATAATTTATATAGTGATTATATATTGACATGATATTTTGGATATACCTGGTTAAATAAAATATGCTATTAAAATTAATTTTACCTTTTACTTTTTTTAAATGGTGCTATGCATATTAGAAAATGTCAAAAGATATATGTAGCTCCCTTATATTTTATTGGCCAGTACTGGCCTAGAACACTCTGTGTTCACCCTACCTCTCTTCTTCCTTTAGATTTTGCTTTCTCATCATAGATAATCAGGAACTTTTCTGTGCTGCCTTGGCACCCTGCACACACACTGTTGAGATCAGCTACTTTTATCCTCTGGGAAATTGACTCACTGTCTGTCTCATTCCAGCTGTAGCCCTAGTAGCACCTAGTCCAGTGCCTGGCACATAGTAGGTCTCAAAATCGTGTTGAGAAAATTGCTTGCAGGGATCTCCTCAGTCCTGACTTTTTTCTTCCTTATTCCCTTTGTGGCCACCTCATTGAAGAAATTCAACATCACTGTTTCCAAGTAAGTGATGATGAAACATTTCTCCCACTGTGGGTGGCTCTCAACCTTAGCTGCACATTGGAAACACAGGGGAGCTGTAAAAATTCCGACACCCAGGTCCCACCATGAGATTCAGATGTAATTGGTCTTGGGTGAAGCAGAAGGAGGTTGAAAAGATCCCCAGCTAACCCTGATGTGCAGCAAAAGCTGAGAACCACTTAGAGTTCGCCATGGACTTGTGGGCATCACATCACCAAATCTTCCAGCAGTTGCTGGTCCTCACATCATGGAAAGTGGAAAGGAGGCAACGCACTAGCAAAATCATAACGAAAGGACACATTCGTTCAGAGCAAACTCTCCTCACCATCAACGGAGATAAAGAGGCTGTCTGTCTATGAGGTCTCCCCCTAGAACCCTCTCCCATCACTTATTAAGAACTCCACTGGGTCCCACTTTATTTCACAGATGCCACCAAGCAGCCATCAACTGGTAATGATTTCTGGTCAGATGCAAACAATTAAGTCAGGGAGAAAAGAATCCACATTCCATTACCAATCCCCTAAACGGCTCACTCCCTGGCCTAATTGCCTGCTGAGTTCCCCAGACAGCTGTGGCTAATAAGGCTAACGCCCTGAAGAACCAAAACTTGAACCCAGAAGGCAAGGACTTGGGAGTAGATTTGAATGCTCAGCCCATCCCAGGGTCAGACATGAGAACTGCTGACCCAACAGCCAGGAAGCGATTGCCCCTGTCACTGAAGCACCATCTCTCCCCACCTCTCTGCCTCCTCCTTTTTTTTAACAGACTTTTCCCAAAAATCTCAAGGCAACTGCAGCCTGATTTTTGATGGATTGGCCACTGTGTTTTATTCGACAATGTATATCACTCTGCCAATATGAATTTGCAAGATGGTAAAAATACAACCCCCCGAAAAGATTACATGAAAGGGGAAAAAAATCATTAGGCAATTAAGAATGGCAATAATTCACCCATATCTATGCTTTGGGAAGAAATACTGCCCTGGGGAATTAGTTCTGCTTATCACTTTGTCATCTGTCTGGAGTATGAGTGAGCGGAGGTTTCATGTGCATTGCTGATGATTTCCTGCAGTATTTCTAAGCATGATCAAAACGAATGCCAGGCTTTTAATAGAACTGGGTCTCTCTTGGGGTAGCCATGATTTTTGCATATGAAGCCAAGTTATGAAATTAACTAAACATATGCATTCCTTAAGCACCTCTACATAACTCCCTTTCAGAGAAACCATCTGACCATAGTAGAATTTTTGAGCTGGATGTGACCTTGTGTTTAATGGCCATTTTTAGGAATGAAGAACATTTGAGGCTCAGAAAGGGAAAGTAATTTTTCTAAGGTAACACAGCTCATGAGACAAAGACGTAACTAAGATTCCAGGCTTCCCAATTCACAGTCCCGCAGGACTCTTTCTACTCCACTATACTGCCTACTCCTTGACCAACTCATTATCCATCAAAGAGCTAGAGGACAGGGTGGGACCCTCTAAACACTCACTTAGAAATCCCCCCTTCTTGGCCCCCAACCCACACTAGGCTGGAGTGAGTGCTCCCTCCCCACCTTATCCCTGCCTCACCATTACACCCCTCACACTATGACATCATAGTGACAGCCCAACTTCTGCCATGCAACCCAGTAGACTGGAAGGTCTTTGAGGTCAGATCTAGGACATCATACACTCACTTTAATGTCCTCAGTGTCTAGAGCATACTAGTGTATCTATAAATGAGATTTGAATAATAAATAAGATATGGTTGCTCTTGTCTTGAGGAAGAAGGGAACTATTCTTTGTTAATTCCTTGTGCTTCAAGAAGGCAAGCCAACCTCCCTTATCCCTTTGGAGGGGGTCTTTGGACATCTGATGCTGTAAGAAATTCCTTACCTATAATCCTGCTCTATCCCCTGACCTTCTCCCCCTTTATCTTTATTTCCCTACTCTCCTAAAAGAGTGCACCATCTAATCAGCCCAGTTGCCTCCATGTCCATGACCACACCAAATTCATTCTCACTTCTACGCTGGGTTCCTGTTGAGACCCTTACCTGAAAGTCCTTCTTCTCCTTTCCCCATCTGTACATTCCATGGAGAATGTGGAGCTGTTCTTATTAGCCTTGGTCACGCTGATTTTTTTTTTTTTTGAGACAGTCTTGCTCTGTTGCCCAGGCTGCGGTACAGTGGCACGATCTTGGCTCTCTGCAACCTCTGCCTCCCAGGTTCAAGCAATTCTTCTGCCTCAGCCTCCCAAGGAGCTGGGACTATAGGTGTGCACCACCATACCCAGCTAATTTTTGTATTTTTAGTAGAGACGGGGTTTCACCATATTGGCCAGGCTGGTCTCAAACTCTTGACCTCATGATCCTCTGCCTCAGCCTCCCTAAGTGCTGGGATTACAGGCGTGAGCACTGTGCATGGCCAACACTGATTGTTACACTGTATTATCATCTATAGCACTAGATGTGTTTCACCCCTTCTAAAATCATGGTACGTACCATTGCATATTGTCTGCTAATTGTGTTGTATGTAAATATTGATGCTCTAAGAAGACTGTAAATACTCCTAGGAGTCAAAACTTTTTATTCCTGTCACAGAACACTTTCTATACGTGAACAGATGAAATGTTAAGATGTTGATTGAATGATCTGGACTTGGAAAGCATCTTACACCTCGGGATGCTCTCCTTTCAGTAGCCATCTGCTGTGGGTGGTTTGAGAACCAGTAACACTGTAGACCTCATAAGGCAAACCAGAGACAGGTAGGAAGTGTGAAGCGGTCACAGAGAACACATGGCAGTCATGCCTGCTCAGTCAGTTAGTGTTGGGACCGGCATGCTACAGAAACTGATGAGTGCTGTGGCAGATTGTGTTTTACAAACATAGCCATAGCCACATTTCTGGTGACAGAGGCAACACTGCGTGATACACAAGACTAAGTTGTAAAAGATAACCTGACTTGTGCCTGGATCTACCTCTCTTGGGATGTGTGACCTTGAAACCCAACCACTATGTTGTAAGGAAGCCCAAGCCACAAGGAGAAGCCACATGCAGGAATTCCAGCTGAAGCCCCAGCTTAGACCTCAGTCACCAGTGTCACCCGCCAGACATGGGAGGGAGCAAATCTTCAGATAACTGCAACCCCTCTATCCTCCCAACTGACCCCAAGTAGAGCAGAGACTGGCTGTCCCCACCTACTCAGACTGCAGGTTCATGAGCAAAATAACAGTTGTTTTAAGTCACGAAGATGTGGAGTGGTTCGTTACAGATTAGACAATCTGAATGAGTGCTTAACCAAATGAGATGTTACTTTTCTTATGTATCAGAGTTTAGGAATAGGTAGCCCAGGTGCAGAATTCAAAAAGCAGGCTCCTTCTCTCTTCCAGGTTCACTATCCTTAGCATGTCACTTTGGTTCTTGCAAGGTGACTGCTCCACCAGTGAGCACCAGATCCAAGTTCCAGGCCAGAAGAAGGGGAAAAGGAATGTGGGAATAACAAGTGAAATGCCTTTGCCAGCTGAGTCTGCCCTCCTACAGAAGCTCTCCTTAAAAACCCCATCAGAAACTTCTGGATCATCTTATGGCTCATTGGCTAGAGTCTGGAGAAGCTGAGGATGTGTGGATGTGCAGGAGTACATGTGTGTGTGTTTATGGGGTTAACAGCTACCTTACAGGATTCTATTAAAATGATATGGATATGAGCACAGTGCCTTGTATAAAGTAAGGACTCAATAAATGATGCTAGTCATTTGTTGTTACTATTCTTACCTGCCTGGTTGCTGTGTCACGTTACTTTGTGTGGACTGTAGCAAAACATTAAGCCATGACTGATAACGGCTCCACTCCTTCCAGGTGCACCTCTGTTCCTTGCAGACTAAAATGCCAGGAGCACAGACTATTCCTTGTTTTAAAACTTGAGCATATGATGTCAGATGCACTCTCTAATAACTTTTTCGCCGTTGTTTTATTCTGTTAGATATTGAGTATGCCAATGTGTTCCTTTAGTCATGTATTAAGCAATAAAACTTACATCCTAGTATTCCTTACGCCCCGTCTCTCTGAGACAAATAGGACAGTTATTTCCCAGACTTAGCTGGTGTTTATTGATTTGGAGATACTCTGATTGAGGTAGGTGTTTTTAACTAGACATATTGCCATGCTGAATAAATTCAAATTTGATGAGTAATAAAGAACGGGAGGATGGACACTGAATAGGCACCCAGTAGGATCTGCTGTAACCAGTGAGCTTAGCAATAAGCTTGGAAAAATCTGAACCATGTTCTTTCTTTTGGAAAACAGTCCTCAGTAAAGGACTGGATGTGGTCCACCATTACTTTTGCATGAACTTAATACATCCAAGAAAACCCTGTGACCCCATACAAATCAGGACAGTTGGTCACCCTGCAGGGGACCCACTGGTGCTGAACCACCCCCCCCACAGAAACCTGGTCCTCTCAGTCTCACTGGGCTCCATGCTGAAGTGGCAGAGTGCTGTTGCCTCCCCATTCTGTGTCTTGGTTTGTCACTTGGGGACACAGCAACACCATGAGGTATCATCAAGACCCTTACACAAACAGCTCTTCATTTCCCTCTTTCCACAAAGCTCAGACCTGCCTCAGTAAGGAGAGAGAGAGCTGCTGCTCTCCCCATTCCAGGCTTTTCCATAACTCGTTTCTGGCTAAGGATCTTCATTCAATTCAAATCCTAGTAGCCCCATTACATATGCTCAGCCCTGTATGACTCTCCGGAGGCTAGAGCTGGGTCCCCTGCTCCAAACACATTCCCGATTAAAGGGAAGTAAATCTCCCATATTATTTTAGTAGTTGATCTTATGTGTCAATTTGGCTATACCACAGCACCCAGATATCTGGTCAAACATTATTTTGGATGTTCCTATGAACCTATTTTTCTTGATGAGATTAACATTTAAGCTGGTGTTTTGAAGAAAACACCAGATTTACCTCCATATTGCATGTGGGCCTTGTCCAATCAGTTGAAGGCCTGAATAGAATAAAGACTGACCTCCTCTGAGCAAGGAGTTGGACCAGCAGGATGGCCTTTGGACGTGAACTGCAGCCCTCCCCTGAGTCACCAGCCTACTGCCTATCCTGCAGATTTTGGATTTACCAAGCCTTCCCAATCTTATGATCCAATTCCTTAAAATCTCTCTCTCTCTTTTTCTCTCTCTCGTGTGTGTGTGTGTGTGCGTGTTTCCTTTTGGTCCTGTTTCTCTGAAGAAATCTAATATATGTATCAAAACCTCTTAAAACAACATCTTACTTGAGATGCCCAAGGAAAATAGAAGTAATTTTCTTCCTTAATTTTGCTATTGCAGGGAACTGCGTTAGGTGCCAAGGTGGGCAAAGATGGACACAACCCAAGCCCTGCTCTCGAGGTGCACACATGCTGGTTGGGTCGCATGGCACACCAGCATTTCTCAAAGTGTGAGTCACATAATAGTACCCTGAAATATGCTCCTTGACAAAAAGATCCTTGGTCTGATGGATTTGAGAAATACCACTTGGAGAGATTTTAATTAGGGTGACCATATGTCCTGGTTTGCTTGGGACAGTCCTAGTTTGTGTTGATTATCCTCACATCACTTGTAGTGGCACCCCCTTCACTCTCTAAGTGTCCTTGGTTGGATCATGAGTGATACATATGGTCACCTGGTAATAAGTGCAAATATGAGCATATTAAAGGCTCTGAGTCATCCTCCTTTAAAGAAGCCCATTTACCTTTGCTAAGCCTGGCATTTTCCCAGATGCATCTGAGAATGGAATATTTTACACTGACTTCTATTAATAACTCCTAGGATCCGTGTTCTAAAGAACACTGGCATAGATAGAAGTAACAGTTGAGTAACAATCTACAAACACCCAACAAATTAGAAGGGCCAGAGGGCCAGGAAAGGCCTTTTGACAGAGGGGACTTGTACTGGGCCTTGAACAATGAGTTAGATGTTGACAAGGAGAAAGGAGATAGGAGGAGACGTGATGTGGAGCAGCAGCATTGACTCAAGTGTGCTGTTCTCAATTTGAGGAAGACAGGACCTTGGAACAGCAGACCAGCTGTAAGAAAATCTTTCTCTCTTCTTAATTATTTCCCTTCTTTTTATTTTTTTTTTTTAAGCTAGGGTGTCATTCTCATCACCCAGGCTGTAGTGCAGTGGTGCGGTCACGGCTCACTGTAGCTTCAACTTCCTGAACTCAGGTGTTCCACCCACCTCAGCCTCCCGAGTAGCTGGGACCACAGGCACGCCACCACACTCAGCTAATTTTCTGTAATTTTAGTAGAAATGGGGTTTTTCCATGCTTCCCAGGCTGGTCTTAAACTTCTGGGTTCAATCGATTTGCCCACCTTGGCCTCCCAAATTGCTAGGATTACAAGTGTAGGCCACGAAACCCAGCCTGATTATTTCCATTCTAATGTTTCCATTCAAACCGCCTGTTTGAATCATGGCTGTTAACACAGTCTCATTACGTCATCCTGGTGGACAGCAGAGAGTCCTCCCCTTGGGGTAGGAAACTAACATATAGCCACTGCTGGATCAGTTGACTCAAGAAAGAAACTGTGGTTCAATTAGTTAACATAGTCATACAGAATTCATCAGCATTCCAGAATTCAGTCCCCATCAGTCTCAGCTTCTGAAATAGCTCTATCTAACTGTAGGCTTATGGGCCACATTAAGCTAGGAATGGCCACATCAGCAAGTAGTTGAATCCAATGCAGTGGTTAAAAACTACCAACTTCACTCCTTTGGGCCTAGCAGAGGCTCCACTCTGGGGTTTGAAGGTAGCTGTTCTTCAGCACCTGATTCTTAGAGAACACAAGAGAAGGTAGAGGCAGCAGGCTGTGAGATTGACAGGTCCCCAAATGATGTCAGCAAGCCAGAGTGCACATTTGGTTTTGTCCTAGCCCATTAAGCAGGGCTTGAGGGCACGGCAAGGGCATAAGTCCCTTAAAATGTCACTCACAGTCTAGCACCCTATAGGCACTTAGCAAAATATTCTGTAAGGTGAAAGGAGTAAGTGCTGAATTTATATAACTACTCCAAGCATTATTTTCTCTTCCACAAAAATAGGTTAATGAATCCTTTCTTCATGTGTTCAGGAACTGAGATATCATTTGAGGTCCCCATCTCTCTTAGGGTTGAGGTAAGACTCACTCATATTCTCTTTCCATAGGTTCAGGAAAGGCCAAGCCTCTCCCAAAACTTCCGCGAATCCCCATCTCTAAGCCTCAAATACTCTGAATTCATTGCATTTGGAGAACACCTTGCTGTCCTGAGCCTGCCGTCTCCATTGGATATAGAGTTTACCTGGCTCAGAACTCAGACTAAAATTTTTGCTAATTTCCAGACATACCATGAACACAAGGCACTTAGGTGTGTAGCAGACTTTTGAGTATTTGAAGAGGTGGAAGGAGTTCTACAAACACAAGCTACTCAGAAATTAATACCAGACATCCTTCTACATTAAGAAGAAAATAATAACTACAAAAGGACGCAAGCCATTTCTACAACTCAGGCTCCAGGGTAGCGTTACACTCTTCCCCCTTCATCTTATTCTTTCTCTTGGCCTTCTCTCTCTAGAGCAAAAAATCAGTTTCTCTAATCTCCTTATGCAGAGCTGCTCTGTTTGTTACCCCAAACTCCCACCAGACCTGCTCTGCACAGTCAAGGATTACCTTGAAGCCAGGAAAAGAGATCTTAGAGATCTTAACTACACCTTTCAGGCAAGGGTCAAGGCCTTTGTCTTCTCTAGTCTTCAGGAAATGGATAGGGTAGGTTGATCCCCAGTTTTCCTTATAACATTGAATCATACAGCTAGCTTCAGGAACCTCCTGAATAACTACTTGCAAATAATTGTGATTTTGCCCTGGCAAGTTAAACCTCAGATGGGCATCCTTACTTCTTTCCCAGTCTTCCTCTTGACCCCGGCATCAGGGAATGTAAACTTATTTTCATACAAGCCTAAAATAATTCTGCTGTCTCCTCTCTTTTTCCAACAATGCTGCTTCACCCCCTACATTTTTTGAGCACATATATGCAATCCCTTTCTCTCTGAAGACTTGTTATTTTAGGAAAGGTTCTCCCAGAAGTAGAGCCTAAGACAAAAACTTGGGTACAGGTCATTTATTTGGGAGGTAACCCAAGAAGGAGTGAAGGATCAGGAAGAGTGGGACAGAGAAGGAGAAAAAGCCAGTGTAAGGGGTCATGGTCAAGGTTGCAGCCATAGGCAGTAGGCATTGTAGACCACAAGTCAGCTGAGAATCAAAGAGAATTCCATCAAAAGGATGGAAGGCTGGAATATTTGTCTAGGCTCCCATCTCTCATTGATTGAGGGTCATCTCAGACACACTAATTTCCCTGCATTTCTATGATGCACTTTTTAATTGACTCAAAAAATGCCTGCCGGAAAAGGCCTGGGGATGGAAATTGTTGTGTGTTTGAGGTGTGTATTCGTCTGTTCTCAGCTGCTAATAAAGATATACCTGAGACTGAGTAATTTATAAAGGAAAGAGGTTTAATGGACTCACAGTTCCACATGTCTGGGGAGGTCTCACAATCATGGCAGAAGGCAAAGGAGGAGCAGAGTCCTGTCTTATGTGCTAGCAGCCAAGAAAGCTTGTATAGGGGAGCTCCCCTTTACGAAACCATCAGCCCTCATAAGACTTATTCTCTATCATGGGACAGCATGGGAAAGACCCACCTCCATGATTCAATTACCTCCCACTAGGTCCCTCCCATGACATGTGGGAATTATGGGAGCTACAATTCAAGATGAGATTTGGGTGCAGACATAGCAAAACCATACCAAGATGGAATTGGGCAAGCATGTGTCTGAGCACATATGGAACTGCCTCTCAGACGGGAAACAAGCCAACAGCATCTGATATGGGGCATCCGAAGCATCTTCCACACATAGTAAGGGCTCCATTTGTCAAAAGTCAAGGAAAGGTGCTTAATCATGGTTTACTCTTCTTCAGAGGCTTTGACCAAAATTTCAGAAATTTTACAAAGTTGAAATTATGCTCTCAAGTGCAACCACTATGTACCTGGCTTCCTGCAGTTGTCACTTGGTCTTATGCTTGTTCCTCTTGTCTTGCATACATGGTAGAGCAACAGTTCTTTGCCACATGGACTTAGTCATGGTCATATGACTTACTTTGGACAAAAATGTAAGAGAAGTAGCATTTCTGGACAGTAGCTTTTACAGGCAGTATGTGATTTACTCTCTCTCTTTTTCCTGCCTCTGCAATAATGCAAACACACATTGAATTAGAGACTCGATGACTATGAACATAGAGCCCATTGTTCACCCCTGATGAACACATGGCTGAGCAAGAGATAATAAACAGAGTCTGGGGGGATGTTTCTTTATGTAGCATCACCAGGCCTAGGCTGACAAACATAGTCTCTGTTGAAAACATGTATAGAGTTTACCTCTTGTATAATTTAGAGATAAAATGTTTATAGATGGAGTGGTAACTATTAGAAAAATGCATTAAAAAGTAAGTCTATCTCAATAAAAGTAAGATAGCATTATGCAGCTGAAAGTTAGCTAAATTATTTTATCTACTGCTCTGGATCACCTGAGCCACTATTTTCTTCCATTACTATAAACATATATCCATCTTTCTCCTTACTCTTAGAAAAGCAACCCCCAAGAGCAGGACATCATGCAGGTGAAAAGTTATATGCCAATCACCTGGAAAGGAGGAAAAAAAGAAAGAAAAGATTTACCATCATTACATTGTATATTTTGATATATAGCAATGTCATCCACACAATCACCTCTGAAGCTCCACTATACAAATGAGGAAATGGAGGCTCAGAAAGGCGACATGCCTCGCCCACAGCTAGTTGCAGAGACTAAAAGTCCAAGTCTTCACTCCCAGCCCAGTATTTTTCCCATGGTACCGTGCTGCCTTTAAACATCTGGCTCAAAACCTGTAGTGTTTTTCCTTTTTAAAACAAGATACATGAGTAGGAAAGACCTCTGTGGGCCCTGTGCCTCCTGTACCAAGTCTAAGCCTCTCTCCCCTTCTTAGCTGTACACTCTTCACTACTCATCTCCTTCTGCTCAAGATTGGCTGAAAGAGCCCAGAGCTGCTTGTGCCTCTTACCTCCTTCATTTTGTGCCCATTTCCTGGAATGCCTTTCCCCAGGCCTCAAGCCAGTCTGTGCCACTCACGTGTTAAAGCTGGTAGGAGCTCAGCTGAGCTGGGAGAGGGTGCTGAGCTGTCAGGTGTCAGAGAGGCTAATTAAGACAACAAGCCAAAAACGAAATAGTTAAGGCTTGAATCGCCTCCTGTGGTGGTAAAAGCAAGAGTCTAAAACTGGAGGAAGTGCCAGCTTTCTGTTCTGTTTTCCCTCATGGAGTGGCACAGATGTGGAGGTGATCTCACTGTTGAGGAGCCTCAGACAAAAAGTTCTGGTAGTTTTAGGGACCCTGGGGGTGAAGGATACCAAGGGGGAGGGTTAGGAGTGGAGAAGTTCTGGATACTGAGGTTTCCTTCTCTTTCCCCCATAAGAAGTCTCAGCAGAGGTCTCTGAAGAAAACCTCAGCCCAAGGCCTCAGAAACCTAGCAAAGAAGTTGTTTATGCGAGGGATGTGAATTTGCCAAGAGCACAGCCAACCGGGGGCCTGAGATCTTGAATGCAGCTTCCTCCTGAGACTGCAATGCACTGTCCATGCACTAAATCCAGTGTGGAGGTCAGTGCTCTGGTCCCAGCCAGTGCTTCGAAGCAGGAACACATGAAAAACCAAGGGTTGGGAGGAGAGATTAGAGACCTCCTGTTTACCTAGAGCCAGAAATAAGACACAAACTGCTCAGCCAAGTGGTCAGTCAACACCAGGAGTCAATGCCAAACAAAAATCCAGAAACCAAGAAGCCTAATGGTCAGCATCCCACACCCACTGTAGGACAAGAACCAAGGCTGAGCCTAGTCTGAAGATAAACATCATTTGGATGAGGGGTGGGTGTTTGCATGAAGACTACTCCAGGTCTATTGAGGGCTTCAGAGACTTGCATTGATGGAGTAATGAGAAGACTGTGACTGCCGGCATGCTCTAATTTAGGCTCAGAAGAGGGTACAGGGCGGGGGTTTGGGAGATGCTGGAATGAGCTTCTTTCATAGCAGTAAAGTCAGAGGAAAGCCAACCACCATAGTGACCTAGCATATCCATTATAGACTAAATGGCCAAAAGTGAGCAACAAACTTAATCAAAACCAGCCAATCACCGCCTCTCACTGTGCTCTGCCCCACTAGTGCCACTATCTTCTCAAAAGGCCATTGGACACTGCCGACTTTGCTGGATGCTATTTGTGTGTTAGCTTCCAGTCCTTGCACACCAGGTTCTTCCACCTTTCCTCCCAGGTGGAGCGCCACCTGCCGGCTCTGGATGATGGCACAGCTGGAAAACGGCTGCCCAACTCTGGTTCCACTGAAGGTAGGAGAGCACAAGAGTCTGCTTGTGAGGACCCCACAGGTTGCTGGTCTGGGCTGAGTACTACAGCCAAAGGGATCTAAGCCTCCCCTCTTCTGCGACCTCACCCTCCTGCCTTTTCTCCATCCCCCCCAAAAAAGGGGAAAATCAATTTCAATCAACGTGGAATGTAATATTATCAAATGTCAGCTGCTGAGGTCATGCGCTTTGAAAATTATCTTTGACAGCTTCTGGTCGACTTAATTAAGTGCTCCCCAAAAAGGGGGGAGGGAGGCAAAAATACCCTGATTGCTAGCTGCTATGCCTTTGTGTTTTAGAGCTTCTATTGACAACTCTAAGCAAGATTGCCTTAGGGGGTTTTATTGATAGATTCTCGCGTGATATTGGAATGATTCTTGCACAGATAAATCACATTTAGATTTGTTGGTAATTGAGGAGAATTGATTGGAGCAGGAGGGGAGCCCCCAAGGGGTGGTCTCCCTGTCCTCATTGTAGGAAGCTTGAGGGGAAAGTGGGGAGGGGTGTCCTCAAAGAGCTGAGAGCCTGCAGGGGGATCCAAGCTCTATTGTTTACCTGTCAATTCTGCTTTCCTCTGAACCCCAACCCGCCTCATACCCTCCCAAAGGAGAGGCATGGAGAGAAAGATGGGAGCAGAGGCTGGGGAAAAGTTTGCTCCAGATACATTTTGGAGGTGCTGCTTCAGGAGTGTACTGGGCCCTGTGATTGTACCTCAGGCTTGATCTTTCTTAGTTCCAAATCTGACTATGCCTCCTTGTTTAAAACACTTCAAAGACTTCCTGCATGAGATAGAGTTCAAACTCCACCACGTGGTCCATGTTTGCTGCCCATGTCTCCAGCCTTCTCCCCTGCTACTCCTGTAAACTCTAAACTTCTGGCATCTCTCTCACTTCCTGCGGGTCAGTTTCCTGGGGTGGGGGTGGGGCAGATGGTTTTGTTTCTGGGAAACAAAATGTTTGGTTTGTCATGCTTCCTTTCTCCTGCCCCTGCTGTGGGACCACGGGCTTGTGTGTCAAGATGAAGCCTCCGTCAGTCTGGGTCCCTGAGTCACTAAGAGGAGAAAAGACACAGGCATGAACTTTGTTGTTTTAAGAATGCTTGTTATAGCAGCAAAGCCTAGCCTGGCTTGACTGCTAGCAAGTGGCTGTTCTTTTTGAGGACAGAAAGCATAACTTTACTTCTGAACTCCAAAGCCATTAATTACAGAAATGACAAACCGTGAAGACTCCAGGAGCCAGCAGATACATGAATATGCTGCTATCCACGGACAGTGTAGGTCTGGGCTGGAGGTGTATGCTGGGTGGGCACACAGGAGGCCACGGCTTCCTTCCACAAGGAAGACCCTCCTGAGCCCAGCCAGTTTTCAATATGTGGAGTGCAGGCACATTGTCACTGCATCATATATCTTAATTTTCCAAGAAGTCTGTAATTTTTAACGCAATGTCCCCCTCTGTGAAATGTTGACTCAAATTTTCTTTACAACTGGGTGGACTACAGAGAAAGCCCATCTATCGGCTGTCCCCAGACCTAGGCTGTATCTAGACTGGGTCTGTAGGCCGTGTCCAGACCTACGTGAGCAAGCACTGGTTTCTGGTCCTGCCACCGACATGGTACTTATCAAATACTGCCTGGTGGGGTTGGGACTAACAACAGCAACAGCAGTCATAATAGTAATAATTAAAGTGCAACATGCTTCTCTTGCATCATTTCACTGAGTCCTAACTATAGCTCCATGAAGGAACTGGGATGATGACTCTTACTTTACAGATGAGAAGTTTTGTAGACACCTCTCCAACTTAACTATAAGATCTGGGAAGACCTTGGTCACCACTTCTTGAAGCATCTCACAAAGCATATTTATTGCTCATTGATTTCTTCTCTAGCCATTTGCTTTTTACCTATGCTGTGCCATCCCTCTCATTTTAAAATTGAGAGAGTTGAGGTTCAAAGGCATGAGGTGATGTGTCCAAGGTCACACAGAAAGGCATGAGTATAAGTAGAAGTCAGACTGATGCCCAAGTCCTGGCTGAAGATGTGAAGAATGAGCCAACATCCCACTTGGTCCTATTTCTATGGATGTAGGCCAGCCACTGCCTTCTGGGTTAATGCTGTGAAGTGCTGAGGCTCTCTTCTCTTCACCGACCCCTGCCCTCCCCTTCCCATCACAGTAGACTGTAGCATTTGGCTTTTCAGGCTTTCTCATGTTCAACTTTCCTTTTTCTTTCTTCTTTCTTCTTCCTTCCTTTTTTTCTTTCTTTTTCTTTTTTCTTTCTCTTTCTCTCTTTCTTTCTTTTTTGACAGTCTCACTCTGTCATCTAGGCTGAAGTGCAGCCTCATGATCTCAGCTCACTGCAACCTCCGCCTCCCTGGTTGAAGTGATTCTCCTGCCTCAGTTTGCCTAGTAGCTGGAGTTACAGGTTCCTCCCACCATGCCAAGCTAATTTTTATATTTTTAGTAGAGATGGGGTTTCACCATGTTGGCCCAGCTGGTCTCGAACTCCTGACCTCAAGTGATCCACCTCCTTTGGCCTCCCAAAGTGCTGAGATTGCAAATGTGAGCCACTGCACCCAGCCTCTAATGCTCAACTTTCTGCTGCCTGCTGTATTCTTAAATTTCCCCCTCCTTACCAGTCTCTGTCTCAACTGCAACAGGGAATTGTAGCAAACAAAAAAAATGTTCAAGGAAACTAGGCACAGGAGCACGAGCACCTGTACCTGGAAAAGTCTCACAGCCCCAGGGTCCCTGCAGAAGAAATAAAGGGATCATGTGAGCACCAGGACGAAGTTCGGAGCTGAGTTCAGAGTGATGAGCAATGGCTGCCAGAGGACCTGAAGGTGCAGAGAGGTAGGGTTCTTTGTAAAAGACTGTGTAGTGGTGGCTGTGGACCTCTTTTCTCTTTTTTAAATTTGACCGTCATTAGTCAGGATGTGCCTCCCTAGTATGCCATGACCCCCTCCACTCCCTCCTGTGACACTCAGTGCTCACCTGTGTGGTTTCTGTAGCTGGGTGAGTTGATGATGCCTGGAGAAGGGGTGCTGTGCAGGTTCCCAGAGAGAACACATTTTGTGTGTGTGCAAAGGAGCTGTCCATGGGGACTGATGAGGCAGCTGTTTTGTTTAAGGGTGAATTAGTGCTGTTTATTTGCATTTTACCACTTTAAAGTTCTAGAGGGGGTCATTATCTCCTTGGGAGTGGGAGTAGCTTAGGCCCAGAGGTAGACTGGCTTGACTGAGCTCATGGAGCTGAACAGCACTTGCTCATGCTGGACTCCAGGCTCCTGGTTGATTGACCCTTTTCACACCTCTAAGCCTCTGGAGATTTGTTCACTGTTAGTCCCAGAACATCAGAATGGCTGGGCTGGAAGGAGACCTCAACTGCCCCAATCAGTTAGTTTCTGGAGAAAACAGTGACACAGGTTGTCCATCCCAGGACAGCAATCCCAGAGCCACTGCAATGACCAGGCAGATGGCCAGTCTCTCAGGGATGCAGCCAGGAGTGGAGGAGGTGACAGCAGGAAGCTGATACCAAAGGACCCAAAGCTCAGACACACTTGGCCCAGGACCCACAGGCCTTCCTCAGTCTCACCTTCTCCCTCCCCCTGCTGTGCAGTAACGCCATTCCCCTATCCCCCATTCAAGGTTATTTGCTGTTTGCAGATTTGGAGTTTCAGAAGAGATACAGGATGAAGTACCTGAGCTGGCTCTGCCAAGGGCTGTGTTTTCCATTTCCCTATCCTACCACTAAGTTCTTCAGGCCAGTAGCCTAGGATTGCCTGGATGGTGCCATGAACTACGACACCTGGTGAGGGATCCCAAATAGGGCTAAAACCAGTGCATGCTCTGCTGCTTAACTGAGTCTCCTGGCCTCAGGATATGCCAGTTCAGGGCAATGGGCCACTTTTCCAATGGGTCTGCCTGGGTGGGGTGAGTGGGGCTGCTTCTATCACAAAAGCTTCCTATGAGTTAGCTTTGGTCCTGATTTGACACAGATCTTCCTCCACATCCTCAAAGAAGGGTCCTCCTCCAGAGGGGTAGCATTCAACCTCCTGGACCCTGCCCACCTCCCACCTGCCTGCCTGCTTACATGCCTGCCAGCCCTCCACCTGGGAGCCGGTTCCTCCTCTTTGCCACACTGCCGTTGCATGGCTCTCTGAGCTAGACTGTTGGCAAAAAATGCACATGTGAAGATGTCTTAATATTAAATATAATTAGATATTATACCACATGCAGGGCTGTATGATTAGTGAAATATATGATCATTAGTTATTAGATTAATGTGTCTACTTGTGTAACTGAAAGCCATTTGCAAGCCGAAATGAAATAGCTCAATTTGCTGTAATTGACTGATCTCCCAGAGAGAGAGTTGTACATTTGCTTATGTACAAGGCGATTTCTTCAGATGTCGCCCCAGATGCAAGACAAAGAACAGCTCTCTCTATGTACTGAACCTTGTGGCTAGCTCTGCCACTAGCTAACTGGATGGCAGTAGCCAGGTCACCCGCAGGTACATTTAGGGGTTCCCACTGAATAGAAATCCCCAAGCTGGGTTCCAGATTTTCTTCTTGCCAAAGAAAATCTTACCTTAACTTAGTCTAACTTCTCTAAGTGCCCCCAAGGGAACATTGGCATCCTGCTGGTCAAAGACAAATTGAGCTGCCTGGTAGACAGTTTACCCTAACCCCCACCCCATTTTTCTTTCTGTTTGTGTGTATATTGGTTTCTAGGACAACCGAACTGCAACTAACTAATAAAAACGATTGCAAAGCACTCTGCGAATGGAAGATACAAGTGGAATACTTATTATTGTGGTTATGGTCTAATAATAACCAGATGCTAACAAGGGTGGCATGAGATTAAATTAAAAACAGGCAAGCTGTTAGGCAGGCAGAGTTGGTTCACAGGGAGAATGCCTGTTCCCCAGCCTCCCTTCTCCCTGATGGCAGGTACTTCCTAACTGCATAGGGAGGGCAAGTCTTCATTTTCCAACGGGAAAGGAGGCAGATGAGCATGAAGGAATGTGCTCTGTGGACCAGAAGCCCTCTGTCCCTAGAGCAACAAAGGGAGAAGCCATAACCAGGAAATTAACAATTACACTAGGCTGAAGGCTTTTCTTTAAAAATCCCTCCACTTCTCATCCAACCCTCACAATTCTTTTGAAATAAATGATCTAGGTGGTAATTCACCCCATTTTACAGATAAGAACATTGAGTCAGCAAAAAGCCTAACTGTAGGCATGGGCAAATTATTTTCCTCTTGGGTAAACTGTTTTCCTCTTTAGATCCCAGTTTCCTTGTGGGGAAGATGGTGTATTCACGTTTCTGATTTTTATCATCAGAGCCAGAATAGTTAGTACCCTAATTTCTCTTCTAAAGATGTTTTCCCCTTTGTAAAGTGTTTAGTAATCAGTGCCTTGAAAAAACTCCTTAAGAGACTTTAACTGGCGGTTTCGCTTGCAATTTTATTTATGAATCATGCAATCAATCAAATTAACAAGTATTTATTGAATATTTAATAGGAACTGAGCATGAGGCTGCAAGAGAGCAGAAAATAGAAGTCTGGAATGTTGGCCCTGACCGCAGGGAGCTTCTGACTGAGCATAGGAGATTCTCCTGCACACCAGAGAAACTTTGCGATGATGCAAAGGGAAGTGTGCCTGTTGTCAAGTAGACAGACAGGACCTTCAGTGCCATGCAATCTCTTTAAATGAGAGCAAAGTCACTGTAGGCAAGAGAGGACAGAAATGGTTCTGGGAAAACCATGGTGGGTGGGAGTCTTGAAGGGGTTTGCATAACATTTCACTGAGCTGTACACTTCAGCTCTAGGCAGCGTGGTGACCGCTTTCCCTGCCTCAGCTCCTCCACAGCACTTAGCGCCATCGGACATGCTATACCTTTTATTTATCCTTTTATTTATATCTTTTATTTGTTTATCAGCACTGAACCCTGAGCCACCAGTTTCCTGGCTGTCCCACTGACAAGTGCTGGGGCCTTGAGCAAGTTAGTTAGCTTCTCTGCACCTCAATGTCCTCATCCGAAAACAGGGATAATAATAATGTCTTCCCGAAAGGGTTACTGTGAGAATTAATGGAGCTCAATCATGTAAAGCATTTAGCACAGAACATGGAACACAGAAGGATTTGCCAAATGTTAGGCGTTTTTTACCACTGGTTGAGCTCCTGTAAGGAACTAGACACTTTACATGCATTGACGATACTTCTTAAAGTAACCCTGAAAGGTACATAGTCTTAGATCCATTTTACACATGAGAAAACTGAGGTTTAGAGGTCGAATAACTCATCAAAGTTCATGAAGCCATGAAGTAGCAGAGCAGAGATTTGCACCTGCTTGAATCCCAAGCCCCACTCTTTCTCAGAAGCTGTGTTCTCCTGTTCTCAAACAGTGACAAGTTCAGCTACAGACTTCAGCCTACAGAATGACCCTCTGGCTCTGCAGTTCACAGCCAATGGGGAGAGCTGGCAGCCCCAGAAGCCACAACTACCTCAGATGAACCTTGAGAGCTGGCATGATCTTCACCCCAGTCCTCAGCTCATATGGTGTGGTTTCCAACCCTGCACTGTCCTAGCTGACCCCTGTGCACGCAGTGGATAGCATTTTCTGCCTCTGCCAGCATCCTCTTTTGTGGAAAGGTTCTTTATGAGCTATGGATGTGGGTGTCATGTTGACCTCTTTAGTCTCAGAATCTATTCTCACCATTGTGTGTTTGTATGTATGTGTGTGCACATGAGCCCCACATACGTACAAAAAAGATCTCAGGTGGCTGCTGGTCAGAGATCCATAGGTACTCCCAGCACCCCCATGTCCCCCACCCCACATCCACTGCAGCCCTGTCATCTCCTCTCCACCCACCCAAATTCCAAACAACCATGGAAGTTCAGCCCCAATCCTACCTGGTCCAGAAATGGCCTTGACCCATACCTGTCCCCCAACATGGGCAGAGACCATGTCAGATTGCTCTGCTTCGGACTGAAAAGGACTGCTTTCTTCCAAGCCCTCTGTAGAAACAACTGTTGCTAAAACATTACATTTATCTCAACCCTTCTCTAGATGCAGAGTAGGTATCAGGAATTGAGATGTCAAAAATAAAGGTCTGTAATACATAAAATAATCTTTAATATAGTGGGTACCGATTGTAAAGGAAACTGAACAAGGTGTGATATTCTGAAGCCGCAGCCAGGACTTTCACTGAGCAGGCCCAGCAAATTCCTCCAAGCCAAGCCGGGGACTTCATTTCCAGGGGGAGGCAAGGAAGAACCTCTTCTCTCCTGGTGAAATCCAGCTCCAGTCCATCCCTAAGAGGCTGGGCTCAGTGCCTGATGGTAATGGGTGGAGGACTTCCAGTGTTAACTATCCCGACACCACGTAGTAACAATTTACACTCTTCTGAAAACCACACATCCCATACCCTGGAGTGATTCGTCTAACAGCCCTGGAGGTAGGTGGGAAGTATTTCCATCTCAGATTTACTCATGGAGTGCTCGCAGCCAGGGAGGTAAAGGGAAGCCTGCACGCACACCGAGCAAATGTATAATAATAACTAACCCGTACTGGGCATCCTCTGCATGCCAAGCATGGTGCCAAGCACTTCATTAATCCTAATTATAACAGGGATATTATTATCCCCACTTTACAGATGAGAATGAGGAAACTGAGGCACAGAACATTTAAGTAACTAGCTCAAGGTCAAACAGCTAGAAATGGTGAAGGAGGAAGCCAAATCCTAATAGTCTCACCCTAGGGGCCCCACCTCAACTGTGATGGTGGGAAAGACAGCTCTAACCCAGGATTCCAAATTGGTGTTGAGTAGCATTCACAGCAAATTCTTCTGCACCAGACACATTTCAATGTTTGCCAAAACATGAAGGTTTGGTTCCTAAAGAATTATTTGGCTCATAAAGAACTGGATGTGATCAAATCATCTCTTTTGTACAAAGATGGCCCTTGTTGCCATCCCGCCTCTCTCCCTCTCTGTACATCCCACTGCCTGCCTTTCCTGCCTGTCGCCATTGTGCATTCCATACTCGTCCTGCCCACAAACTCTCCTTGACATCGACAGGAACAAATGCAGCATACCCAATCAGCACCCGCAGTGCAGCACCCTCTACCAGCGAAGGAGGCCTGGGTGGGTGTGAGGATGCAGGAAGCTTGCCCAGGGCCACAGTGGGTTCCAGCAGGCCCCAGCCCACCCTGGGCCTTAGAAAGTTTACTTGCAGCACAATTTCTGGTGGCTTTTCATTTTTCTAAAGAAAAAGATATCTATGTGGGTACACCCATCTATACGTATATATATATATATATATATACATGTTAGCCATGGCAACTAAGAAAACCATTCAAATTGCAGCACTGAAATGAACAGAGCTGAACAATAAGCTAAAACATGCCTAGAGCAAGTTGAGCAATAAACAGGTTTTTAATTTTTTCCCCTTCCGTCTCTTGAGTGTCTGTCTCTGATGGATGATGTGACAGAGGAAGGCAGCTCCATAAATTCTGAATTCTGAATACTAAATCAGCAAATGGCAGCCGGGTGCTGGGAACTGGTCCCCCTTTTCCTGGAGCTGCTGTTTTATGGGGACTCTGTGACCCAACCTTGCTACTTCTGAGGTCCAGCTCCTAACATAACCCACCGGCAGGTGGTGGATTCACATGCTCTCACAGTAGTTCACAAGGGGCAGCATTTGAAGTCCCAATTCTGGGAAATGGAGTTCAGAAGGGCAAGGTCACATAGAGATGCAGAAATGAGTCTGCAGCACCAGTGTGGGCCTTTGGGTCTTAGTCCAATCCTGGAAGTCGAGGTTATTTCCCATTTTGCAGATGAGAAAACTGAGGTTCAGGTCAGTTAAGTGGCTTGCGTAAATTTACACAGCCAGCACAGGGCAGAGATGGGATTTGAGCCCTAGCTGGTGTGCATCCAGAATTCACATTCTTTGCAGCAAAGCAGCGTTTCTCAAATATCTTTACATTGTGGCACATATACAAAATAATTAAACCGTGCTGCACATTGGAATAACACTGAAAGGGATTTGAAAGTCTTCCTGTGGGGCTTGATGGAAAATTTTTATTACCTTTTCTTTACATTATATAATTACTAAAAGGGAAACAAGTATTGGGGAAGCTATTAAATATTGGATATGTGTAAAACTTTCAAATATATTTTTTCAATTTGTAATGAAAAACATGAACGTGCTTCTGTGAACATAATGTCTTATGTTTGAAATGACTACACACCAATTCCTGATCAATACTTTACAAAAAATGGTTTCTTCAGATTCTCAATAACCGCCACCCACAAGAAACTTTGTTCACACAAGTAGGTAGTAAAAATTTTAAATCTTTTTTTTTACAGAGAGTTTAAAAATGTATAACGGTTGACATTCTATTCTAAGACTCTAACAGCATTGCCTTTTTTCATTGACAATTGTACTGTTGAAATTTCTTGTGGTATTACATTTGGACTTCTAATTGAGCTGAAATTTGAGATGTCAAATGTTTCGGCACAATGATGAAGTTGGATTGAGGGATGCATATGCAATATTAGAGACTAGTCACCCACTCCGCAGTCAGCTTACACCTCCCTAGAAGAGCTATCAGTTGCAAATGGAAAGGAGAACCAATAAGTGTAAAGCAGAGGCTTGGGGATCTCCCTGAAAGTTGGGGCTTCATCCTATGCTCCTTGGGTGCCTGGAGAAGTCCTCCAGCACCTCCCCATGCCCCGTGCATACAAGTGTCTGCCTGCAAAAACAGATCGGCAGGTAGCAGAGCACCTCTTTCTGCACTAGGCATAATCGAGAGGGACCGTGCATTGTTGCCTGCTGTAGGTGAGGACCTGCAGCAGGTTCTTTGAAACCTATTCTCTTTTGCTGCTTTCAGCCAATGCTGATAACAACAGGGGCTCTGGGTATCTCAGGAGCCTCCAGAGCTGAAGGCATCACTATCTCTCCATCTATGTACAAACCATTTGTGGCTGGAGATCTGTTGAGAAGTTTTGTTCTAGATAATGCTCCCTACTATAATTATTGAATATGGCGGATAATAATTAGATAACAACTGAGGGGTCTGCTTGTGCTTTTTTCTTCATGTTACCTTTCTTTCCACTTAGGCAGCTCTCCAGCTGCCCTGCCCTCCAGGGTCGATGGTGGGGGCAGGGTGGGGGTGGCATGGATATAGCCAGGAACATGGTACCTTGCCCAGTTTAGAATTTCAGAGCAGGATTTTGAAAGTCCTTAGCAAAAGTGGAGGCATGAAAGCAACATGTTTTGCGAGAGAAAATTCCGTGATACTTTGAGGGGGCTTGGAGGCCTCGAAACATACATCTTTAACACAGAGTAGAGAACAATACAGGGTGAGAGTTGTTTTCTTACCCACCTGACCTTCCCACACACCAGGGTCAGATACAGGGAAGCAAGTGAGAAAAAATATCAGAGGATATGGGCCTGGGGTTTAAATTGAGTAAGTCCCTGACATGGAGCAGCAAAGCACTGCCCCATTAGAGGTGGGAGGTAGCGGGTAGGTAAAAGGGGGCTTCAGGATGACCGAAACCCTGATGACAGATCTCAGATGGACATAGGAGATCTGAAAGCTGAAGGGAACAAGGAACACTGTTTACTTTCTAAAGGGTAGCCAGGAGACCAGGGCTCTCTTGCCCAACATGGTACCTAAGCAGAAGACCTGCAATGGCAGAGGGTATTATGTACCCAACATGGTACCTAAGCAGAAAACCTGCAATGGCAGATCAGCCTGGGGAGACTCTTCACCCTGGCATGCAGGGAGGAAATATAGGTGTAGCCCACAGGGCAGCTGGAAAAGAGGCAAGTGGGACAAGGTGAAAGCAAAAGGCATTTACCTTGCAACTGCAAGCCACAGTGGAGACCAACGTCACTTTTTACTGGTGCAGCAGGGCAGAGTCAATAGCCCAGAACTCACAGGATAACAGATACCTCAACAGAGTCAGCAAAGTGCCCCTCCCATGGTTCCAGAGGTGCTGAAGCCCCAGAATTTAGATTATTCCAGACAAAGAGAACAAAATAGAGGTCAAATCTCAACTGACTGTGTTTAAATAAAAAGTGGCTTATTATCTTGAACTGGGGAGTTTCTTTTCCATATTTGGAGGAAATGAGGGGTAGAGAACAAAGGTGAGTTCTGTTGTAGAGAAACATAGAAAGTTATAGTTTTATACATCTAAAATCACAACTGCATACATAATTTATACCTATTGCAGAATTTATAAACAAATTCATGACTATTTACTTTTGAGTCTAACCAAGATGTATAAAAGGGAATTCTTCCATTTATGAAACAAATTACTGCTACATCTCAATGTGTAAAAAAAAAAAATGACTATTCACTTCATGAAATGAATCTTCACTTTATAAAACATTACTTCTAAAATCCTTTAATTGGTCAGATAGCTCAATGTAATTGAAAGATACCTGATTTTGTACAGCTCATGTTTCTAGGCAATCACCCAGCATTGTATTGAAATGTGCCCTGATTTGCTTTAATACAAACCTTAGCCTGTTGTACTCATGCTAGAACTCTGAAGAGGATGGAAGGATTGGCATGGATAAACAGAGGGAAGTGGGACTATGGTGACTCAAAGTCACATGACTTGAGTTTCAGCCTCTGCTGTACACCCAGCCAGCTTTGGGTCCTCCACAAAGTCCTATCCTCTCGGGGCTTCTAGAAAGGAAGGATCAGATTCACACCGCTCTGTGGTTTCTTCTAACATTAATCCTATGGCTTTGTGTTAAGAGGTGGGCTTGGTTTAGAAGCTGGCCTATTTATGTTCTTGTAGATAAGACCAGAGACCTTAGAAATGTACTATATAATGTGACCATATCTAGGACTATGGTTACATGCTAAGTAACATCTAATGACGCATGGCTTAAGTGCCCAATATATACCAATTTCTAGCTAGACATTATTAGGAAAACAGAGGGATACCTCTATTTCCTGCCCTGGGAAGAGAGGATCCCTTCAATGAAACAAGACAAGGACCAAACAAGACACCACAAAGTTGATGGACTATGGGTCCAGGCGGGATAGTGCTTTATATGAGCTGCAGCAGTCAGGAACAGATAACTAAGCCAGACCTCCCAGCACATATAGAATTTCCAGAAAGAAGAGAAGCCACCCTATGAGAGGCAGGAGTGAGGACGAAGTTTCTCAAACTTCAACACAGCCAATAGAGACTATAGCAATGTGAAAAGCACAGTGAGTGACATGGTTGCATAACTAGTGATTGAATGACAGGCATTGACAGAGGGGGAAAAGAGAATGGAGTGGGTTGTGGAGAAATGTCAATCATCAAACATATGCAAGGCTTTTGCTCTCTGTTTCTGTGTTTTCTCCTTTCTCATCCAGCCATAGTGCTCTGAATATCTCCACAGTGCAGACACAGGTGGCAAGTCTCCTACACTCTCTCTTTTGTTTTGTCTTTTTTTTTTTTTTTTTTTTTTTTTTGAGATGGAGTCTTGCTCTGTTGTTCGGGCTGGAGTGCAGTGGTGCAATCTTGGCTCACTGCAACCTCTGTCTTCTGGGTTCAAGTGATTCTCCTGCCTCAGCCTCCCAAGTAGCTGAGATTACACACACGTGCCACCAGTTGTTTTTTGGTTTTTGGGTTTTTTTTTTTTTGTATTTTTAGTAGAGATGGGGTTTCATCATGTTAGCCAGGATGGTCTTGATTTCCTGACCTCGTTATCCACCCACCTTGGCCTCCCAAAGTGCTGGGATTACAGGCATGAGCCACCATACCTGGCCCTAAATTCTTTTTAATAAAGGAAAAAAAAAAAAAAAGCAAGGTTCTTACCATTAGGCAAAACTCTTTCACTCCCTTAGACAAGCTAGACTCCTAATAGTTTGGTTTTATGTATAATTTTCACCTTGCTATTTAAAAAAATACATATGAGAAACTGAAAAATAAAAGTCAGAAATAAAATAAAAACATTAAAGCAGAAATAGCAAATCAGTAGCCATAGAGAGATTAGAGGAAATGAGGGAAGCCAAACCATAGTTAGTTTTTGCCACTGAACTACATTTAGCTGTGAGCCTCCTGAAAAGAAGCTCTTTCAAAGAGAAGAGCTGGAAGAGTTTTCCTCTTCTCTTTATTAGCTATACAATCTATGTATAGCTAATAAAAGTAAAGTCAACCATTTAGAATAGACACACTCTTGCTGAATAATCAGAAAATGTGACAGGATTTTGAGGGTGCTATGGAAGGTTTGCCAGAAATTCTCTTTTATTGCCCCAGTAAATGGAATATATAGTGAAGTAATTTATATATTTATCAGCCATTCATGGCTATATGGATACTTTGCTAAGCACTGGAGGGTATGAGCAGAGATGAGACACAATCCTTGCCTATTTTGAGCTTTCACCCTAGTAAGGAAGATGCAACATGTAGTCAGATAAATATTTACTCAACAACAAATATTTAAAGTCTTCTTTGTGCTGGTCATATAGTAGATTGATAATTTCCATAAGGGAGGCAGATTTGTAAAACTTTGAAAGAAATTTGAATGAAGGGTCTGAACAGAACCTGGATGTATCATTTTTAAAAATCCAGAGCTTAGTGTGTATCTTTCTCATGAAAATGTAGAAGAGAGATTAGGTTAGAAATGTGGTTAGCTGTAAGCAACAGAAACCTTGGCTAGACAGTACTTCTCAAACTTTAATGTGATTGTAACTCACCAGGGGATAGTTGTTGAAGTACAGGTTCTTACACAGTAGGTCTGGGATGGGACCTAAGAGTCCTCATTTCTAACAAGCTCCCTGGTAAGACAGATGCTGCTGGTTCACAGGCAGCACTTCGAGTAGGGAGGGACTCTAGGGATAGTGACAAAGACTTTGTTGAATTGTCACACTCTCCTGTAACAAGCATCTCAGGCAAAGGCAGTGGGGCTGTGTGGAAGTCCATCGATGCCACTAGGAAGCCAGTCTTTTCTCATCTCTCCATTCTACCTTATTTTGTTTTTTGTTTTGAAATTTTAATCCTCATGCTTGTTGTCCCATGTTACAATATGTCTGTTTCTGTATCGTGTCTGTTTCTGATCCAAAAGGAGGGAGTGGTTCCTTTATCAGGAAAGCACAGGTTTCCCAAAAATTACCTCAATCTCATCCCCCTCCAAAAAAAACCTTCAATCTAACTGGCCAGAATGTGGGTAATTTGTAAAGAAAAGAAATTTATTTCTAACATTTCTGGAGGCTGGGAAGTCCAAGGTCAAGGAGCTGCATCTGGTGAGGGCCTTCTTGCTGTGTTATAACATGGCAAAAAGCCTCACATGATAAGAAAGAGGATACATGCCAACTCAGGTCTCTCTTCTCATAAAGTCACTAATCCCCTCATGAGGGCCCTACCCTTATGACCTCAACTAACTCTAATTACCTCCCAAAGGCCCCACCTCCAAATATTATCAACATAGGAATTTGAGAATTAAGTTTCCAACATATTAGTTTAGGGGGAACACGTCCAAACCGTCTCAGTGTTCCATGGCCACTTCTAGCTACAAGGGAGCACAGAAGGAGTGTAGCTCTAGCTGAGCACGATCCTGAACAAAATCAGGCCTTGTTTAGTAATAGTTGTGGTTTTTTTCTTAAACATTCATTTAGTGCCTAATATGCACCAAGTCCTTTAGTAGGCCCTCAAGCAGTGAGACGTGTTAGATGTATCTTATTACTTCCATGTTAACAGATGGAAAACTGAGGTTCCAAAGACTTAGACATTCATTTTGGCATCAAGTGTCTAATCAAGGATGGCAGTAGGCCTGGGATTCCTGGATTCCTGGCTATTGTGTGAGCATGCGTGTATATGTATAAAAATAGTGCTGCACACTGTTTACAATAGCAAAGACCTGGAACCAACCCAAATGCCATCGATGATAGACTGGATAGGGAAAATGCGGTACATATATACCATGGAATATTATGCAGCCATCAAAAATGATGAGTTCGTGTCCTTTGTAGGGACATGGATGAACCTGGAAACCATCATTCTCAGCAAACTGACACAAGAACAGAAAATCAAACACCGCATGTTCTCACTCATAGGCGGGTGTTGAACAATGAGAACACATGGACACAGGGAGGGGAGCACTACACACTGGGGTCCGTTGGGGGGAAATGGGGGAGGGATGGGGGGATGGGGAGGTGGGAAGAGATAGCATGGGGAGAAATGACAGATACAGGTGATGGGAAGGAAGGCAGCAAATCACACTGCCATGTGTGTACCTATGCAACAATCTTGCATGTTCTTCACATGTACCCCAAAACCTAAAATGCAATTAAAAAAAATAGTGCTGCAAGAAAAAGAAAATAAAAGAAAGCAGATTAAAATGCAAGTGAATGGAAGATACTGATTAGGTGAAGCGAGTTGGGCCATGGTGTGCTACTCTAGCACTGGCTTTCTCACAAGAGTTTTGTTGTTGATGTTGCTTTCTCATTGTCACTATAGTTTACGTTTTTCAGCATTTGTTGAGTATAAACATAGAGTAAATTACAATTTGGAATGATGTTTAAAAAAATTAAAACATACAAATAATGATACATATAGTTGAGTCTACTGAGGCCTGTGCATCACCTTTTCCAAAAACTTAAAATGGAAGTTATCTCCCAGGCAAGCCAAGGATGCAGCATTAAGAAGAACTCTTTGTAGAGTCTGAAGACAGACTCACATTCAGTAAACAGCAGGAGTTAATGCAGTGCAAATCATGCCAGACAAATTTAATTGCTCTTTTTCTAATCTATAGAAACGCTACATGAGGAGATAAAAGCAAGGGATGAATATCATGCCCTCAATTTTAGAAAAGTGCTTAAGGATAGTGACTTGGGCAAGGTTCTGAGTAAAAACTAAATAATTATAATTCAAATGAGCCTGGTGGGGGAATCCTGGCCTGAGGGCCTCACTGCAGGGGTGTCCCACATTGCCCAGAGCCTGATTTTTAATAAGGTATAAGTAAAATCTGCTAAAAATCTTCCACTCTGAGTGGTCCAGGCAGCAGCAGCATGGGCAAGGCTGGGAGCTTGCCAGAAATGCAGAAATTTCAAGCCCCACCCCAGACGTCCTGTATCCATATCTGCCTGTGACAAGACCTCCAGGGAAGTCATATACACATTCCAGAAATAGATTCTGATGTCCCAGAAACAGCTCCAAAACCCTGAAAAGTTGGAAGGTCTCCCCAACACTCTAATCAAGTGCTGTCTCTCCCTCACCTTTACCCTGTTTCCCAGCAACACTGTCATCCAGGAAGGACTGTGGTCCCCCAAAATCCTGGGCTCTAAAATTCACCCTCATAAACTATTACTGTTACCAGAAAGGGGTCCTGATTCAGACCCCCAAGAGCAAGAGGTAGCTGGACCTTGCATAAGAAGGAATTTGAGGCAAATCCATGCAACAAAATAAAAGCAAATTTATTTAAAAATAAAGGAATAAAGAATGGCTTCTCCATAGGCAGAGCAGCAGAATGGGCTACTTGACTGAATATACTTACAGTTTTTTCTTGATTATATGCTAAACAAGGAATGGATTATTCACAAGTTTTCCAAGAAAGGGGCAAGGATTTCCCAGAACTGGGGATTCCTCCCCTTTTTAGATTATATGGGGTAATTTTCTGACATTGTCATGGCATTTATAAACTGTCATAATGCTGGTGGGAGTGTCTTTTAGCATGCTACATTACAATTAGTGTATAATGAGCAGTGAGGATGACCAGAGGTCACTTTCATGGCTGTCTTGGTTTTGGTGGGTTTTGGCAGGCTTCTCTACCACATCTAGTTTTATCAGCAGGGTCTTTGCGACCTGAATCTTGTGCCGATCTCCAATCTCAGCCCATAACTAGGAATGCCTAGCGTCCTGGGAATGCAGTCCAGTAGGTCTCAGCCTTATTTCACCCAGCCCCTATTTACTGGAGTCACTCTGCTTCAAACACCTCTGACATTACCTGCCCTAATGACAGCTTGTTCTTCCAGGTAGTCTCAGCCAGACTGAGGTATAAATACCAAAGGGTTTATTTGTCTTAAGGTAAAAGTCAGTTAATGATACTGCAATTGTAGAATTTAAGGCCATACAACATCCAGGGGGACTTATCTCTGGGCAGGAGACACCTCAAAGAAACCAAGGATAGAAAGTTGAATGGAGCACTCTCACCCTTTACCTTGGACACTAGGTACTGTGATAGACCCTTTTCTGTACTTTGTTTTATTTTTCACAGTCCTGGAAATTTTCATGATTCACTTCTTTTTGGTGAAAAGTCCCAAACTCAGAAAGGTTAACTGGTTTGAAGTTACAGAACCAGAAGGAACAGAACCGAGCCTGGTGCTGACACCTGCTGTCTTCCAGAGTCGCATTGCCCCACTTCCTCCACCTTCCTGTGCAGATCACCTAGTGTGTCCCTCATCAAGGCCACTGCCAAATAACCACTGTTGAGGGTGATGGCGAGGGGCAGGGAGGCAACCCAGCCTCAGACACTCACCCACACTCTCTTCTACTCGTGGTCAGAAGGTTGAGGAAAAGGGACTAAACATAAATAGGGGAAAGAAAAAAAGTCCATAAAACGTCCAGTTAATAAATGTATTATTTAGACTACTTATTTCCAAAAACCTTTAAACTTAAAACCCAAGTTTGTATTTTACAAACTTATAAACAAACCCATATATATTAGTCTCTTCATAATAATTCATGAAAGAGTGCCATATAATAAGAGAAAAATTGAATTTCACAGTCTCGAGAGAAAGACAGTTGCTGTCACCAAATGCAAAACTTAGCTTTAAGTTCTCTGAGAGTTGAGGACAAAGGATATTATGAGATTGTCAAATAGAAGCAAGTACAATTGGGAGAGACCCATTTTTTTTAGCATTTATAAGAAATCGTCTCATGAAACCGACAGCCACCCCTGTCTGGGAAGGGGCGAGGAAAACTGTCCTGTGACCTGGAGAAGAGATCAGTTCGGGTATGATGCCCTAAATGAGACTCTGCTTGGAAATGCATGAGCATTAGCATAGGAAGGAAAAAATAACCATAAAAACAGAGATGAATTCATTAAGTGGGGGGAACCTCAAAAGTGGGCACCCACAGAGAATAACGCAGCCCCAGAGCCAAGTGCAAATTAGATGAGTGCAGGGAAGAGATAAAGTTAATGAGTTAGGTAAGGGGCAGACCACAAAAGACCTTGTAGCATGAAGCTCAGGAATTTGAACTTCAAGTTGAAAGCTTTTGGAGTCAGCAATTGAAGGCTTTAAAGAAAAGGCATGACAAACTCTGGTGTGTATTTTTAAAAGATTACAGATAGCCCCTGATGGCTCACCTTACACAAAAGTGATACACTTTCAGTAGAAACCATACTCTACTACCCACCTGCCATTCTTTTTTTTTTTTGAGATGGGGTTTCTCCATGTTGGTCAGCCTGGTCTTGAACTCCCGACCTCAGGTTATCCGTCTGCCTCAGCCCCCCAAAGTGCTGGGATTACAGGCATGAGCCACCACGCCCAGCTCCATCCACCATTCTTTATTTCACTTTCAGTACAGCATTCAACAAATTGCATGAGATATTCAAGATTTTATTGTCAAATAGGCTTTGCGTTAGATGGTTCTGCTTAACTACAGGCTAATGTTAAGTGTTCTGAGCACACTTAAGATGCACTAGGCTAAGCTATGATGTTTGGTAGGTTAGGTGCATTCAATGCATTTTTTGCTTGAAATATGTTCAACTTACAATGGGTTTATTGGGACATGACCGCATCACAAGTTGAGAAGCATCTGTACTTTTGTAGCAGTAGAAATAAGAATTAAAGGGGAAGTATAGTCTGGAGACAAAGTATTCAGTTGACAGTTATTGCCATGATCCAGGTACAAGAGCCTGAACTAAGGTAATGATCACAGAGAGATAGAGGCTGCAGACTTTTCTGAATGCTTAGCAAAGGGAGCTGGAAAGGAAGGTAAAGTCTAGCAAAAAGGGTCCAGTCTTAGATTCTTCACTAGATAGTGGTGTTCAGCTAGGCAATGGTCTGACAGGCTTCAGGGAGAAGTGAGAATTCTGTTTGAACAAGTTGGGCTTGATATGCTTGGGGTACATCTGCGGGCAGATGAGTGATAGGTTGGTGTTCAGTTTGGACTTAGAGATTTAGGACCTATCAACATATCTGCGATAATTAAGGCCACAGTGTGAAGGAGATATCCGAAGGTTACATGGAAAATAGTGAGCAGAGCACCAAGAACAAGTCTTGGGAAATGCCAACAGCTCAGGTGTGAGTAGAGGAAGCAAGGCTGCAAAGGGCGGTGAGAAGGGGCTGCCTGAGAGGCAGTTGGGAAACAGAGAATCATGGAATCTCACAAATCAAGAGAGGAAGAGTTTCAAAAAGGATGGAATGCTTAACAGGGTGTGATGACAACAAAATTCAGGCAAGTAAAGTAAGAACAAAAATATCCACTGGATTCAATGGTGACCAGCAGGAAGAGGCTTAATGGATTGGATGGGGTATAAGACAGACTGCAATAAGTTGCGAGGAATTTCAGCAGTGATGAGGGGATAAGGGCAAGAGAGTTTGCAAATCCTTGGCTGTGGAGGACAAGAGTGAGATAGGATAAAACCTAGAAGGAGGATGTGTGGTCGTGTGAGGGCTTGGTTCAGTCTGAATGGTTGTTAAATGAAAATGACGTGAACATGTCTTCAAACTGTGGAGGTGAAGAGGTAGATCAGGAGGAAATGAGAGAGAGAGCTGTACAGAGGTTGTAGTCTGAGAATGGGCTGTAGGCACCTGAGATTTCAGAGTGGGATCAGGACTGGGTCATTCCAAGCCCTGGGTAAGTGGACTTCGCTATATTTACACTGGGCTCAGACCTGGTGATTTGAACAATCATAGATGGAGCCCATTAAACCATCAGGAAACTCTAGGTCCACCATTTTGCCAAGAAATATGAGAGGCAAGAGAAAGTATAGCCTCCTGCATACTCCAAAGAGATTATCCTCCAGTTAGGCAAAAAGACACGTGCCTTGTAAAAGATTACTAAACAAATCTTATATTAATGAGACTTGCCTTAGCTGGAGTAACCTAGAAAACAGAACTTGAGGCAAAAGCTTGACTGCTAGGGTTTTATTGGAGGGTGCAATCCCAGGGAAGGGCAAGTGAGAAAGAGCCAAGCGAAGGGGGAGCAGGGAGTGTAAAATGAGAGCCGGCCACTCCAGGCAGAGAAGCACAGCTTGGTACTCTGTCTCCCAAGACATTTCCAGAGGAGCCACACAAAACAACCGTCTCCCGGAACATCCATGAGAACAGGAGAAGAGAAAGAGCAGTGCCTTATCTTGTCTTCTTTGTCTTTGTCTCTCTTGGCTGTTTTCTCTCTGTAATCTAAGTTCACTCCGTGAGGTGTGACCTGGGCGTATCCCCTGGCCAGAGCCTCTGTGGGTCCCACTGGTCAGTGCAGATGCTGTGGTCTCTCCTCATCATTTGGCACTGTGTGCAGGGGCTCCTTGGGCTATGGTAGAGGAAGTAGTTGGGGCTTTTCAACCACAGGAAGAGTGTAAAGCTTCCCCAGAGTCACCATGGTCAGGAAAGAAGGCAAGTGGTCAACACCTGGGTTGTGGGGAGGCACGCAGTTAGGGGAGTGTTGAGGCCAGATCTGGGGCAGATTCGTGGTGTCCCCTCTCATAATAATAACATTAAGCACTGCTCCTTGCACCTGTGTGAGTGAATGCTTGGTACACCCATTTAGAGATGGGAAAACTGAAGCAGAGAAAGCTTAAGGAGCTTGCCTAACACCACACAGCTAGCAAGTGGCAGAGCAAGGATTGAAACCCATGCACTCAGACTCCAGAGTCTATGTGCCCAACCACTCTGCCATAGCACCAACTCCAGAACCACAGGAGGGAGAAGTTCCCAGAAGAAACGCCTCAGAGCAGAAGGAGAACCTGAGCTGGATCCAGTGCACAGAGCATAGCAAGGTGAGCATTCTCACTGGGAGGAACAGAATAAACAACGCTGAGGGCTAGGTAATATTAACGACCGAGCCAAGCAGGGGCTGCATCCATGATGGTCTTTGACTGCACATGCGAATGCACCATCTAAGAACCTGGGGCAAGGCCCTTCGACAGAGCCTGCCGACTGCACCTATGCATTTGTGAGCCCTGGCCCACGCTCCACACAGGGGAGGCAGGAGTGGAGGACTGAAAACAGCTTCAGCCCTGGGGAGTCAAGGCACCCTCAGGCCTGCAGCAGCCTCCCACGCTCCGTCCCCTGGAGCCCACTAGCCTTGTTCCTTGTGGTCTAGCAGGTCCCTTCGTCACCCTTTTCAACTCTGAGTTAACCCCGAATCTCTTCCAAATCCTTCTAGGAGAGAAACATTCAGTATTTATGGAGTGCCTGCTGTGAGAGAGACTCATCTTTCTCATTTAATTCCAGGTGGCTCACAAAGTGAAGGATGAGAGGACCCCACTTACTGCCCAGTGTTGGGGGAAGGAGCTGGGTGAAACCCTGTGCTGATGAGCACTGAGAGTTGCTTTCTAATCACTATCACTTCCATGAAAGCCCCTGTAAGGGATAGAGGGAATAGCTCACTTCATTTTGCAGAGGAGAAAACTTGGCCTGTACAAAGCCCCAGAGCTGACCCAATCACTGCTTCTCCAGGTAACCACACACGGCACTAAGCCTTCCCTCCTGGAAGGTGGGGTCAGGGTGGGAAGTAAAAAGAAACACCCCAGCCGGCAATGGGTGCAGGATGCAATTCATCTCCATGGGACTCCTCTTTCTAGACAGTTTTGTATTTGGTTTTCATTTCGTTTATGCCCTGAGGTGCCAAGGATGCGGTTTCGGGACCATAGTTAACTGCTCCTAAAGAGGTGCCTCTGTCTTGCCTGACTCAGGTCCTAGCAGCCTTCCAGCCCCCATGGTAGAGCCTCTTGCTCCCAACCCATCTTTGCTCCTGCTGACCCCCTTGGGTTCTGGAGTCAACTCTGCTCTGGGTCTAGGGGAATCGGTGCAGGTGAACATCAGGCCATTCCTGCTCCTCTGACATGTGCCCCACTTCCCATAATGGTGCCCCTGCCCCCATACTGGAGGCCCAGAGCTGTTTCCTGCTGGTCCTCTGAGCATTCAGCAGGTACCTGTTCCTCCAAGGCTAGGTCCTCCCTCGCTCCTGCTATCCTCCTAGGAATTGAAGACAAGGTCAGTGAGCTCTGACCTTCAGACATGGGGGGATTCTTGAAATCCCATGTGTGAACAATGTTTAAGGGTGAGACGTGTCACATTCCATCACTAGGAGCAGGACTCATGGCAGGCCAATGCGAAAAACTGATCCCAACTATGTTCTTGTTCTCTTTGCCTACCTCCTCAAAATGTCAAATAGCTCAGATGGGCCACAGGTAGGCCAATCAATGCTCTCTGGTCCCTTGGCGATCCCCGCCATGAGCAAGAGCCAGAAAGGGAGGCAAAATCATGGCCTGCTTCCCTGGCATTTCGACTGCCCGCACTCTCCAGGAATGACCAACGCCAGCTGTCCCAACTCGGATACCACCAGGCACTTCAGCCAAAGTCAGTGTGGACTACTAACCCAGGAACTTTGAACACTGTGAGCCCCTTATGGGCAGAGATTATGTCCCCTTTGCTCCAAGACCCCCAAACACTAGCTTATAGTGGGTGTTCAATAGAAGGGGACCCAGAAGTTTGAAATAACTGGCAGATCCATGAAGACTTAACTAAGCATCAGTGTGCGCCAAATCCACACTGAGCTTGAGCACAATAACCCTCCCACTCGCCTGACCCCAGCCTGATCCCATTCCAGTCAGCTCTTTCTCAGTCATGATGCTGCCATCCACCTCATTGTATGAGTGAGTCTAGTCTCGTTCATTCATTCATTCATTCATTCATTCATTCATTCATTATGTTTTCAGAGGCTGCCATGTGCCAGGCAACATTCCAGGCATGGGGGGCAGAGATTCATGAGCTTACAAAGTTCACATTCCACTGGAGAGAACAGGGAACAAACTAATCAATATATAATAGAATGTCTTGAAAATTCCTGTGAAAATAAGCAGAGTCAGGAGGGAAAGAGTGGCAGGGAAGACGGCTGAGCAGAGCTCAGATCGAATGCAGGGGTGGGCCATGGGGTGACAAGAGAAGAACAGCCAGGCAGCAGCACCAATGGAGGGAGTTTGATCAGTGAACTTGGTGGAGGCCATTTTTGACATCTCTCTTCCCTAGCTGCCTTTCACCTCCGATCCTTCATCCATTCCACTTCTGTCTCTTCACCTGCCACCACCTTACTCCAAGCTACTGTGACCTGTTTGGATTCTGCAAACACTCAGCCCTCCTTATTATACGCTTCTAACTGTAACCAGAGTGATCTTTGCAAAATGCGTCCTTGGCCACGTGGCTTAAACCCTTCAGGACCTTCCCATTGTTCTTGGGATACAGAGAATCAGCCCTTGGCCAGCAAGGCTCAGCATGGCCTGGCTGCCCCTAGCCTCATCTTTTAACACAACCCTGCTCCACAGTCCTTCTCAACCCATCTCGAGACTGGCCTGCTTGTACACACAGGGTGCTTGCTCATGGCTGGTGCACTCCCCAGCTCAACTTTCTCTTTATGATTCCTACTCATTTTTTGGATTTCTCTTTATGACTCCTACTCATTTTTTGGATTTCTCTTTATGACTCATACTCATTTTCTGAAAGAAAACCCTCTCCTGAAATCCAACTTGGACAGCTTCCTTCGTTATTGCGCTTTTAGAACCATATTTCTCTTTCCATAGCATGCATTTATGCATTCTTTGTTATGATTTCTCAATTCTGTGAGAGTAGACACTGTATCTGTTTTCAATCACTATCAGCATCTAACACAGTGCTGGCATATAGTAGGCTCTCAATTCATAGTTCTTGATGAATGAATGATGAATGAATGGATAGATGGTAGTTGTTTATGAGGGAAGAAAAGCACACAGCCTCTCACCTTACATTGAGACAGAACAAGCCTGTGGACCTGGAAACAGCAAGTATTATGAGTAAATAAGCTCTAGGTCCCAGACCAGAGACAAGAATGGCAGAGCTACCCACAACCTCAAACTACACAGAGAAAGGGGCACTCTTACGAGAGCAATTCAGCCAGGCACCAGAAGCCAACTTCATTTAAAGAGGCATAACACTTTAATTATTGTGGCACTCCGAAGGGCTAATACAGCTGAGAACTAATTGCTGGTAAAGGCTGCCTGGGTGAGGTCAGTGAGCGCTCAGGAGAGCTAACCGGCTGGTACAAGAAGACAATGACACTTTGGATTAGTATGCTGGAAGCATCCGAAACATATTCATTGCGTTAATAGAAATGCCTAAGTATATTAGACATCTTGGGCTTATTATTCATATTAGTTATAATATGGAAATCAAATTTTATTTCTAAATTGCAATCAAATGATATTTTCTATTAAAACTTTAATAGCAAGCCAAATTAAGCAATGCTACGGGTTACATACTAGTAATCCAGTTTGGTTATAACTCATTGTTTTATTTTGTTATGAATCATCATGAGAATGAAGTAAAATAAGATATTTTACAAAATGAACTGAAAAGACTTTGCTTTGGTGGAACATAGAAGCTGTTTAAGAGTTCAAATTATTAGGGCCGGGCGCGGTGGCTCACGCCTGTAATCCCAGCACTTTGGGAGGCCGAGGTGGGTGGATCACGAGGTCAAGAGATCGAGACCATCCTGGTCAACATGGTGAAACCCTGTCTCTACTAAAAATACAAAAATTAGCCAGGCATGGTGGCACGTGCCTGTAATCCCAGCTACTCAGGAGGCTGAGGCAGGAGAATTGCCTGAACCCAGGAGGCGGAGGTTGAGGTGAGCCGAGATCGCGCCATTGCACTCCAGCCTGGGTAACAAGAGTGAAACTGTCTCAAAAAAAAAAAAAAGAGTTCAAATTATTAATACTGTCTTAGTGAAATAAAGATATAAGCAAAGCTGGCAAAACTTCATATTCATGGAAATAATTTACCTTCCTCTCCTATCACGCTGTACTGCAGAACCAAGGGCTGGAAAAGTCCTTAAGAAGTCAATTAATCAAGTGTCCTTTGTCAGGAAAAAACTGCATAAAATCCTTCTTTGAAGGCTGACACCTTATTTAGAACCAACCTTGCCTTATTTCTTTCTTCACATTGCAATGGCCTTATCTTAAAACATATTTGAATTTCCCACTACCTCTTGCACATAGCAGGTGCTCAATAAATGCTTGGCAGATTAATTTAATAAATAAATCAACCATCAGTTAACCACTCAAAAATGTCTGTTGATAGTATGTAAACATGTAAATCACCCAAACAATGCTTGGCACATAGAAGGTGCTCAATTAACATGATGTCTGTTTCCTAATACGTACAGTTCAGGATTGCAGTCATTTCCTTGATCCTCATTGTATTGATAAAAGGTAGTATTGACTGAGTGGTCTACATGTGTCAAGCTCTTTACATTTATTATCACATTTATTGCTTACAGCAATCACAGAAGCAAGTGCCATCATCTCATTTTACAGACTGGGAAAACGAGGCACTGAAAGGGAAGTAATTTGCCCAAGGCTACGAAGTTTCTAATGGTAGAGTCAGACTAAGCCCAGCAGGGGGACACCGGCACTGGTGCTCCAACTGCTGGGTCTCTAACCACTGGGCAACATTGCCTCACACACAAGAAAGGCTCCAGCAGCACCTTGGCCTTCCCTCTGGCACTCTGCCCAAGGCCCTCTGGACACTCTGGGTGTGAAGAGTGATGGGTTTTGCTTCAGGCCCCACTGGCTCACTCTCCTCTGTATCCTCAGAAGCTGTGAGAGAGAAAGCCCTGGGTACCACAGGGATTCCCTTCCTGCTCCTGCAAACAGAGCTTTCTCAGGCCACTGGGGCCCAGGGACATAAAGATGGCCATGATTAGAGTCAATCAGTCAGGACTCCCTTGCCCTGTAGGGATCCAGGAATAATTAATTGGCGCAGACCTTTTCCAAATCCCATGTCCAAAACCATCCCCTGATTTTTGTAGGGATGCCTCCAGCATCTGGGTCTGTGAGTGCTGCGTGTATTGAGTTGAATAGTAACTACCCCCGCCATCCCCATCCCCTGCCAAGATCCTTGTTCACCTGGAACCTCAGAATGTGACCTCATTTGGAAATAAGGTCTTTGCAGATGTAATCAAATGATAATGAGGTCATATCAGATTACGGTGGGTCCTAAATCTAATGACTGGTGTCCTCATAAGGAGAGGGAGATTTGACAAATGCAGACACACACAGAGAGATGACAGCCATGTGAAGATGAAGTAAGAGACTGCAGTCGTGTGGCCAATGACTGCCTGAGGCCACCAGAAGATAGGAAGGGACATGGAAGGGGTGCTCTCTGGAGCCTTCAGCAAATAGCATGGCCCTGCTGATACCTTAATTTTGGACTTCTGGTCTTCAGAACTCTAAGAGAATACATTTCTGTTGCTTCAAGTCACTCAGTGTGGCAACTACAGTACATTAACCCAGTCTTCCCATTTCCTTAGTCCTGAGGCAGATACCCCTTAACTGCTGATCCAAACACCATGAGATCAGATCCCATTTGACTCACAGTGACTGATCTTAGATCAATCAAGCCAGACCCTAGACTTTTGATACCAGCCCATTAAGAAATAAGTCCAGAAATAGAGAGTGGGCATTTAGAAACTCACAGCCTTTTGATGGGGTAATTTTATTTCTGTCAATTCTAATAATTTGGAAAATTGGGGCTTATAGGTTATACAGCTATTATTTTATTTTATTTTTTAGTGAGTCATTTTTGTTGCATTTTCCAAAAGTATCAGTATATGAAAAATTTTAAAAAAATTTTTTCATAAAATGAATAAAACTAGTCCTTCAGCACCAAGAGTTTGAGAAACTTCACAGGCGTCAACTGGCCTTCTCTGAAATAGGCCCCCCATCTCTTTAGAAGGTAGGTGCCATCATAAACTCATAAACAGGATTTTAGGTTTTTCCTTTTATTGCAACAAGCTCACCATTTTTTCTAGGATTGATCCTACTCACTCTATGGCAAATGCTACCACCTCCAATTTTTGCCAAGGAGTCCTGGGAAAGTCTCCCAGTTACCATGAGATTTGGTCTTTAGTCTTCTCTCCTGGCCAGCTCAAGCCTCTGGGTACAATGCCAGGCATAGTTCCTCGGACCCTCCCCGCAGGCTTTCTCCACGCTCACTTCTACTAACCCTGAGCAGAGGCTGCTGTCTGGGGCTCTCTGTGCCTTACACAAATGCTTGTTGTCAGCTCCTATTGTTTCTGTTCGTTCTTTCCTTCCTGGCAGCCCCCAGCCTCTCTAGGAACTAGGCCTGGGTTTTGAGGACCAGGCAGGAAACAGTCTGAAAACTAGGCATTGTACAGAATCTCACTCCTTTGACAGACCTGGGCCTATAATGCACGCTCTCCCTCAGAAGGGCTTCATGCCTAGGAGCTCCTCGGTGCCTGTGCAGGTGGACTAAAGGCAGTGCCTCTCCTCCATGCGTGCACAAACAGACCTGAACTCACATTGAGTACCAGCTTAGGCCAGCCCAGGTCCCACTGCACTCAGGGACACAAAACCACAATATCATCAACTCTCCTAATGGCTAATGAATGTATAGCACGTTCCACGTGCTAGCCGATGTTTTAAGTACATGTACCATTTTGGCTCATTTAATTCTCACAACATCCCTATGAAGTGGATGCTACTATTATTACTCCCATTTTACAGATGAGAAAACTGAGGTCCAAAGTGCTTGAGTAACTTGCCCAAGGTTAGCAGAAAGCAGGTGACAAAACTGTAATTCAAATCTGGGCCCTCTGCCTCCAGAGCCCACCCATGTGACCACCAAAGTCGTCCTGCAGTTCTGTCTCTCCAGGGGCAGAAACTCTCCAAATCCTGCCAATGTAGAGTAGGCACTAATTTCAGGTAGAATGTTTCTTCCACAGCTTTGCGGAGTTCACCTCTGCCACAGTTACCAAGCCCCAGCCGCTCTCTGTCTTGCAGGGAGACTTTCAATGCCTTGCAAAAATCCATATTCTACAAGGGCTTCAGGAGGCATGACTTGGCTTTCTCCCCATTTGCTCCACCCAGCTTGCTTCCTCCTCTCTGGCCTTTTTTTACCAACCTCCTGTCTTCACAGGTCAGCCCAAGAGCACCTCCCACGGCAGGCAGGTGACTTCAGAGGGTTGGCACTGTCAGGGAGAAGAATGACCACCTGCCTCTGGCTGATGCCTTAAATGTCCTCTTTAGGCTGCTTGTTCATCTACTTGAGATAAGAGACCATGATAATAAAAATCATGCATCTTCACTGGAAAGAATGTCAAACTATACAAAGACATAGAGAGGAAATAATTAAAGCTCCTTCCCATTTCTTCTTCCTTCCTGGTTCTAGGCCCCAAAAGTAAGTTGTTTGATTATAGAAGTTGATCTCTGTTGAGGTACAAATACCCCTGAAAAAAGAAACCCAGTTGCATTGCCTTGGGTCATTTACCCTCACGTGAATGAAATAAATCATGTACCCCCTGCAAACACACACATGCACACACATACACATGCATGCACACACACACATACACACACATGCACGCACACACATGCGCACACACATGCATGCAGACACATGCACACACATACACACACGCATGCACACATGCATGCACACATATGCATGCACACACAAGTACACACGTGCATGCACACATGTACACACATGCATGCACACACACACACATTCACGTGCACACACATGCATGCACACACATTTCCTAAATTGAGGTTTTGAAGGGAGTGGGGAAGATAACCATGGGCCACGGGCCTGGCTGGAGACAATGGGGTCTTGGATGGGGAGATGGCAGGGAGGCGGAAGCACGGTAGATGACATATGCAAACAACACTGTAGCTCAGGTCTGGGCCCAGGAGGAAAAAGGGGAGGGAAAGAAGCCTGCTGGAAATCCAGGTATAGTCAGAACTAGAAGGAAACTCAGAGGGTGCCCAGAGGGCTAGAATCTGGCTGAGAAGTACATATGGAGCAGCCAAACGTCCCAACAAACAGCCCTCTCCATGTCCTCCCTCCTGGAGTACCCACAATGGTAAAAAATACACACTGAAAAGCAATCTTCCTTTCTTTCCCTCTCTAATCCCTCTCTCTTTCCTCTCTCTCCTCTCTCTCCCTCTCTCCTCTCCTCTCTTCTCTCATTCTTCTCTCCTTTCTCTCCCTCCTTCCTCTCTCCTGTCCTCCGTCTCTGCTCTCTCCTTCTCTCTTTCCTCTCTCTCTGTTCCTCTCACACTTTCTTCTCTCTCCCTCTCACCCCTCTCTTCACAGGTCAGCCCAGGAGCACTTCTGTCTTCTTTTCTTTTCCCTCTGTCCCTCTTTCCTCTCTCCCTCTCATCTCTCTCTCCTCTCTTCCTCTCTTTCTCCTCTCATCCCTCTAGTATCTCTCTCTCTCTCTCTGTTCCTCTCTCACACTTTCTTTTCTTTCTCTCCTCATTCTTCTCTCCTCTCTCCCTCTCATCCCTCTCTCTTCTCTCTCCCTTTCATCTCTCTCCCTCCCTCTTTCCTTGCTCTCCCTCTCTCTTCTCTCTCCCCTTCTCTCCTCTCTTTCTCTTCCTCCATCTCTCTCTAATACTGATGACTTCCTGGTCCTAAAACAGACTGCAATTGGAATCTAAAAATCATTCTGTCTTTGCAGCTGTCTGCCTTTGCACTTTCATGGGCGAACAACACTGGCTGAGGCAGCACTGCAGAGCAGTGGAAAGAATGCTTGGCTAATTCTCTCACTATTAGCCTGCCAGAGAATAACCACGTGTAATAACCTCCCCTCCTCTTCTGCTCCCCTCAAACACACAAAAAACCAACCTTGTCATTTTCTCCTCCCCTGGGTTCCCCTGTGTTTCCCTTCAGAATCAGGAGTAAATTATCTCCAAAGAAGGGTTCATTAAGAATAAATAATCATTTGTACTTCTAAGTATCTCAAAGCACTTTAATTAATTAATTAAGAGAATTAATTAATTTGGAAAACAATCCTGGAGGAAGGGAAGGCATACTTAATGACACCTGTTTTCCAGATGAGTAAACTGAGGCCCAAAGCAATGGACTCAAGCTTCCAACAGGAAAAGTGGCCACATGAGATTGAGGGATGGGGGTGAGACTAACTTCAATCCAACAAAAGGGCAGGGCAGGCCCAGAAGGAAGGAAGCAGGAAGTTGGTGAGAGAGAAACTGAAGTAGGGTGAGAGGAGCCCAAGATGCAGGAATTCAACTAAGCCCAAGAAGGGAAGGACTTGGGCTAAGACCAAGAGGGCAGGCACCCTAGATCCAGATCCCAGGCTGGGTGGGCTCCTGACAAAGAGTCTGAGCCCCTCACAGGCCAGGCACCCACACCAGAGTTTGCTGGGTTTGAATGACAGGTACTCAGCTGTCAGCTGGTCAGCTGGTGGTCAGCACACGATGAAATGCCCTGAGCCATTAGCACTTACTGGGTGCTCCCTATTGAAACCACAGCTAATCAGAACACGGAGCTCTTTGTCTGCAGGTGGGGATAGGAAGACTCACCTGGCCTAACACAGTGAGTGAGAGGCAGAGAAGTGGGCACTCCCTGAGCCCAACCCCTAGGCTGCCCCTCAGCTCCTTGTCAATATCCTGCACCCCCCAGATATTGATCTGGGACTCATGCACCAACATTGACTGACTGACCTTTGGCCAAACAGGGCTGCAGGTACTTCCCAACAGTCCCCAACCCCTCTTCATGTCCCCTTTGGGCCAGGCCAGTCCAGTCCAGTCCAATCCCTTGCTGCAAACCCTCCAGCCCTCAGTCCTGGCTACTCCCTGCAAAGCTAATGAAGCCACATGTACCTCACACCCCCATGTATGCATGCATATAGACCCTCACAAACACACACGGCACTACAAATTAACAACCCAAGCTTGTCTTTTTCATTGTGTTTTTATTATGATGCTCCTCAATGATGTTTTTAAATGAATTCTGAATAGTCCCCGTAATTTGGTTTGTTCTACATTTCGATGCAAGTGTGAAGGCCCCGCAGGAATTGCTGTAAGGAATACAATATTATGTGAGCATGGCTTCTGCTTGTCTTCCTGCTTTCTCATAATTAAGCTTTATTGAGTTGTAAAATGAGTAACAATTTTAAAAACCTGTTTATTGATCCAGGTGCATTGTGCAGATATAGAAGAAAACTTTTCCCAATTCCTGACCTCACCATGTGCTAGACTCGATAGCATCGGGCTCTCTCCTTTCTATTTTGGTTGTGAGCAATGGGCCATTCAGTTACCAGTAGAGCTTTATTTGACACCATGAAGCAAACGGCTGGTGTCTGCACTGGGAAGGAAACCCTAACTAGGACTTGTCTGAAAGGCACAAAACCATCTGCCGAGGCCGGGCGCAGTGGCTCACGCCTGTAATCCCAGCACTTTGGGAAGCCAAGGCGGGTGGATCATGAAGTCAGGAGATCAGGACCATCCTGGCCAACATGGTGAAACCCTGTGTCTACTAAAAATACAAAAACTAGCCAGGCATGGTGGTGCATGCCTGTAATCCCACCTTCTCAGGAGGCTGAGGCAGGAGAATCACTTGAACCCGCAGGTCAGAGGTTGCAATAAGCTGAGATGGCACCACTGCACTCCAGCCTGGTGACAGAGCAAGACTCCATTAAAAAAAATAAAAATAAAAAAAAAGTCTGGCAAGATTCTAGGGACTCCTGACTTCTTATTTCTTAATGCCCAAAATTCTGTTACTTGGGAAGTCTGCCATGTTGGTTAAGACTTTGCTCCTATCAATATATAATTAACCACAGGAAGGAACTGCATATTACAGGTTCATAAAATTTTGCCCCTCAACAGGACTTAGGTTTCTCAGATTCCTTCAAAGGTAAGATCAGCTGGAAGGTCTCTGTAGAAGTTAAACTCTAGTCATGTGGGACATTGATGCTAAGTGAGTGGTTCAGAGTATGAGAAACAAACTCACCCATCCAAACTCAAAGAATGAACTTAGAGAACACTGAGAGTGGGACTTTCTTCTTTAATTATACTTTAAGCTGTGAGGTACATATGCAGATCGTGCAGGACTGTTATATAAGTATACACACGCCATGGTGGTTTGCTGTATCCATCCCCCCATCATCTACATTAGGTATTTCTCCTGTTATCCCAGCTAGCAGAGGGAAAGCGAGACTTTTAATGACGGTCTTGCAGGATCGGGTGTCTGATGAGCAGGCACACGCAGCACAGTCACAAGCAATGTATCCCCTAGTGCACAGGTCCCTCCCCCGTTCCTCATAGGCTGAGTATTATTGGGTTACAGTCTTTCCTGTTGATTGTTGGGTAAGGGATTTAGGTGTTTTCCTTAGGGTTATCTTGCTGCATTTTGTTGCAGTCCACAATGCATTGCAATCCTAGTTAGCTTAGGGGTTCTGAAAGTTTTTGACTTACAGTCTAAGTAGCTGAGCAGGCTGATAAGAACAGACAAAATGAGCTACTTTGCAGGCTAGTAAACTTTCATTTTAGACTGAACTTATTTGGTTCGGGTGAGAGCAAAAGTGGAGGGCAGGGGAAGAGGGAAAGGAGAAGTGGGGAAGGTCAAGGAGTAGGCATCTGCTATCCAAGCAGGGACCCAGTACGTCCTGTTTCTTCTATAGTTTGCTGACCTAAGCTGATTCAAGGTACTTGGTCTTGGAAATGGACCACTGTATACATTATTTCCCTCAAGAACACAGGGCTAAGATTAGACTTTAGGGGATTTGACCAGCAGGAGGGCAAAAAAAGGGGCAGACCCGCTAAAGGGCTACAAAGGGAAATGAGAAGGTCCAAGGTACACCTCACTTGTTCTGTCTTCTTTCTTGTCAACGGTTTTCAAGAAAGCCAACCAGCTTGGTCAGTTGGAGGATCCAGACAGAGATTTCTGTTATTCCAGGACTAGATACTAGCTGTCCTAAACCCTAAGTCTAAACTAAGTTTCCAGAGTGGGCCCAACACAACAACCACCTTCTTAATAGGCAGCAGCAGATTTAGGGGCTTCCACCCGTGTAACTCCATGGAAGAAAGAGCTCCTGTCTATAAAGGCAGGAAGCACTCCCATAGATCTCTCACACCTGCCCAATTAGGGATGGATGTGGCCTTGCACAGAGGCAAGGACTCAGCGTACTATAATATCACATCAGCAAGTCCTGGCCAGGAAGTGAAGGCTTCTCCTATGCCATATGGCTCTGGGCAGTCCCCACCTGTGCACTGGGATCCAAACCTTTGTCCCCTGACCACACTTCAAAGGAAAGGCTGCCTACACTGAGGGCTGAAGTCTTTGCTCAGGGTTCTCTTGCCACCCGCTCTTGGGGTATTTGGAAGGCTCTCTCCAGATGACAGTGCTTTGAGGCAGACACTCTGGGCCCCATCCTTGTGGGCCCCTCGGTTGCTTAAAGACAAATCTTCTGGCAGAGGAACGAGAGACTAGAAGAGAAGGTTGCAGCTAGTGCTGGCCGTGGCTGACGTATACACACACCTGTCTTAGTCATCTCAGGCTGCTGTATCAGAATAGCATAGACCAGAGGTCACCAACCCCAAAGCCATGGACCTGTACCTGTCTATGGCCTGTTAGGAACTGGGTCACACAGCAGGAGGTAAGTGCTGGGCAAGAGAGCATTACCATATTACCACCGGAGCCCTATCTCCTGTCAGATCAGTGGCAGCATTAGATTCTCGTAGGAGTGTGCACCCTATTGTGAACTGGGCATTCAAGGGATCTAGGTTGTGTGCTTCTTATGAGAATCTAATGCCTGATAATGAGGTGGAACAGTTTCACCCCAAAACAATCCCTCCTGCTGCCTCCACCACCCTTGTCTGTGGAAAAATTGTCTTCTATGAAACCAGTTCCTGATGCCAGAAAGGTTAGGGACTGCTGTCATAGACTGGGTGGTTGAAACAACAAACATTTATTTCTCACACTTCTAGAAGCTGGAGGTCTGAGATCAGGGTGCCAGCCTGGTCAGGTTCTGGTGAGAGCCCCCTTCTTGGCCTGTAGATGGTACTTTCTCACTATATCCTCATGTGACAGATTGAGAAGTGCTGGTCCCTTCATCTCCTTATAAGGATACTAGTCCTATCCTAGGGGCCCCACCCTCATGACCTCTTCAAACTCTATTCACGTCCCAAAGGCCCTACCTCCAAATACCATCACACTGGGGACTAGGGTTCCAACATAGGAATATGGGGGAACAGATTCAATTCATAGCAACCCCCATTGTCAGCCCAGGAGCACATACCCCAAGTGACCCCTGTCACTTCTCGTCACCAAGACAAGTTGTTGGAGTAGGTCAGGGGGGTCCTGATGGGGCTGGGAGGACACTGCTTTTCTCCCTCCTCCAATTCTTTCAGAGTGGCCCTTTGTGCTTCACGTGCGCCTTCAAGTGCAATGTCCATTGTACCCTAATTAGCAATGTTGGGGTGTGCAGAGAGGTTCACACGGTGTGATTAGGAACCCAAGCACCCTCTCCCTGGATGGTCCTGGTCTTGCCTTCTGTAAACTCTCCAGCATCAGCCTTGCTGTGTGAAGTCTGGCTGTGCTCCTCTCTGTTATTTTGCGTTTTGGTTGGCTGGCCGGCCAGTCTTTCTGTTTAGTAAAAGGTTTGACTTTTTAGTGAAGGTCCTGGGTGCTTTTCCCTAGGTTTCACCAAAGCCCTGTCACCCATTCAAAGCTGGGATTGTGAGTGGAAAAACATAAACTGTACTTTCCTCTGCTCTCACACCACAACAATCAACACGAAAGCCCTCTCTGACCAAATGTGTGTGGGTTTTCCCACACGCACCAAGCAAGCAATCAGTTCTGCAGGGGACACCAGCTAGGTGCCCTCCAATTCAATTCTGACTCTGTCTACCTGGAGAGAGTATGAGATCCCACAGGCTGAGGGTTTGTTACCAGTGAAAGGTATCCAAGTTACCAGCAGTGAGTCTGTACGGGTCTGCAGCAACTTCAATTCTCAGAAGAAATCGTTTGACTGCAGGGCATAATGTAGAAAAAGAGACCAAGACAAGTTTCAGAGCAGGAGCGGAAGTTTATTAAAAAGTTTTAGAGCAGTAAAGAAAGGGAAGAAGGAAGAAAAGTACACTAGGAAGAGGGCCAAGTGGGCAACTTCAGAAACCAAGTGTGTTGACCGCTTGATTTGGGGTTTCATACGTTGGCATACTTCTGGGATCTTGCATTACTTCTCCCCACTCTTGATGTCTTATTGGGAAGCCGCTAATCAGTTTTGGGTGTTTTCTATCTCTAGCTATTAGGAGACTGTCTTTCTTTGGTGCCGGCTGTGACCAATTATTACTTTAGAGAACAATTAGCAATCGCCTGACCATCACCTGATGGCTGCCTGACACTCCTGGTGTGTGTTGGCTGGGGAGCCCTCTCCTGCCCTGCTCATACCTGACTAGCTACCTGCTGTAACAGGTTTGGTTCCAAAGACCACCTCTGCTTCAGACACTAGTCCCAAGCCTGGGCTTCCCAAACTTCTGACCAACTGGCTTCAAGTTGTGGTTTGCATGATACCCTGTCTGGGTATGATTAATTTGCTAAAGAGGCTTACAGAACTCAGGGAAATGCTAACATTTGCTGGTTTATTATAAAGAATATTACAAAGGATACAGATGATGGGATGCACAGGATGAGGTATTGGGGAGGGGCGAAGAGCTTCCATACCCTCCTTGGGTGGGTGTGCTACCCACCTCTGGGAACCTCTGCATGTTTGGCTATCCCAGAAACTCTCCAAATCCTGTCCTTTGGGTTTTTTATGAAGGCTTCATTATATAGGTTTGATTGATTGAGTCACTGGCCATTGGTAATCAACTGACCTTTCAGACCCTCACCCCTCCCCTGAGGTTATGGGGTGGAGCTGAAAGTCCCAAACTTCTAATCCCGCCTTGGTCTTTCCACTGACCAAACTCCCATCCTAAAACGACTTGGAGACTGCCAGCCAATAGTTAACTTACCAGCACCCAAAGAATCACTTTGGAGATTCTAAGGATCTTAGGAGTTGTATGCCAGGGAATGATGTGACAGGCCAAATATATGTCTTCCAATATTACAAGTATAAACCTGCCTCAGCATTTTATTCTGCATTCTTACAGAGTTGGGGAAACTGAGGCAAATTACAGTTTCCCCAAATGGACAAATGATGGAAAAATAGGCCTGGACACCTGTCCTAATGCATGTGGCCTTCGCAGCACCAACAACTCCACTGTTTATCTATCTAGGGAAGGAGGCCTTCAAGGAAGTTTCTAGAAGTCACAACGGTCTCCAGCTATGACAGCCCTCTCCACTGAGGCCTCCCAGCCCAAGGAAATACCACCAAGGACTTACAAAGAAGTTCCACAGCAAAGACCTTATAATTCACCCCAAAGGGTGGTCCTTTCAGAAGCCAATAGCCTGTGCTTAGTACAGGTAAAAGCAGCAGCGAGATAAGGGCCAAGATCAAGTTGAAGCAACTCGAGAATGCGCCAGCTTCTCCCAGCCCTGTAAGGAATTCACTTGCTCCCTTCTATCTTTTTTGCAGATGGCATGTGTTGTGTGTATATTCCGTCTGGTAATAATAGCTGACAGTTCTATTAGGCACTTATGCTCTGGCAGGCCCTCTGCCAACACTTGGCTTACCCTCTTTCAGTCCTCACAACAACCCTATGAAGAAGGGCCATCATTGACTCATTTCATAGATAAGGAAACTGAGGTTTGGCAAGGTTGATATGAGCTTGCCCAAGGTCACCAAACTAATCGTGACCATTTGACTCAGTCTGACTGCAGAGCTGTGCACTGTGTTGTTGCTGTTGTTGTGGGCAGGCTCATCGTTCCAGGGGTGGAAAGTGCTTCTTTACATGTGACCTCCCCTGACGGTCGAGGCCAGTGTTCAGCTAAGTGGTCATGCCAAGGTCCTGGGCACTTATCACCAGCACACAGTCCTGCATTTACATCTTGGAGAGCAGGGCTCCAGGTACCTATTGAAGTTTTATTTTAGCACGGAAGTCCAGGCTCATCTCTAAATATATGCAACAAAAGCAAATCGCTGTAAGCAGCCACCTGCAATGCCAGTAATAAAGGAAGGGGTGTTAAAGAGAATGAGGAAAGGTGGTGTACAGCGGTAAGCTCAGGGTGTGAGTGCGCACATGCAGTGTACATCCTTGCTCCTCGCATCCCACACAGCATGTGGCAAAGTGCCTTACATGCGGGAGTCCTGCAGATGTCTAGAGACTGGTGTCTATCTCACGTTTTCCATGATTTTAGGGTGTGGATGCTCATGTGTATGTTGCGTATGTGTGTCCACATGTGTATAAAATGTGTGCACACAAAGTTCATGGTTGCACAAGCATGTGTTGATTTTATGGACAATATTCACAAGTCTTATGTATCAGTGCATATATGTTGCAAATGCATGTTCATATGTATCCACGTGTGTGTGTGTGTGTGTGTGTGTGTGAGAGAGAGAGAGAGAGAGAGAGAGAGAGAGAGAGAGAGAGAGAATAAGGATAATGTGGCTGACAGTGAGCAGATAGGAAACCCTCAGAATTGCTGGCAGAACATGAAGACCAGTGTGTTCAGGCAAGTTCATTTCTGAGAAGGGGCAGTGGTGGAAACAGTGGGGGTGCTGCAGGCATCTAGCACTAAAGTAAAAGCCCCAAGGGCCAGCATGGTGGGGACTGACGTCAAGGCCATGAGGCCCATAACCCTGGAGGGATGGGGCAGCTGGGCTGGGCCCAAGGCATCTCCCCAGAGGATCAGAGTCACCGGCATTAGGCGTAAGCTGACCCAGGGTTGAGGCAGGAGGGAAAGTCAATGCACAAATAGACTTGAGGGTGTGAAGCCCCTGGAGACCCTTTCCCTGCTCGCTCTCCAGATTTGCCCCCTGGGAGCTTAAAGGAGGCAAGCCCTTGGATTTATGTCAGATCTGGTGGAACACCCCAGATGATGTTTTCAAAGCCAGCAATGCAATATTTTATTCTGCTCATGGGGAAACTGAGGCCTCAGAAAAGCATGTCTGAAATCACACCAGGAACTGCTTTAGCCCAGCACATAGATGAATATCTAATGAATCAAGAAATAAATGAAATAGATGAATGAAACGGAGGGAAGGAATAGAAGGAATTAATTGAATGAATAATAGGGACCATCTTGAATTTTTAACTGCCTACTTATTCCAAAGAGGCAAAACTTAAAAGCTGGTAAAGATTAAATCATAAAAAATGAGGAACTTGATCTTTCTATTTTCTATAGGTGGAGAGGAGTTATTGAAGGAGAGTATGTATGAAATGCATATACAATTATTTGGGATGTGTGTGTTCACATAAAGGGGAGTTTCATGTGGATGTGTATTTGGATATATGAATAATACCGTGGGTAAAGATGGATCAAAAATATTTGCTGAAATCAAAGTCCTTCTGAGATAATAGGAGAGATTTAACATAATCACAGATAACCACAATTGATTCATTCACTCCACAAACATAGTCAACATTGAGCTAGGAGCTATGGCGGATGCCGCAATGGATCAGACACAGATTATACCCTGAAGGGACCGAGGGTGATAAGGCACTTTTACCAATATTAGAATCAGGAGAGATTGCAAGAGGGAGAGATTGCAGGAGAGCCAAGAGGGAGATACAGGTGAAAGGCAAGAGGAGATTGAAGATGGAATCGTGTGTATGTGTGTGAACACACACTTGTGTGTGTCTGGGTGAAGGGCTCCTGGAGTTGAATGTTGGATTTTGAACCCCTGTATTTGGCTGCATTTGGGGTATATGCTATGAGGAGTGTTGCTGCTATCATTTCCTCCCTGCTTTCTCTCTCCGTCATTCTAATGCATGTTCTTAGAGAGTCATAGGTGGGATGACCGTACAATTTATCATCCAAATTGGAACATTTGAAAGTGAAAGGGGGCACCGCTCACCACTATGCTGGACAAATGGCGTAACATGGAACTGTCCTGTGCAAACTGGGACTTGTGGTTGCCCTGGCTCTAGAGGTTAGCAGTGGGCTGTCCTTGAGGTCCCACAGCAGCAGCCGCATGAGCATCCCAGTCAACCTCACTGAGGGAGCTCTACTCCCATGCCCTCTCCCACTCCAGAATATGGACCCAGCCCCATCCTGCTCCACAGGGACGCTGACCGTGGGAGCAGAGGTACATGCTCAGGGAGGCCAAGTGGGAAGAAGGGCTCCCTGGGCCTCAAATGCCTGGCCTACCCACAGCTGAGCTCGGCACTCAGGGCCCTCTGTGGTCAGGGAGCCTGCCGCTCAGCCTGGGATTTCAGCACTTACTTCATCCACTTTAGCACCCTGATTTTCCCTGGTGCAAGCCCAGGCAGGCGGCTCTAATGGATTACTTGCATTATCTCCCTCATCACTGCTTAAATATTTATCAGACCATTATGTATTTAGTGGCTGGGAGAAGGGAAGAGAAGAGACAGTGGCAGTACTGCTCTGCCCAGATGCAAGGGTTAATTACAGATGGGATAAATCTCCCCGATTTAAAAATTAAACGTAAACCGAGTTGGGAGATCAGAAGGGGACCGTTACTTACATGGAAGGAAGTCCAGCGCAGCCTAGTCCAGGTTTTAGTATCTTCCAGTGCCTCATTTTATGATCTCTGTTCCCTTCTCCTACCTGCAAACCTGTGGGCTGCCGGAGCCTTAAACCAACTTCTAATTAAAAACCATACTTAGGTTTCTCTCCTCAAGCAACAACTGCTCCTCAAGTGTGTGGGGAAATTCAAGCTCTCCTAGAACTGGAGTCAACATTGGCCTCATAAAAGAAGTTCTGAAGGTAACTTCAGGGCTGGCACTGTGAAATATTGTTCATTATAACAAAGCAGCTGATATAATGCTGCTTTCTAATTTCCCTTTCTCAGTCAGAAATTAAATAAAAAGTCATGTCTAAATTACAATACTGGATTGAGATCAGATGAGGGCCCCATGCAGAGAGCTCATGATCTATCCTTCCTACATTTTACAGCCATTAAAAAAGATTATCGTCGTTCCTCCCGCCCCTTTTCTTTGAGGCCCTTTACATTTGTTCTGAACTCTCACTGTGTTTTATTCTAATCTCCTAAAAGTGCCAGTGCACGTAAGTCAATCACAACCTTAAATTAAGAAAAAAAATGAAACAGGCACTCAAGCAACCTAGGACTCTGAACTCCAAGTTCAACTCCTAGAGGGTCCCTAAGGTGGCTGTTAACCATCTCCTTCGTGGTCCTACAGTTGTACCCACTTCCCAGTTGGCAAAGTCTTCTCCAGGGAGAGTCAGGGTGGGCAGGGCTCATTTAGTGTAACGCTCGCCTGCATTTTTATAGCCCTCCCTTTTAGCAGAAACGCCTCTTGAAAAAAATGAAAATTATGAACTAGCTGGCAAAAAGTTTTCTTTTAATGCCAAAGAGCCTATAATATTATATTTAATTGAGCATTTGTTTGACTATTACATTATGAGGGGAGAAGAGGAACATTAATACATTTTGCCAGTCACAATTCAAGCATTCTTTGCTCTGAGAAGTTGTGGGCATTCCCAGAATTTTGCACACAGTGTTGGTGGTAAATATTGTTATTTTTGATAGAATATATTAAACAGCATCATTATTGTATTAGTTTGTTTTCACACTGCCGATAAAGACATACCTGCACTTGGTAATTTACAAAAGGAAGAGGTTTAATTCGGCTCAGAGTTCCATGTGGTTTAGGAGGCCTCACAATCATGGTAGAAGGTGAAAGGCATGTCTTACATCACAGCAGGCAAGAGAAAGAATGAGAGTCAAGTGAAATGGGTTTCTCCTTATCGAATCATCAGATCTCATGAGACTTATTCACTACCATGAAAACAGTATGCGAGAAACTGCCCCCATGATTGAATTATCTCCCACCACGTCCCTCCCGTAACACATGGGAATGAAGGGAGTATAATTCAAGATGAGATTTGGGCAGGGACACAGAGCCAAACCACGTCATTTCGCCGCTGGACCCTGCCAAGTCTCATGTCCTCACATTTCAAAACCAATCATGCCTTCCCAACAGTCACCCAAAGTCTTAACTTATTTCAGCATTAACTCCAAAGTCCGTAGTCCAAAGTCTCATTCAGACAAGGCAAATCCCTTCCACCTATGAGCCTGTAAAATCAAAAGAAGTTACTTCCTAGATACAATGGGAGTACAGGCATTGGGTGAATACAGCCATTCCAGATGGGGGAAGTTGGCCAAAACAAAGGAGCTACAGGCCCCATGTAAGTCCAAAATCCAACAGGGCAGTCAAATCTTAAAGCTCCAAAATGATCTACTTTGAATCCATGTTTTGCATCCAGGTCACATTGATGCAAGGGGTGGGTTCCCATGGTCTTGGGCAGCTCCACCCCTGTGGCTTTGCAGGGTAGGGGCTCCCTCCTGGATGCTTTCTCGTGCTAGTGTTGAGTGTCTGCAACTTTCCCAGGCACACGGTGCAAGCTGTCAGTGGATCTACCATTCTGGAGTTTGGAGGATGGTGGCCCTCTTCTCACAGCTCTACTAGGCGGTGCCCCAGTAGACTTTTTGTGGCAACTCTGACCCCACATTTCCCTTTCACACTGCCCTAGCAGAGGTTCTTCATGAGGGCCCTGCCCCTGCAGCAAACTTCTGCCTGGGCATCCAGGCATTTCCATATATCCTCTGAAATCCAGGCAGAGGTTCCCAAACTCAGATTCTTGACTTCTGAGCACTTGAAGGCTCAACACCACATAGAAGCTGCCAAGGCTTGGGGCTTGCACCCTCTGAAGCCACAGCCCAAGCTCTACATTGTCCCTTTTAAGGCCATAGCTGGAGCATATGGGACACAGGGCACAAAGTCCCTAGGGTGCACACAACACAGGGACCCTGGACCTGGCCCATGAAACCACTTTTTCGTCCTAGGCCTTCCAGGCCTGTAATAGGAGGCACTGCCATGATGACCTCTGATATGCCCTGGAGACATTTTCCCCACTGTCTTGGGGATTAACGTTCAGCTCTCGTTACTAATGCAAATTTCTTCAGCTGGCTTGGATTTTTCCTCAGAAAATGGGATTTTCTTTTCAATTGTATTGTCAGACTGCAAATTTTCCAAACTTTTATGGTCTGTTTCCCTTTTAAAATGGAATGCCTTTAACAGTACCCAAGTCACGTATTGAATGCTTTGATACTTAGAAATTTCTTCCACCAGAAACAATAAATCATCTTTCTCAAGTTCAAAGTTCCACAAATCTCTAGGGCAGGAACAAAATGCCACCAGTCTCTGCTAAAACATAACAAGGAGTCACCTTTGCTCAAGTTCCCAACAAGTTCCTCATCTCCATCTGAGACAACATCAGCCTGGATTTCATTGTTCATATCACTATCAGCATTTTGGTCAAAGCCATTCAACAGGTCTCTAGGGAGTTCCAAACTTTCCCACATTTTCCTGTCTTCTTCTGAGCCCTCCAAACTGTGCTAACCTCTGCCTGTTACCTAGCTCCAAAGTCACTTTCACATTTTTGGGTATCTTTTCAGCAGCACCCCACTCTACTGGTACCAATTTACTGTAATAGTTTGTTTTCATGCCACTGATAAAGACATACCTGAGACTCAGTAATTTATAAAAGAAAGAGGTGTAATGGACTCACAGCTCCACGTGGCTGGGGAAGCCTCACAATCACGGTGGAAGGTGAAAGGCACATCTTACATCACAGCAGGCAAGAGAGAGAATGAAAGTCAAATGAAACAGGTTTCCCTTTACCAAAGCATCAGATCTCATGAGACTTGTTCACTACCACAGGAATAGTATGAGGAAACTGCTGCCATGATTCAACTGTCTCTCACCAGTTCCCTCCACATATGGCAATTATGGGGGTATAATTCGAAATGAGATTTGGGTAGGGACATAGACCCAAACCATATCAATTATATATGTTTATTGTACGCAAGTTGCTTTCTATCAATTACTCAGATGATATGAATTGACCACCTACTATGTCAAGGCACTATGTAAGACTAAGCAAGAGGTAAGTCTCTTTCAGAGTCTTGTGAGTAGGGACCCCTGAAGCACTAACTAACTGCACTTGGGTGCTCACTCTTCAGCCAGGACAAGAGCATATTAGTTTAAAAAATGCATCACAAATCACTGACGTCAGTGCTGCCTGAGGGCCTAGACTCTAGGAGTTCAAGGGGGAGGCAGGTCTTTTGGAGCCATATTAGTCAGACAGAACTTGGCAGAGAAGGTGAGCTGGGCCTTGCAGGCTAAGTGGGACTTAATGATGAGGACAGAAGTCAGGGACACACTCTAGGAAGGAGCAAAGGCCTGGTCATAGAATGCACAGGGTGTTTGAGGGCACAGCAAGCCCACAGGATTGGTGAGAGCCAGTGTCGTGTAGAGTAGGGGGAAGGAAGAAAGAGACCGAGGAATGATTCATCCATCCATTCATTCATTCACTTAATATCAGTTGAGCACCTACTGTGTGTCAGGTACTCTTTCAGGATTCAGCTGAAACTAAATTACAGCAACTTTGAATGTCTGCCTGAGTTTGAGCTTTTACAAATAGTATGGCAGTAAAAAGGGGTCCAGACATGAAGAGACAGAGAGAGACCTTGTAAAGGAAGAGGCAGCAGGTCCTGGCCACTGTAGGTGATTCATGGGATCTCTTCGGGTGTTAGATCTCTGAATAGTTGGAAAGCTTTTAAAAGTGAAGGACAAAAATCTCCTCCTTTTAAATATCCTCAAAGAACACAGCACACAGAATAAAACAGGGCCTCCAAAAAGCAAGTATATGTGCAATTGCAGGGACTACTTTCATACTGGCCTGGAGTCCTGTCTTTGCCCCTGAAGAGTCCCGTGGCTTCGGACAGTTTAAAGACATCTCTAAGCCTCAGTATTCAAATCTGTTAAGTGAAAATAGTACCCACTTTATCGGGAGTTGTGAGGATTAATTAGCTATTAACAACATATATAAATACATGATCACACTACCTGGCACCTAATAGTAGTCAATAAAAATGAGCTATGGTAATATGCAGCTCTCTGTCAACCTCTTCCTTGCCCCTGGCTCTTTTCTAACTTCAGCCCACTTGGCCCTCTCTTCCTATGATTTCCAGAATCTATTTCAGCTACTTTTTGAAACAACTTAGCCTGTTCCTACGAGCTACAGGACACTATCCTATGCTTGCTGCGCTGGTATTCCTACCAGGTTTACCAGGAAACCCACCACAAAGCTCATGCCCCCTAGGAAGGGGCCTAGAGATATGATGGTCTTACCCTTTCCCCCTTTAACACAACTCTATGGACCCCTCCCTGCCTAGCTACCTCCAGACAAGGGTCAAGGACACTTACCTAAATTACTCATTTGTTCAACCATGCCTGATTTTCTGTTTCATGACTGTATTTCTCACTGGAAGCAACCAGTAAAGTCACAGATGAGGAAATACAGGTCAGAGAGGAGAAGGGACTTGTCTAACATGTGCTTCCCATACAGCATGCCACACATGAATTATAGTTATGTTAAATCTGACCCTCTCAGCTCTAAGACATGGAGCCAGGACATGGCGCAGACTGAGTACCTAGAAATGGTCTCCTGCGGCCACAAGTAACCCTACTGGTGACTCCTCAGAAGGCCACCCAAGGTGAGCAGGGCCTCATGGCATACACTATGGTCCCCAGGGCCAGTGCGTGACTAGTGGTGCTTGACCCAGGCTGCTCTGCAGAGCTGCAATAAGAATAACCAAGGAGATACTTTACCTCCAGACACCTACTCCAGCAGACAGCTGCAAGCCCTACTTGTCACCGTCATAGGGATAGGGAATCTGATGAACTGTTGGAGATGTCCATGTGCTAAGGGCACCGTGTGCAGCCCCAAGTGTACCTACCAGAGGAGAAAAGTGGCAAAGAGACAAGTGGGGTTTAACAGTGAGCATAGTGGAGTAACTCTGGACTGAGCTTCCTATATGCCATAGACTTCTATCTGCTTGCAGTGGTTGTACCCTTCAAGTGTCAACCAAGCCAGCTGCAGAGTGAACGTTCCAGCAACGCATCTACCAAGTTCCGCGAGTGAGAGTGCCATCATTCTTCTGATTTCTTGACATGAATAAGTTCTATTAGATTTGAAACCCATCTGCATCATCACAAAAACTTTCAACACTACATTTGTCAATGAAATAAAAGGAAGAGCTGTTAAATTCTTTAAATATAATTTCAATTGCTATGAATCTTTAATGGTTATGAAAATTGCTTTAAATTTTTTATCACCCACTTGTGCAAAGTTTCTTATCAAGGGTGACTACCAAGAATTTGTAGAGATCATCATTTTAAAAGTCATTGTCAGGCATTGTGTATAGCATAAACCCTGATATGAAATAGTTATATTCACAGAAGGAAGCAAACTCAAGTTTCTCATTAGAACTAGAAAAATGTTTTATATTAATTTAATATATAATATCTTTCCTAATATACATTTTATTTTTCATTTTGTATAATATAAAGAAAACGGAATGACTTTTTCCCCAAGCCCCGTATAAATGCCCCAAGTCCTCTGCAGTTTATTACAGTGTGCTATATAAATATCCTCATTTTCATGCGTAACATGACTTTAAAAGGTTGGGAAGCCCTGCTCTCAGATACTATGCTTGATCTTCAGGGACCTGGGGAGGTATATGAATCTGACTGGCACCCAGTTTTCCTTTTGCCATTGTATGCACATCAGTGTGGCCATGAGGCTACCCCAGGCCCAAAGGAAGGGCCTGGAGAGGCCAAAGATGGCACCATTATGTCCCTGAAGAGGTTCTCCTTGGAGCTGTTCCACTGGCACCCTCCTCTTGTGAGTGCTTTCCAGGACTGAATTCCCACTGGTAGCAAAAAACCTGGCATTGTGAGGAAGGAAAGAATGTGTTTGGTCTGGGGGTAGGCGCAGTTCTCAAATAGCAAAGACATGCCCACCATCCTACTCAATTCTACTCTTCATCTCTGGCTCTTCTCAGAGGCTCTCTTCTCTACCTCTTGATTTTAAATAACTTCCTGAACTATAAATGCAAAGAGTTCCAAATGAAAACTGATTGATAGCCTTGTATAATTATATAATAAAAACACACTGATATGCATATACATTATGTGTGGGCTCATATGTCTATATGCATCTGTATCTATTCCAGAGGGAGGAATATGCAATAATGTCTTCTGAAACAAATTGTCAAGGTGTCAATAAGGAATCTCATAATGAATGTGTGGGTGTGATCCGGGGTAATTTCACAGCAATTATGTTGCTCAGGCTGATTTCCCAAGGCAGGTCTTAAAGGCACAAGCCCCTTTCCCAAGTGGAAAGTCGGGTGTTTTGCTTTCTATGGAGTCTTTAAAGCATTACATTTTCAGGGCAAACTGCCTTCCCTGGAGCAGGCCAGATCCACTGGAGGAAATCAGGTAACTGAGGAAAGTCTTAAGAGCTTCAGGACACAGCTACCAGCTCTTAAAACCTGGGAGACTTTTCTGTGTCTGCCCGTCAAGAATCTTAGCAACTGTTCATGGCTAAGAAATAAACAACAGCATTGCCCTACCAAAGAAGTTAGAATTCCCAGTGGTGAGTACTAACTGTATCAAACACTTTCAAAATGCTGGGGGATGAGGAAGAGCAAAGATGGGATATGCTGGAGGGGGAAAGGGACTGTATTTGTCCCTTGGCCCCAAGAAATTCCCAGCCTAGCAGAAGGAATAGATGTATGAAAAAATACTGATAATCATGTGAAATGGAATGGAATACAGGGTTAAACCATGGGAACCCAGGGTTGCAGGGGGATGAGGGGGTTTTAAGAAAGACTTTGTAGGACAGGTGTCATATAAGCTGGATCTTGAAAGCAGAATAAAAAATGTGATCAGTGTCTAAGAGATTGCTTTTGCATAGTGCCTTTCCCTATGCTGAGTGCAAAGCAGACCCTTCCTCAACAATATTTTGTTAAATGAAGTATAAACTCCATTTAGGAAACTTCTCAGCCGGGTCAAGTGTCTGCAGTTGCCCATTCCTGAGACCAGGCTGCAGAACTTGCTGTCAGAAAAGTCATTTGTGGTACAGGAAATTGTGGGGATGCTGGTCCCCAGCCACAGGGCTGTGTTTAGGCCATGAGCTGAAGTACTTCTGAGGATCTCTAGGAGACAGACTAGAAGAGAAAAGGAAACAGAGGAGGGCTGAACACTGAGGTGGGCTTCCATAGGAAATGGGACAAGAGTAGAAATCATTTTCTCTGCCTTCCGCCAGAACATCTAGATCTAGAATGGCCAGCTTATGCCAAGAACCTGTGAGTTTCTGCTGAAGCCTCCTCAGGACTGATGCCTCCTTGCTCCTCATCCCTGCAATGACCCCATTACACTTCCCACCCCACACACTCCTGACCAGTCCCTGGGTCCTGACAACCTGGCCTTGGTAACATCTCTCGACTCTATTCCCTCTCATTTTCCCCCATATCTTAGTTCAGCTCCTCCCTGGGATAATGATAACTTATCTGGATCACTGGAGTCATGTGCAAACTGGACTTAAGCTTCCAATCCATCCAACTCCCTGATCCTAGTCTGATTCTTCAAAAATACTTAAAACTTCTCTCCCTTAAAGCTTTCAATGCCCTTGACCTTGCCTCTCAGATAAAGCTTGGACTCCTAGGAATGACCAACAAGACCTTCATGTCCTGCCCCAGTCTGCCCTTCCAGACTCTTATCTCTTCTTTGAATGCCCAGACCCCACAGTCATGTGGAACTGTATACAGTTCCTCTAATGCTTCATGCTTCCTCTCAATCGTGGACCTTTAAACATCTCTTTCTCTCTTTCTCTCTCTCTGCCTCCCTTCCTCCCTCTCCCTCTTCCTTTCTCTCTCTCTCTTTCTGTAAAATACCCCATGCTCCTTTCCCCTTATTCCTAAGTGAACTCATAGGCAACCCTGAAAACTCTGTTCAGTTTCTACTTCCAAAATCTGTCATCTGAGGAGAGTACATACCCTCCCCTAAGCTATGCTTCAGAATCTTTGTGTGTGTTGACCCCTGGAAGAAACAGTTAACTGCCTCATTACTAGTCCATCAAACCCCTGAACTGTGAGTAATTTTGTGGTGGGGAACATGCCTATTACTTGTGCAAACCTAGCACACTCAGCACAGTCCCTGGCATATAGCATATGCTCAATCACTATTGGGTGGGAAGGAGGGAAGAGATGTTTGGATGGATGGATGGATAGATGGATGGATGGATGGGTGGGTGGGTGGGTGGATGGATGGATGGAGGGTTGAATGGGTTGATAGTGATTAAATAATCTGAGGAGTAATGAAGTATGGTCCTCCTTCCAGTGTGTAACTCACCAGCTAGTTCAGTCTCTTATATAATGTATCAGGATCCTCCAAAGACCTTCAGGATCTGAGCAATGAGTGGAATAATGATAGAAGCTACAAGAAACAGAGGTCTTCAAAGCAGAAGCTTATATTAAAACAAAAGATCACAGATGGGTAAGGTAGAGCATCCCCTACCAATGGAAAGAAAGCTGTTTACCACATTCCAGCAGGCATCAAACCAATTATCAATCTGTAAGTCAGGCAAGTGGGAAGGAGCCATATAAATATCACTTCCCTTTATGGGCTGCCTTCTAGATACCGAATAAGTGAGAATTCACCCCTGTACTAAGACATGCACCCTCATATCCTCTGAATGTGTGAAACTTTGATAACATTCTTAGGATAAAAGCCTAGAAGCAGAATTAAAGATTTTAAAAGTTTGAGCATTTTAAAGGCTTTTAATAAAAATTGCCAAATTTATCTTCAGTAAAGTTGTAACCATGTGCAGTCCCACCTTGTACCATATGAGGAGCTGTTTCACCATTGTCTTACTAACACTACAGAATCCATTTTTAAATCTTACCCAATCTGATAAGCAACAGTTGAATACAATTGTTTTAATTTGCATCTCTTTGATAACTACGAAAGTTGATCTTTTTGATAAGTATGGGTTGTTCTGTGAATTTCATGTTAATTTTCTTTACCTATTACCCAACTGGATTTTCTTGTCTTTTATTATTGATTTGTAAAGGCTTATTTTAATATATTAACAGTATTAATCCTTTACTATATGTTGCAAATACTTTTTCCATCTTTTAAGAAATATAACTCTCCTACCCCAAAATTGGAAGTGAATTAATGAAACTGTATTAGGAACTTAGTTCAAGGTCCTGAGCCAAATGCTCCTGGGTATGCAAGAATGGATAAAGCATGCCACCTATTCTCAAGAAATCTGCAATCTAGTATATCTAATTGAGATGATTAGGTACTTTTCTAGTTCATTCTCACATTGCTATAAAATAAATACCTGAGACTGGGTAATTTATAAAGAAAAGAGGTTTAATTCAATCACAGTTCTGCAGGCTGACCAGGAAGTATGGTGCTGGCATCTGCTCAGCTTCTGAGGAGGCCTCAAGAAACTTACAATCATGGAAGAAGGCAAAGGGCGAGCAGGCACATCACATGGAGAAAGCAGGAGCAGGAGAGTGAGGCAAGAGGTCCATATGCTTTTAAATGACCAAATCTTGTGAGAAGTTACTCACCATCATGAGGATAGCACCAAGAGGATGGTGCTAAATCATTCATAAGAAACCTCACCCATGATCCAATCACCTCTCACCAGGCCCCACCTCCAATATTGGGGATTACATTTCAATATGGATTTGGGCAGGGACACACATTCAAATTATATCAGTCACAAACACATCCATGGAACATTAACAACACTCCAAGTCTTTAGGAAGAGGGGGGACTTGAGCTGGAGCTTGAGTATTGGGTCCAAAAGAAGGGAGGGAAAAGGGTAGCCCAGGAAGAGGGGAGGAAGTGAGCAGAGGTACAGAGGTGGGAAGGCCCAAAGAGTCTAAGGTAATCAGAAGAGTTCTGTGCAAGGTGGTGCAGAGGTCTGTGTGGGTGAGCAGTGGAAGGTGAGGTCAGCCAGAGAGGGTCTATGATACCCAGATGTTCCCACACCATTATCTCAAAGAAGCTGTTTCTCTCTTCTGGCTAGGCCAAGCAAGAGGCTTTGTCTCCGAGCTGCTCAGATGAGCATGCATGCTGTGTACGTTCCACTCTTTTATGGTGGCTGTTGTTTGTCTGAATTGATTAGCCTTTCTGTGTGGGAGCCATCTGCTGTCTGTCAGGCTGCTTGTCTCACCAGCATGTTGATTTCAATAAAATATTACGGCACTTGGAGTCTGCTGGAGAGTTTGATGCTGTGAATCCCGCACATTCAAATTAGAATTAGATTGAAAGCCACTTAATGGTCTTCCCCCATTGCCTTCTCTCTTGGCCAATGGCATCTAAAGTGATGTATAATAGGTGTTATCTTGGGCTGCCCAGTACTTTCTGCCCCACCTCCTTTCTTCTGACCACAGAATTGAATATTTGATCCGGCTTGGCTACCATAATATCTCATCTCCCTGGATACAGGGATTGCTCTGGAATGAACCTGTGACTCAAGCATGCTTATGGATAAGAAAAGTTGTCTTTCCACAGCAATGATTGGGGATGCATATTAAAGGTTATTGGTGGTCATCTTTGCTGACAGACAGAAAACACCAAGCAGATATAAGCAAAAATAAGAGACAAATAACTCCCTACAAGTATTGGGACCTTGGTTCCCATATCTCTTCCTTCAACTCCAGGAGCTACCTCAATTTCTTCCCAGCTGCAGACAACTTCATGTTTCCTTTTGATTAAACTAATTCATGAATATACTATGCCATAATCCAACCAGTTGCTCAATCCAAGCATGTGAGAGCCATCTTCAAATATTTTTCACCCCCAAATCTAATCAATCTACCAAATTATCTTGATTCTCTCCAAAAAGGTATCTTGTCTCTCATCTGGATCATACAACAGCTTTCTAACTGGTCTCTCCAGGATCCTGACTCCTTCAAATTATCTTCCAAAATGCTACCAAAGTGGTCTTTGCTTTGAAAACTTTGCTTTAAAGACAAGTCTAAACTTCCAAACACAAGGTACTAGCCTATCTCCATCTGGCCCACCCACCTCTTCAGTCCCAGTTGTTAATGTATTCCATCTTCCAGCTCTTTTGTGCTCTGAGCTTTTGCACATGTTCTTCCCATGGCTAGGTCTTTCACATCCTGTTCATTTGATTACTCCTCCAGCCCTCCAAAATGGAGCTCACACTGCAGTTCTTTTGCAGAATGGTCACAGCCCTACCCCTGACAACATGAGCAAAACTATCCTCTGGGGATTCACGGCACTTTTGTGTTTGAGTCAATGACAAGGAGGTGACATAGCAAAGCAGTGGTGAGCACAGGCTCTGACTCAGCAGACCTCAGATTGAGTTCTAGCTCTCATGCTTAGTTGCCATGAAAACTTGAACAAGGCACCCAATCCTTCTGAGGTTCACTTTACCCAATAGCAAATGGGAGAAATCAGGGTAACTGTAAAAATCAAATGTAAAAACTAGGTAAAGTTCTTAGGTATAACATAGAAGATACTCCATAAATGACAGCTCTAATTGTTACCTTTATAATTGTATATTATCAGTATATGAACCTATTTATACTTTCACCTATCTCCTCACCTCAGCCTTCATTGTGAACTCTTTGGGGGCAACAGATGAGTACTGTATCTTATTCTGCTCTGTATCCACAGCACCTAGCACTGTGTCTGACACATCACAGGCATGCAATGAATACTTATGTAGTAACTCTAGTCATCTCCCCCCACCCACTGTTTTAGCATAGTGAAGAGTGAGGAGGGTACTGCTATCTATGACTCCCCAAATACTATTGGGACTTTACATGGCTTAAAACTGATTAATGATAAGTTCTCCATAGGAAATAATTCAGAAGTAACCATCCATAAATCAACTAGCCTCACAGAGAATACAAATAATAGATCTCTAATATAGTAAGTGCAATTGATTATGTATCCAACATCCCATTCCCCATCTTTCTTTGCTTATCTATGATTTTGATCCATTCCAATGCTCAGAGAAGGCGAGCCTATTTTCAATCCATAAATAAGTCCTAAACCATCTCAGCCAGTCATGGTGATGCCATCCCCCCTCTCTGGATCTCAATTTGGGGATAAGCCTGTGACCCAGCATGTGCTGAGAAACAGAATGTCCTCTGTGGAGCTTTCAGGAAAGTTTCTTTGTTCTTGAAAAGAGACCTAAGAAAGAGGAAGTCCCTTTTCTTCCACCCCACATTGTTCTGTCTATAAAAGATGCCTTGCACCGTGGTACTGCCATCTAGTAATCGTGAAGGAAGCTCAATAGGATGGCAAGGCAGAAAAATGGAAAGAACCTGGGTCCTAAATGCCATTGTCAAGCCACAGAGTTAGCTGACCCTGGAAGCAGCTCAACATCTGAACTTCTTGCTTAATGAGATAACAAATTTGTCTTACTATCTAAATCAGTTGAGTCAGAGTTTTCTATTATTCCAAGCCAAAACCATTCTAGCAGATTCATCTGAGTTTATAGCCTTTCTCCCAACATGTCACTGCTCAGTCCTTTCTTTGAGGTCACATAACACCCTCACTTCATGATCACCTTATACATGCTGTTCTCTCTCCTTGAGTGCACAACCCATCTTTTACTCCTTTTCCCCATAGCTACTGTTACTTACCGACTGAAGCTTGATTCATCCTCTTTGAGGATTAGCTGTTGGAACACAAGCATGGTTCCTTTCAGAGGTATTCTGTGTTCTTCCAAGGAAAACTGGAATAAACCTCCCTTATGTTCTTCTTCTGAACCCCACAGCACTTTGTGCACACTTAAAGTCATTTTAATTATAATCGCTAATCTTTTTTGCTTTCCTCAACTATAATGAAAGCCCTTTGAGGATGAGCACTGCATCTTATCCTCCTGTATCCCTTTACCCTATCACAGTGCCTGGACTAAAACATAATAAGCACTCAATAAATGATGGACAGATGGATACATACATGGATGATGCACAGTCTCTACCACTGATAGGCTTACAGACCCATCAGGGAAACCAGAATAATATGAGAAAACTATAGAATCACAAATAGTGTTGTCACATTATGCAATGTGCAGACTTCCCAACAATTAAAGAAATGCATATTAACACAACCATAGGGTATCATTGCACAATATTAAATTGACCAAAATAAATAAAACATAGAAAATCCAACTGGGTCAACTGAGGGAAAATAGCATGCATAGGTAATGTCAGTTGCATTGTAAATTGGTTCAATCTGTCTGGAGAGCAATAGGGCAATATGTAACAAAAGCTATAAAATTGTTTGTACCTTTTGACATAATAATTCCATTTTAAGGAAATACACCCTAAGGAAATAACCCAAACCAAAAAAAAAAACAAAACAAAACAAAAAAAAAAAGCAATTTCTCTAAAGACATTTATAGCAACAGTATTTAGAATAGAGAAAAACCAGTAACAACCCAAGCTCTAATGGGACAGCAAAGCTAAGCAGATGATGGCGTTTTAAGTAGAGGTGAAAACATGTCTACACATAAAAACATGTATAAAATGTCTACATATAAAAATGTCTACACATAAAAACATGTATAAAATTATAGGTGAAAAAACAAAATAGAAACAGCAGACTATAACTATATAAAATTTTTTTTAGAAATTTATGCTTATATATTGCAAAATACTAAACAGAAATAAGAAGTTGTTAAATTACCGTTAGGTACCTGCATTTCCATGTAATTCAGCCTCTATCCTCTGGCATTGATGTATCTTACTCAGATATCTACAGTACATACATACCCTGCTCTCCAAGTCCTTTTAGCATGTTATCAATATGTTAAACCAGCCTTATTACTTGTAGGTTAAAGGGATGATTAAATATCTCTGTGGACTAAATTATGACATACAGATGGGGAGCCAGAGCAATTAAGTATATTGCAATCCTTGCCAGGTGAAAGCAAATTTTTTCTTCCTATTGGAAATAAATTAAAAAACAAAAACAAACAAAAAAAACACTTGGCATATAAACAGCTGCAGAGTAAGTGTCAAGGGCTGGGTTATTTGCTCCAGTAAAGTGGCTATATTTGGAGTAGCTGTCATTGGAGGCCACTTCATCACATTTATAATAATCTACTACCATTTTTCAGGATATCGCTACTTTCTGCAATGGACAAATAAGTGATTAAAATGGGGTTGTGATAAAAATCACCGCATCTGCACCTTCCGAGTCTCTGATGGCTTCAGTGATATCCCTCAGGGACAGAGTATTGCTTTTGGTTTACTACTTTAAGTCTTTCATTTGGTACTTTCTAACATAGAAATCTTTTAGAAAATCAGTGAGAGAGATAATTCTGCCTTGTACAGAGCATATCTATCCCAACCATATAGTCAGGAACTGAGAAAAATAACATAGAATGGCTTGGAGTCCACTAGGCTAAATGTGATTTCAAAATGTATCATCTGACCCCTATAAGGTTCCCCTCTTGATCAGTGAACTAAAGTGGTATACTGGATCTGCACGAAGTCAATGAAAGAGCTAAAAGGTATAGATCCTGTTTCCCCTAAGTCACTGTTACCTTGCTAAATCACTCCAGATCTCTTTAGAGACAGCCAGGAGTAGGATTGCAGTATATACATTTGATTTCATTTCAGGGTTCTTCCCCAAATGTATCTGGCCACTCCTTTTTCCTGTGGGCTCGGGGTCTATCGCTTGAATTTAGAAATTGAATGAGGAGCAATTATTCTCTATACTTGGTGACTCAAAGAAAGCTGTGTCCTCTACATCTAGTGTTTGTTATTTGTTTTGCCTCTACGAACCAAGAAGGATCTTAGAAGACTGTCCATATATTTCAGTGCAAATACCTCATAATCGATTAGCCATCCCTAAGATCCCTATGGATTCAGACCATTCTAATTACCAAACTAGCCTTCTGCTTGTTATGGAACCATGCAGTATCAGACGTTTGTAGCTGCTTACCCAATACCTATTCCCCACTTTTCCCTTGCTAGCAGAAATGCAATTTTTTTTTGTAGTACAGTAAAATGCCTAGCTAAAAGTTCTCACATTCCCTTGCAATTATGTTATAAGTATACAACTTAGATTCTGACAAATCAGACACATCTACATGAAACTTGGATTTGGAAGTGAGCAAGATGAAGAAGGAGCTAAATGCAGTGGAACCAACACCTAGCAAGGGCAGTGGTAGAGACCGCCAGCTATGTAAGGGGGAGAATGCAGAGCTCAGGCATCCAGTCCTGAGCATTACCAGTGCCAAGCGGTGGCAGTGCCTCACTAAAGCTGCCCTACAGCCCTGGGCTTTGCTTTTTAGCCACCCCCCTGTCCAAAGGCATCTTGTGTTCTACCTCATATCCTTTTATAAAATCTCTTTTCTGTTTAAGCTCCCCAGCATGGATTCTGATGCAATTAAGAACATTAAATAATGTATGTACCACCTTGCCTCTGGAGGTTTTACAATTGTCACTCCTTGGTTTCTTCCCCTGAGGATCCTGGCAACCCCTATGAAATCAGGGATCCCATTTCAGCCACAGCACTCTCAGCATAAAGTCACAGCCCTTATGGCACTTGTCAAGGATGTTAGCCCTCCCTATTATAGAATTTCTCAGTGCCTTGGTAAAGGAAGCATCGTTGGATCCCTCCTAGGTGATACAGTTAAGGGTGTGTGAGCAGGTTACACATGGATAAACCCATGTCAACCTCTCTAGCTTTGTTGTTGTTGTTGTTGTTGTTTATTTACATTATATCAAGAGTTTTCTGGCATCTTGATTCCTTATGGGCCATTAGCAGGTTTCAGTAAGCCATCTAAGAAAATACTTATAAATCTCATACTTGAGCCAGCATGTTGAATCTAATCTCTGATGAATGTACCTATATCCATAAGTTCAGCTTCATTTAAAATTATATTTCCCCAAAATAAAAAGCCAGTTTATATGCTGGGTCACCAAAATGAATAATACTTGTCTCCTATACTCACCAATGTGGTTCTCAAAGAAGTTCTAGTGGATTCTCAGAGACCCTTGAGAAGCTAAGAATATGAGGTTCTGGGTGCTACACTCCACTTCCATCAGAGAAACTTCAAATTCAACTTGTGGCTTTCATTTAAGGAAGAGATTTTCAGCTTAAAAAAAAAAAAAAAAGGCTAGGAAGCCACGAAAATCAATTATCTTTGAAGTCTACCTGGAAGATCCCATGATTTTCTAGTTACTATGGGTTGATTTGATGTCCCTTGTGGCATTTTAGGGTAGGCCCCAGAAATAATTGCATTCCTGCTTCAATGTTTATTTTTTCCTAAATCCACTGGGCCTGTCAGGAAGCCACATGTTTTGCTTTCTAAGAGCACACTATGACATATACTTGTCTTGATGAAAAGTCATACCAGAGGCCATACCAAGGCCATACCAGGCCATACGAGGACTGCTCGGCACTCTCCATGGTATCTAGGTACTGGAAGTTTGCCTTAATTTTTTTTAGAAGAATTTATCTGTGCGGGGTCAGTAATATCAATCAATCACCATGTATCTACTAAATTATCAGTCCTGTGCTAGGCTCAATGGGGAATTCAAGAGCAGACATCATTTCTCTTCATTCATTCATTCCTTAAACCAGCCGATATTTACTAACTATTGTGTTTCAGGCACTAAACTGGTGAACACAACTCCATTTCTCAAAGCACTCACCATCCCCTATACCAGAGCCTAGTAGAAACAAAACTCTTACACATAAAACAATTAGAGAACATCAAAAGAATACAAGACTATGGGTGTCTACAGATTAGAAGTGCCCCTCGAATTCAAAGGAAAAGGAACAAGTGAGGGCTAAAATGCACAAAAGATTTCATGAAAAAGAATGGGGTTCAGACAGCAAAGGGAGAAAGATGAAGGTTTCGTAAGCAAGAGTGAAGGAGCCACACACGGCAGGCATGTAAGCGTCTTTGCCCCTCAGGTGTCTGTTTTTGCTGTCTTCCTCACATGGCCTGCTCAGCTCAGTCAGTCAAAATGCTGATGAGATCAAAGACTTTTCCAGCTCCATAATTCTGTGACCCTGTAATCCTCAGGGAACGACCATTGTACCTAGAAGCCAGTCAGTTTCACACGAAGAGAGAAACACTCTGATTGCTGGCTCCGGACTGTGTCTCCGATGCATCCTATAAATGCATGCATGCCCCCAGTTAAGGGGGAGTTGAGAGAGTGTGGATATTCCAACACAAACCCCAACCCAACCCTCCTTTAAGCCTTAGTGATGATGAGTCAGTAGCATCTTTTTCAACAACAGACTATATTAGTACCTGGCCCATAGGTAGATACTAAATGTTTTTGAGTGGTAAGTGTGTAGAGGACAGGAATCACATGAATTCTATAACTACAAGGTGAATTTGGAGCCAGGGCCAGGCTGAAAGCATTACAATCTCAGAAACTTGTAAAGGATGTATCATGTAGGTACAGCTCTAGATTCAGACTGCCTGGTTTCAAATTCAGGGCCACCATTTCCCAGCTGTGTGACTTGCAGCCTTTGTTTCTGCAATTGCAATATAAAGATGATAGTTATTTTGAGCAGGAGTCACACAGTTAGTAGGTAAGAAGATAATGACCTAACCCCGTGTGCTGTCTTTTTAGGGCTAGATTTGTTTTGGTTTAATAAAGCTATAATTAATGGCTTCTAGATTCTTGCATGATTAAGCCAGGCTGAAAGTGTCCATGACGGCTGGCAGTGGGTGTCATAGGGTCTAGGCCAGACAGAAAATCCTTCTTAAGATGATGACATCTTTGTGTATATACCTGAACCCTTCAGATAGAGACAGTGAAAAGGTAGGAGAGAAAGACAGACAGAGAAGGCTGTCAATGAGAGCCCAGACTTCCCTGAGTTCTGTGTGTCAAGTGGAGATCATTATACCTAGCTCTAGCTCTTTAGGTGCTTGCATGGTGCCTCAATATACAGTAGCTATCATTATCGGAGTTTGAAAAATAAGATCAAGGAATTGTTCTGTTATGAGCTTCTGAGAAAATGCACGTACTGCCAATTCATAGTCTTGTGTGTGCTATGGGCACCACAGGGTGTAAAAAGCCAGGCTTGGCTGGACAAGGGCTGCTCTCCTCCTGGAGTATGGGAAGGACCTGAAAGCAAAGAACATTCTGTGGCCAGGCTTCCTTTCCCCTGCACCCATACAGGCTGGCTGGCTGGCTGCCCATTACACTACATTCCTTTTCCTACAGGAAGGGCCTGAAACCCTAGGAGGTGTGGAGTCTTCCTTTCCTCTCCCATCCCAACATCTCTATGCCATCAAGAAGGTTGTTCGGCTTTTTCAGATCCCTCTGTGCAGACAAAGACTTGCTCTACCTTTTCACAGTCCTCCCCACCTGAAGGTTGCCACGGAAGTTATGGGGTCTACTGCCCTTGGGCTTTCCCTAAGTCCTAAACAGGCAGCCAGGAGCCTGGAAGTGGGGAAGGGAGTCAGTAAGCAGGGACAGGATCATTTCCTTCGTTTCCTTTACCTAGAGGCAGAATGAAGTTAGAAAAAACTCTGAAGGGGGTAAAGCAGAACTGCCATCAAACGCAAGTAAAAATAGAAATGATACTAACATCACATTCTATAGTACTCTTCTTCCCAAGTGTACCTAGATCTATTATTCCATTAATGACCAGACTTCCCAAGAATTTTATTCCCATTTGACAGATGTGGAAAAAGGGGGACAGAAAGTAAGCACACGGCTGAGCTGAAGCCAGAACTCAAGGCCCCTGAGGTCTTGTCCAGCATCCTCCCCTGTGTCCTGCTGACTTGGTGTCTCCAACCACCTTACAAGAGCCCACTCCCCAAGGACACACCAGAGCCAGTCCTGGGAAAGACACTGTCTAACTTGATTTCAGAGTATGACCCTTCTCCCAGCACAGCAGTCCTCTCTTTTATCCAGGGGACTTCATTCACTCCTTACAAGAACTTGGAGCTAATTGTCCCCTGTGAAGAATCAGCTTAAAAAGACCACAAATACGGTTCTGAGAATCACTGCCTGGCGAGCCAAGGGATCCCATGTCTGGTTCTAAGAGGGTCACATGCAACTGAGACTTGAACAGAATGGGTAAAGACTTTGTCGGTTCTGTGTCAATGCCCAGTTAGGGAGAGTGTGAGTCCCCTAAAATCCTTGAGAAGTAGGGGTAATGGTTTACCATCACGAGGGTGTCCCACCCATCAAAGTTGTTTGAGTCTTTAACTACCTTCTCTTCTGTGAGTTTATAATGCAACATCATTAAATTGGTCTGTGAGGAGCATTCCCACCACAAACGAGCAGCCCTGCTTCATCTGGCTTCAATCTGCCATGGACACAGGCTCTACTTCTTAAGTGGACTCAGCTGTATTACAGGCTTCTGTGGTGATATGGGGCTGCAGCGAAGCTCCATTTTATCTTCTTAAATATTCATAAGGAGCTTTGCAACATTAATATCTTAGATGGCTTACAAGAACACTTAAATACTGGGTCTTCACTCCCCTCCCTTCTCCCCAAAAGTCCCAGCCTGTTCTAATTTGTGTAATGCATTGGGCCATCTTAATAATTGTCCAGGGATTTATTTGGTGGTTGTGCTGTCCCGTCGCATAGGGTGTAATTATGACCCCAGCTTCTCTTATCATGCGCTAATCCTGCTTGTTTCACCAGCAGAGAAGCCAAGATGGAAAAGGGTGAATGCAGGACGGGACTAATGCACAGGAATTAAGTTATGGGCCTCAGCCATTTCCCTGGCCCTTCCCTCTCTTCCTCCAGCTTTGCAGCTGCTGAATGGAGAATGAGCAGCCGTCTCAGTGTCTGGAGGATGTTTTTAATTAAAGAGCACATTTTATCAAAAGGAGAAGATTCAAGAATGGGAGACCAGGGCCATCAATGAGTACCCAAACAATAAACTTTTGGCACACACTGCTCAGAGACATGAGGCTTAGAGATACGGCTTATCCTAAGGTGCCCTGAGACTCTGTTGGCATGGTATTGCACAAAAGCAAAACAGAATAGAAGTTGCCAGTTATAACTGAGAAAACGGGAATGGGGAAGACTCTGTATCATAAAACTCACTAAAATTTTCTGATAGGATTCAAATACCAGGGGCTCAGGAAATAGCGGAATTAAAATGCTCTAAAACCAGGTACTTCTAGGCCAGACCATGAGTGGTGGCCCATGGTCTGTAATTCCAGCACTTTGGGAATCCAAGACAGGAGGATCTCTTGAACCCAGGGGGTCAAGATTGGCCTGGGCAACATGGCAAAACCCCATCACTAAAAAAAAAAAAAAAAAAAAAAAAAATACAAAAATTAGCCAGGTGTGATGGTATGTGCCTGTAGTCCAGCTACTCAGGAGGCTGAGGTGGGAGGATCAATTGAGCCCAGGAGCTCGAGGCTGCATTGAGCCATGATTGTGCCACTGTACTCTAGCCTAGGTAACAAAATGAGACTCTGTCTCCAAAAATAAAAATAAAAATAAAGATAAAACCAGATACTTCTAAAAAGACATAGATACAGTGGGGCATGCAAGGCATTATTTTGTGTAGGGTGAGGTAATCTCACATCATGGATGCTCTCTAATCACTTCTTGCTTCCAGCCCTAAGGTCAGGGCAGGCTGAAAGAGAGGAGACTGGGCTGGAATAGCATGGCATGGAGAATCCATGTCCAGCATTCTGGACAAGACCCATGAAGCTTACAGAACCCCAAGTCTGAATAATTTCAATAGGGAGATAGGCCAAACACACATAAAAGCATATGAAATCCCTTAGAGGTGAACATATAAATGCATGCCAGTAAGCAGTACAAAGCTGATTAAGAATATCTATGCTCTAGGAATAAGCCCGTTGTCACCAGCTGCCATCTTTTAGGCAACACTCCTATAGTTCTAATTCAAGGTCAAATGTCTGAAGCTGGCAACGCTGTATGCTGGCCTGGAGCTGTGGGCCAACCCTAAGCCTTGCCTTTCCCATCCCCATTTGGTGCTACTCCTTTCCTCATGCATAACTTCCCAGATGGCCTTTCCCTGGCTGGTGCTTCCAGTGGGACTGCTATGCTGACCTAGAGTAAAACTGGCCTGGCAGTGGAGGCAATAAAGTCCACCCCATTTAGTGTCTGGGAAGGTGAAGTCTTACACCCCAGGTTCCTGGAATTCCTTCCACAAAAGCACTGGGCAGCGAAGGCTTCATGGCAGAGATGAGCTTTGAACTGGACTTGGCTGGGGTGGTGAGGAGGAATATTTCCAAAACAGAATCAGGACAGGGTAGCTGAAAAAAAAGCAAGCTATGCTCCCAGATGATAAATTGTTTTGCTTGTTAGGACAATTTTTTTTTTTTTTTTTGAGACGGAGTTTCGCTCCTGTTACCCAGGCTGGAGTGCAATGGCGCGATCTCAGCTCACCGCAACCTCCGCCCCCTGGGTTCAGGCAATTCTCCTGCCTCAGCCTCCTGGTTAGGACAATTTTTTACCAAGAAGTTGTAGGAGATAAGACTGAGAGAAAGACCAGGCCAGAACCTCATCTTTAGGCCTTAGCTCTGAGAGCTCGTGGGTTTCTTAACGTACTTGTAACACAGCATCACCTTGGAGAGAACCACCCCAAGACTGTCAGTTCTGTGTCAGTGCCCAGTTAGGGTGAGTGTGCAAAGATGGCTTTATAACCAAGGCCACATTAACATTGAATTAATAACAGCATTCATCTCCATCTCATTCCTGTAAGATTCTGAAATACAGAGGCGGCCAACTGCTTCCATAACTGGTTCCCACAGGTTCCTTGATATCCTACTAGCAGGGTCATGGATTTTCTTGTCAGAATATGATTTACAGCACTAGGAACAGTTACATAAATTCCCATAAACATCTGCAAATGCCCCAAACATCACATTCCATGAACACGAGGGAGGAGAAGCAAGGAGGGGATGCTGGAGAATGGGGGGCACCGGGGCGCTCCCCAACTTCAGGACAGTCAAGCTAAATCTGACTAATCGTGAGTGGTTCTTCCTCTGCGGAGCACCTGAGCACTAATTACATGCCTGGTTAATTCAGTAATGTACGTACACTGCAGAGCTGCACCCGCTCTCTTCCCCCCTCCTCCTCACCAGATTAATGAGGGGAAGAAGGAGGATGTTGTTACAGATCTGTTTGTGTGGTTGGTTCTTATACCTCCTGTGATGATGACCAAACCCAATCCAAGCCACTTGGCATCTGCCTTGCCCACCACTGCAGGGAGTACATAGTCATCACTTAGCAGTGGGCACTGCCCCCTAGCAGTGCTGGAAGGAGGGGTGCAGCTGAACTCGGAGGGGTAGAAGCCTGGGAGAAAGACCAACACAAGGATGCCACTCTCCATGGAACTTTGATAACCCGTTCCTCCGTGGTGTCCTGACATCACATCTTCTATAATCACTGTTTCCAAATAGCCTTCTCAGGCATGTTGATTTCTAGCATTTTCAATATCAAAATCTTCCCTGCCTTCCCACACTTCCCTCCATACACTATTGGGCCTCTCTTGCAGGGACTGAACTGGGTATGCATTCCAGGGTCAGAGCTGCCCCTTATGGCAAGAGTCTGAAATTCTGAGGCCTCCTGGGCCTATATGCACGGCAGCAGCTCAAGAGGACAGAGAGAGGTGGAAGGAGCAGGAAGGAGGCTTTGGCAAGTGAAACAAAGGGGAAAGCTGGGAGTCCTCTAGACACTGAGATATCCTAGAAGCCTGTAAAGTTAGCCCTGCCATCCCTGCTGCTGTTCTCGGGACAGAGAGGAGAGACGGCGCCTCCTTCTGCCCCATACACCAAGGGCTGCTCTTTTATGTTCTCTCCCAAGAAAACTTGACTTGGTGTTTACAGCCTCATTCCATCCTTCAGAAAACGCTTGTAGAGAGACGGACCTGGCCTTCTAGGAACAGCCAGTGGAGAAGGAGAAGAAGGGAGAAGGGAGAGTGAAAGGAGGAGAGGGGAGGAGGAGAGAGCCCCCCGCAGACGGCCCTGGGCACTTTCATATCTCCACGCCTTTCCACAGGCTGCTCCCGGCCCTTCCTGCTGCCGCATTTCCCTGATGCCTGTTTAGAAAACTCCAGGTCCTCTTTCAGTGTCCCCTCTACTGTGGAGGCGCTCCTGAACGTTCCCTCCACCTCCCAGCACTAATAATCCCTTCTCTGCACCCCCACAGGGCCTGAGCCATGGCCTTCTAGAAACAGCCAGCTCCTGCCCCCACTCTCTCTCAGGAACTCCCCTCAATTCTGGCCTCCTGGGTGTGATCTGCTCACCCAGGTCTGGCTGCGCATCCATGGAATTGAATGAACCCAGCATCTGGCTGGCTGCCTGCGTTCCATTCGACAGTTGAGCACCTTTCATGGGGAACCCATATACTGAGCATACCAGAGGCACCAAGGTGGAAAGGCAGGTTCTTGCTTCCAAGCAAGTATGGAGTAAAATGAACTGATCAGTGCAGTTCAGCCTGGTACATCCATGTACAGGGCGATGTGGGAGTGCAGAGAAGGGATTGTTAATGCTTGGGGCGGGGGGGGGTGTTGGAGGGAACACTTGGGAACCCCTCCACAGCAGAGGGGAGGCCTAAAAGAACACCAGTAGTTTTTTTTTTTTTTTTCATAGCTTAAGATTGTTTTAATTTTCTCTCCATTCTTTCTTCCCCTAGGCCTCTCTCCATCTTTTCTTTCTCTTTTTCTTTTTTTTAAATTTTAGGTTCTGGGGTACACAGGCAGGTCATGCAGGGTTGTTGCATAGGTGCATACTATATCGGGTATTTCTCCCCGTGTTATCCCTCCCCACCCTTCCCACCCCACCCTGCTGTCCCTCCCCTAGCCCCACCCCCTCTGCCCCAAGTGTGTGATGCTCCTCTCCCTGAGTCCACATGTTCTCATTGTTCAACACCCGCCTGTGAGTGAGAACATGCAGGAACACCAGTAGTTTTCTAAATGAACAGCAGGGAAATGGGGCAGGAGGATGGGCCTGGGAACAGCACACACAGAGGCATGGAGGTTTGAGAGTGCTCAAGGCAATTCAGGGGTGGCTCCCTTTTCTTACCTCTCCCCTCCTTTCCTCTCCTCATTTCTCTCTCCTTCCTCCCTTCTCCCTCCCCACTTCCCTCACTCATTCCCAGAGGAGCATTGCCAGAGTTTCAGGGCCAGTGCAAACTTGTCAAGGGACCCTCTAGGTTGAAGAGCTGCCCCTGTCCACACCAAAGAATAGAAGGCAGCTAATTTGTCATTCTGATTTTCTGGACCACTTACCACCAGATTAACCAGCAACCCTGAACTAGTAGACCACTCCCCTGCAGGGCATATTTAGATCTTAAAAGAAAGAGAATGTGATGCTTCATAAAATGAATGTGTCTCAACAGGTAGACTTTCAGTCACCAAGAACAGACCACCTCAGAGGTATTTTGAGGGTGGGACCTCCTTCTCCATTGCCCCTCAAATAATAACAGGGGCTGAACCAACTCAGGGGTATTGCGTTGAGTGGACATTTTTAACACACCTCATTAGATCAAAAAAAATCTCAAAGGCTTTTTCCTCTCAGGATGAAAAATGGAGGCTCTGGGACCTGGTGTCTCTGGCCTTTGGAGTCTATTGGCTATTTGGTCATAAGGTGAAAGTGATCAGAAGGCAGATCCACTTCCCCATCTGGTTCCCAATCTGGTTCCAGGCCAGGAGCCAGGCACTCGCAGTGTAGGAAGAGAATTCTAGGTTGTGTGGGGCCATCCTTAGTGACGCACCACATCTTCACTTTACATTTTCTCTGAGCCAACTGTCCCATTCTACTCCTTCTACTGTCCCTCCTCCCAAACCTTGGTCCCTCTCAGTTCTACAGATGGACCCACGGACAAAGGCTTCTGCTCTCAGCTGCAGAACCACCCAGTGATTTGGGGGATCCCTGCTTGTTGATAAGCTCTGTGTGGCCAAGCTCCTGCAACAGACCCGCAGTGAGGTCATGTTCCCTTGGTCTGCACCCGTTCAGGCCAGATGATTAACAGGGCTGGCTGGGTCTGTTTCCATTTCCCAGAAAAGGGGAAGCTCGCTGCACAAACCGCATTAATGGGGTTCCACCACAGCTGTCCATTGACAACCAAGAGCTTCAACAATCACTCGGTCTTTTTTTTTAAAAAAAAAAAAAAAAAAAAAAGGCCAGTCATCCCAGAGACTGCCTTGATTACATCATGGGCTGTTACCCAGCCAGGCTTTTACACAGGCCTACAGGAGAACTCCATCTGCAGCCAGCCTGGCCTGCCGCTGGGCGGCCACCAGCCATAGATTGCATCTGTAAGTCTTAGAGTTCATTATCTCCCTAATGCTGCCTTCTTTCTTAGATCATTAGAAAGAAACTTGACCTGACCTGTGAACTCTGAAATTGATTGTTGCCTTGAAATGGTCAACAGCCCATTTTCTAATCGATACATGGAATAATTTTATACATATTTAAATTATATATTAACTTTAATGCTTGTTAAATTTATCTACCACTTTCCTCCTGTACTTTCACATTCGCTCGAAGTCAGGCGGGTATATTTACCACTGGGTGGGAGGAAAAGAGAGTGAGAGGAGGATCCAGGACAACCACAAGTGAAGGAGAAAAGGGGAGGTCCCAGGACTGAGCCCGAGGCAGTGGAGGACTGGGGCCTAGAGCTGTGTGTGCACACGTGTGTATGCATGTATGCATGAGAACATATGTGTGCTTATGTGTCAAAGGATGTATCTAGGAATATATGTGCATGTGTATGTGAGCGTGTGTATGTCTAGGTATGAGAGACTGATGCATATGAGAATGTACAGACCTGCATGAGAGTCTGTGTGTCTCTGGGAACATATACGTGTGAATGTGTGTGCGTTTTCTTTCCCATGCACTCCCCCAGCTTGTTAAGCCAGCCAAGCTGGGAGAGAGCGCATAGGAAAGAAAGTTAGATACCTTGTCTAACCCCTATTATTGAGAAATAGAGTTTCTCCCCCAATACGCTTTAAGAAGTTATTGATGCAGGTGTTTTGCCTGAAAAGGTCAGAGTCTGGCCCTTACAGTTATTCTGAATGTGGCTTGAAATTTCTGGCATGAAAAAGGGTCCCTGAGGTGCTAAGCTATCTGGAAAGAAGGTCCAAACTGCTAATGGTCTCTAAAGCAGAGGTTCTTAACAGTGTTCATCAACCCCGAGACGCTTGTAGATCAATGAGTCCCTTGAAATTGAAATCTGTGTGTGTGTGTGTCAGTGTGTGTGTGTGTGTGTGTGTGTGTCCAGGGAGAAGCTTCTTTGAATTCCTTAGATTTTCAGAAGGTTTATGACTATGGAAGAGAGAGCTGCTACAGAGCGGATGGTAAGTTTGTCAGGGCAAGGATGGCTTTCTTGGTCTCCACTCCCCAACCCTCCAACTCCACGTTTAGATTTGCAGACATAGCCCCAGCACCTCTGTTTTGGCTTCCAGCTGGGGCAGGACTCACCATGGGTCTCTAACCTTGTGCTCAGAACACTTGATAGAGAGCCTCTCATACCCAGAGCAGAACAACCAGCAAACAGCCTCTGCACAGGCTCCAAGTTCAGAGTCCCAGTAAGCCTGCCCGGCTATCCTTCCCGACCCTGACCTCCCAGAATCTGGGCCCTCCGGAGGCTTGCACTCTCTGCTTGCCCCTGTGGGTGGGATGTAAATGGACACAAGCAATCCTTCTAGAAAGCAATCTTTAAAGTATTCACACCTTTCATCTCACTGATTTTGCTTCTCAGAATCTATCTTAAGGAGATAATCAAGCTGCAAGTAAAGGTCTGTGCAGGAAGATGTTCTTCAGGGCATTAACACCAAAGAAAATCACCAGAAACAACCTGCCATCCATCATGAGGGAAAGAGACAAATAAACACAGTGGATCCATATGAAGGACTGCTCACCAACAATTCAGAAGCAGGTTTATATGTAGGAACCATGTGGCCAAATTTTAATTATCCTCTATTTTAAATATATATGTTTAACAAAAGTTTGTGATAACATGGGGAAAATGCTTGTAATACAATTACAGAGTAAAAAGCTTGAAAGGTGGGATTTCAACTTTTTTAATGCATAGAAAAGACACTACAAGAAAAAAAATACAAAATAATAATTTTCTGAAGTGGTTTTTCTGTCCTTTTCCTACATTTCTGTACATTCCAAGTTTTTGTTATTATGATACATTAATTTGATTTTTTTAAAGCTAAGTTTAAAAAGATCTCTGCTTTCCAATCCATCCACCAAAAAGTCTCCTCTAGCTCCAGACCCCAAACTCACGTACTCCATATTTCTATGTTTCCCTCCTCCTCAAGAGCAGTACCACTCACCTCTAATGGCTCACCAAGATTTGCATTCCCTCTCAGTCCTGGTAATAAAATCAAAACAGTGCTTACCTCCTCTACTCCTTCACGTGTCCACAGTCATTAACTCCCAGAATCCTTCTTCAAGCAATCTCTTTTAACTTATCCCCTGTTTATTCAACAACAGCCCAATCCCTCATTTACAAATAAATGCCCAATTTAGATTATAACCTAAAACAACCCAGAAAGAGTATAACCTGGGTTGTTTCTTCCGTGTTAAAGCAAGAAGAGGGAGTTGTGCAAGATAGGAAAAAAAAAAAAAAAAAAAAAGAGGAAGTGAGTGAGAAAGAGAACCAGCTTTACTTATGTGGGTTGCTCGAGACTTTCCTGGGAAGACCAAGGCCATGTAATATGCACTGCCTTGACTTTCTTCCCTCCGCCCCAGAGACTTTGCGCATCATTAGCATCCATCCTTTCATCCGCTCTCCTGTCTCAAAGGAAGACGTACTCTTTTACTTTGCCAAGGTGCACCCCTCCACCTGGACTATTGATCCCGTCCTTTTCCATCTCTTCCAGAACTTTGCTAGATCAATCATCCCCCGCAAGCTTCCTAATATTTGCCATCTCTCCCTCCCTACTCACTCTGTCCCCTTCTGTAGAGTCAGACTGCACAGCTTTAAACCCTGCTCTTTTGCTTAGTAGCTGGGCAGGCTACTTAAACTCTCAGAGCCTCAATTTCTGTGTCTGAAAACTGGAATAATAGCACCTGCTCCACACAGTTATTAGGAAGAAATAAAACCCTCCCTAGAAAACACTTAGATTAGGGCCATCAAATGGCAAATGTGAGCTGCTTTAGTTACTGTTATAATCCTAAAGCAGGTTCGGTGGACTTCCAGTTTGAAAGTGCCTTTCACAGCACCTTTCCCATTTAGCTCCCCAAATCATTTTTTTTCTGCTGGGGAAAAGCTTTATCATGCCTGGAATTTTTCAGCTTCCATCAAATCTCAATACCTTGTCATCTGGGTGCCACCTCTCCACACTGTTCAGCCCTTTTTCCGAGTAATCCTCTCCAAGCCCACAGACCCAACCATCATCTGGACAATGACCACTCCCATAATGGAAGACTTTTTCTCTTTTTTTTTTAATTGTACTTTGGGCTCTGGGGTCCATGTGCCCATCCTGCATCCTGTAGGATTGTTGCATAGGTACATACATGCCGTGGTGGCTTGCTGTCTCTCCATCCCACTCCCGCTACATCAGGCATTTCTCCCAGTGTTATCCCTTCCCATCCTCCCCACCCCCCACCCCCGCTGTCCCTCCCCTCCTCTCCCCTCCCCCTCCACCTAGTCCAGGAGTGTTGTTCTCTTCCCCGTGCCCAAGTGTTACTGTTCATCACCTGCCTGCAAGTGAAAACATGCCGTGTTTGGATAAACAGGGATGAAATCGATTTTTTTTGGTTTTTTTTTTAGCAGGGATGAAATAGAACAGCTGCTGAAAAAGCAACAGACAGCGTCTCCAGAGGAAGAAAAGGAGAAGAGAAAAGAAAGGGAAGAGAGGGCCCAAGGCCCACTTTACTTAGAGGTTGAAATGTGGAACTATTTCTGGGGTTTTACATTGTTCTCCACCCCCGCCTGCTCCTCTCTGCCACCAGGGTTATCACCTGAGAGTCCTCCCTTCAGCCTAAGGTTTGCATTTTTGTTTTGTTCCCCTTCCCTCCGCCATCTCCTCTTCGTTGCCCTCCCCCTCTTCCTCCTCTTCCTCTTCTTCATGTAGCTTACATATGTGCTTCCCATGATGTGGTCGAAAGAAAGAAAAGTAGGCAAAGGATTCCAGAGGCCTGTTCAAATCTCAGCTCTGCCACCAACTGCGGCAGGCGCTTCCTCTCACTGGCTCTGCATCGGTAAAATCGGAAAGCAATGCCAATTCCAGAGGGCTGTTGGGAATATTGTGGCCAATTGTTCATTTTGCCCAACTTGGTCTCAGTTTCTTTACCTATGAAATGGGGGTGATTTGCAAATTCCCTTTAGTAACACTACTTTGAAGGGGTTTGGCTCTTGTCCTCTGCTTTACTTAGGAAGTGACTTCTAATGAGATTTTAGAGGTCAATAAATAATACTTCTCTTCTGAGACAGATGACTCAGAAGCAGCTGAGCCCAGCAGAGGGAGAATGGGCTTCATCATTGCCAGACCAGAAGATGCAGCCTTAGATCTGCGACAACAGCGGATTTGCTAACATTACGTCCCAGAAACACAACCTCCCCTCGACTTCAGGAGACCACCCCCTGGACCTGGCTGTGGGAGGCTGCATTTTCTACTTCTCTCTTCAATGAGGAAAGTTTTATGGGAGCACAGGAGAGTCCTAAAGTTTTCCAGTTGGGGAGGGAAGGTGTCAGAGTTGAGATTCATCAACCTCCTGAATTTCTTGCCACTGCACCATGAAAGCCTCATGTGTGACAGTGAGAAATGCCTATTACTCCAGCAACCCCAGAAGGGCAGAGCATTCAAGGGTTATTTCTGGAGGAGATTAACGTTTCAATCAGTAAATTCTGGGAAAAGCAGGTTGCCCTCCCTATTGTAGGTGAGCCTCATTTAATCAACTAAGGACCTGAATAGAACAGAAAGGCTGGGTAAGAGGAAACCTCAGCTGCCTGACTGAGTGAGCTGGGACACTGGTCTTTTCCAGCCTTCAGGCTTGGACTGAAACACTGACTCTTCGTGGGTCTCAAGCCTGCTGGCTTTCACCCCGGAACTTACACCATCTGCTCTCCTGGGTCTGTCGCTTGCCAAGTGCAGATCTTGGGACTTTTCAACCTCCATAATTGCATGAGCCAATTCCTGATAATAAATACGCACACACGCACATACATACACACCACACACACATGCATGCACACACACTCAATTGGTTTTGTTTCTCAAGAGAATGCTCACGAATACACCCACTTCGGCTAGAATTTCCTGGTTTACATTTTGACCCACCTGGTGATGCTAAGAGGAGGTTCTAGCAAGAGCTGCCCTGGTACTCAGCACCAGAGCATCAGAACAGGATAGCAGTGAATACTGGCCACAAGAGTGAGGAAAAAATACAGAAGGCCACCAAAAAAGAGATGCCAGAGGAAAAGAGAAAAGAAAGTCATAGGGTTTTCTGTGGGGAGCACAGAAAAGGTGCACTTTGCCCCTTAAGCTGGAGGAACCCACGGGTTTGCAGGTCTGCTAGTAAAAGGAAAGCGAGTAGTGAAGAGAAGAGAGAAAGAGGAGTCCCCGGTCCTGCACTGTCTCCTGTAAGTAACGCCACCCCCTCCCCTGGGCCCAGTGTCCTCCCAGCACACTGTGCCATTGCTGCCTCTTGGCTCCTTACTGGTACATGAAATCCCCAGGGAAGGAGCCTGTCTTCCTCTTCTTGGTACCCCTAGCACCTGGCACGAGTAGGTGCCCAACAAGAGTCAAAGTGGATGTCTGTTGGTCAGGTGCCCAAATAAATCATTCAGTGTATTGTATGAGGTGGGTCTGCTTGAAGGATGAAGGAAAAATCCGAGAGGATGAGTGAGACTGAGGGATGGGAAATGGTTCCTGACAGCAGCAGCCCAAATCCTTGCAAGACAGTAAAGCAGCATGGGAGACCAGTGCTCTGAAGCCAGACTGTGGGATTCAGAGTCAATCGTAGGGCTGACTACCTATGTGGCCTTGGGCAAGTTTCTTAACCGCACTGGTCCTCAGTTTCCTCCTCTGCAAAACGAGAGTAACAATAGCGCTCACTTCAGAAGACTGTTAGATGAATTAAAGCAAGTAAAACGCTTAGCACCTTGCCTGGTACACAATGAGCACTAAACGTATTTCATCGGCATCACCATCATCAGCATTTTGTGTAAGTCCATCAAGTGGCTCAAATTAGTTTTGTAACTAACGAGAGCTGTGCAAGTTCCTTTGTAAGATTCTGCATGGATGGAGGCCACAGATCTATTACCTGCCTCTGACCCAGATGAAATACATTTAGTGCTTATTATGTGCCAGGCAAGGTTAGGATGGACCCAGATAACCAGGACGGTTAGACGCAAATGAGGACGGTAATCACAGCATGTTTCCAGAAACCCCAAACATCCAAAAATAAAGCTCCATGTATCAAGAAACTGGGCAGAGAAATATGAAGTCACCAGAAACGTTCAGCCTCATTCGAGGATGGGGGCGGGGGGAGGATTATTTGTTTGTTTTTGCAAATATTAAACTTTTCAATTTTCTTATGACAGTGGCGGTTTCATCAGAAAGCTGGAATTGGATGCCCAGATTATTATGAGACAGGCTGTGGCTTAATCTTCTCGATGTTTTTATATTTGAGAATAAAGAGGCATTTGGCACTTACCTAAAATTACAGCGGCAGAGAAGGAGAAAGCCCTCCCAGGTACGTGGCTGTGATTGCATACGTACATGTTTTTGAGTTCATTATGGAATCACAAAATCAAGACATCTCAGTGTTAGAAGAAGCCTCAGCATTTCTCTTCCAATCCCTTCCTCTTACAGATGGGGGAAACTGAGGCCCACAGAAAGTCTATTAATGACCCAGCATCACTCAGTTACAACAGCATAACCAAGATTTCTGGGGAGAGAGCTGTGAAATCGTGAAGCAAGGAGAAGGTATACTTCTTGTTTTCACAGTGAAATTGCCTCTACATTGCCTCTCTGAACAGGAATGTGCCCCAGTCTTGATTTTGAGCCCCTGCAAGATCTGGTTCTGTCTAACCTCGCTCTCCATCTCTGCCTCCCATCCAGCCAGTCTTGTCTCCTCCCTCCTCTCTCAAGCCGCCTCCCACTTGAGTGGCTCACACACTCCCACTGCCAGCACTAACAGAAACTCCCCCAACTGCCCACCATGTTAATGCAAAGTCTTCCTTTCCTTCAAAGCCAAGCAGGAGGCAACTTCTTTGAAGATGCTTCTGACCACCAAAGCACAGTGAGCACTCTCAATCAAAGAGTAAGTTCACTGTGCAGACCCAAGCCTGGGAGAACTAGGGTGGATAAAAAGGAGCCCCAGAGGATTCCGACAACCCCAAGCCTCCACCCCAGTTCTCCTCTGGGACTTCAGAAAAATGATTTCCTCCCCAAGCCTCATGTTCCTACACTGTAAAAATGCTTAGCTTGGAGAGGTGTTTGAGAATTAAATAAAATTATCCACGATAGCATACTAGATACTCAGGTAATTGGAACTTGTAGTTTAAACTGTATTATTTAGCTCATCGGCATACAGTACGCCTTTTTGTTCTGTAGTTAGCTCTTACACATGTGGGTTTTGTCATCACAACCAGATCATAAGGAAATATAATCAAATTCCATGGGAGCAGGAATTGTGTCCCTTTTACTCCCTCACCTACCCGTACTGTTTTGCACAATGCCTGGCACATAGTAGGTACTCAGTATATATTTGTTGAATAAATGAACTTTTTTTTTCATTAATTCTTTTTTTTAATTGCATTTTAGGTTTTGGGGTACATGTGAAGAACATGCAAGATTGTTGCATAGGTACACACATGGCAGTGTGGTTTGCTGCCTTCTATCCCCTCACCTGTATCTGTCATAATAAATGAACTTTTAATGAAATAATGAACAAACTTTTCTTTCATCCCCTAAAGAATTTAGATTACAATAATAATAGTAAGCACTGTGTTCACACAGGGATGTATAGTTTTTGAAGCATTTTCACGTGGAGAAATGTGTTTGCTACTCAGAGGCTCTTGTCAAGGAAGACCGGGTGTTGTTATCTGCCCTGCTTCACAGGTGAGACAAGTGAGGTACAGAGCCGGGAAGTGGTGGAGATAAGGGGATGCCCATTTCACAAATCCAGGATCCGTACATTTCCACTCTGCCACACCCAATGAGTGTTCATGGAAGGACTGATTAATTTGGGTACTGATTTTGATCAACCTAGTGAAGCATTTGATGACTGCAGGAGGGGTTCCCAGCTTCTAGAAGAAAGACATCTCTGAGAGTAGTGGCGGGATAAAGGGATGCCCTAGCAAAGAAGCTGAGCATTGGGAGGAAAGTGAATTAGAGAAACTCTTCCTTCAGCAAGACAAATTTGTGGAGGGAAATCATGCTTGGCTGGGGAAGCCAATTGGAAAAGAATGATAGAGGGCCGGTTCCTGAGGTTCATCAAAGTCATTTGTTGCAGGTAAGCTCATTTTTCACAGGCCAAGGGGATATTTACCTGGAGTACACCTTAAAGGAATAGCCGACAGATTGAACGGTACAATGCTTTATTATATTTCACACCCTGGTGATTCAATATGATGGAGGCAGAAGGCGGGGGGTGGGGATGGTGCTCAGGAGGGAGAGCAAAGGAGAAAGGCAAAAGAAAGAGATATGAAAATGTCCAGCCTTAGTGTATGCTTCTCAAGCACCCAGGGCCAGCCTCAACTGTGGCAGAAGGCGCTGGAAGTGCACCAGCAGCTGTGCCCTGTGGTGGAGGCTGACCAGGGAGTGGGCACTTGACATGGGTTGACCTCATCCTTTCTTCCTAACTACTCGCCCATGTCCCATGAGTCCTATTCAGTCCCCTTGCCATTTTCAGAAATGTTTTCACACAGTTTTAGATCCCTGAAGATCTGCATTCTTGCCCTGGTTGCAGTACTATTTTAGCTGGGTGAGCTGAAGCGACGCATTTCACTCCTGGGCTCCAGTTTCCTCATCTGTAAGTGAGACTCTTTCCTAATGGTCCTTAGGCTCCTCCCAGTTGACTTACATTTTAGGATTCCAAATCAGCCCCAGAGACACCCCCCTGCCCCGCCTTTACCTGAACACAGCTGGCCCCATTGGCAGCCTTCCCTCCCCACCCTCCACACCACTTGGCAATCCAGAATTCTGCCACAGGCATCATCAGAAAGGCCAGTCTCGGCCCAGGCTGTGAAGGCAGCAAGGATTATCCCCTTGACAGTCAGCATCTTTTAATAATTCCCATCCAGGAATTCATCTCCGCTCTCTGGGAAGCTATAGTTTGGGTCCTTTCCACCATCTTCACTGTGTCATCCCTTGAACATGCCATAGACCTTTGTGATTTCCACCATCCTCAAGTCTTCAAAGTCTCCATGGAGCCTATCTCATTTCTCACCACTTCTCATCTTCTCACTTAAGATTTCACCATTGCTCTTTGCCCCTCGTACCAGGGATGTACACTAAGGAGGGAGAGTGCTCAGGGATGAATCAACCGTCACCTCTGCCCCGGTACGAGCTTGCAGTCTAGAAGACCTGAGAGGGTTTATGCAAATATCTGGCATAGGATGACATTTCCAGTGCCCACAAAGGTGAGTAAGTCAAGGGCTATGGGAGTACCTGGGAATGAAGAAATGAATTCTGCCTGGAATGGAGAAGGTTTGTTTATCAGAGGAAGTGGCCTGGTGGGCTGAGGAGACCTCAGGCAGGCATGGATGTGTGTGCATGAGGGAGGTGGGAACAACCCAGCTAAAGGAGCAGCGTGGGCCAGGGAGGGAGTATCCCGAGGGGGAGCAGTTGGATGAGAATCTTGGGACACCAGCCTCCTCAGAGAACACTCGCAGCTTTACTGCCCAGGATATGGTTAGTTCCCCATAGAGATGGGCATGGAGCCCAGGAACTCCAGGTACATGGCATTTCCTGGGAATTCGTCCAGCAGTGGAAACAGCTGTGCTGAAACTCAGGTGGCCAGTGAGGCCAGCAGGCCAGGTGCACCAAGGGATCCCTGACCATCCCCCACATGCCACACCTGTGGAATCCAACATGTGCTAATTGCCCCTGGATATTCTGGAAACACAGGCTAATTACTAAATGCTTTAGTGACATTGGAACCTAAGCCAGTCCCCAGGGAAGAATCTCAGGGATGTCAGAGGTAGTGTCAGAGGTGTGCTTTTCTTTTCTTTAGGCACTGGGTGGCTCTGAGGGCTTTCTATGTGCCTGGCTCCTCTGGTGACACAGTGACAGGAAAAAGACATGTCCAGCCCTTTTCATGCTCACAGCACAGTTACAAAGGCAGGAAGCCCACATAAGAGACGGCAAGAGAGTACATGCATGAAAAAGGCAGAGCCAATGACAGCTAAAGAGGCATGGAGCAGATGAAGAAAGAGATTTAGGCATGACCAATCTGGGAGGACTTTCTGAAGGAAGCAACTTTGGCCCCTAAAGTAATGAGAAGAGAATTTCTGCACCGATGGTTGTATCAGTCATCTATTACCACATTAATCCTGCATAACAAACCATCACAAAACTCAGTGGCTTAAAACAGGAATCACTTACTCCTGTGACTGCAGGACATTGATCCAGGCTGGACCCTTGGCTCAAAGCCGCAGATCGGGTCCAGGTGCCCACATTGGTTTCTTATCCTCCTTGCACCAGTTGGCCAGTTGACATGTTCTCACAACCACAGCAAAACACAAGGGGGCATGTTAATGTCTTCTCTGCTAATGTCCCGTTGGCCAAAGCAAATGATTTGGCCAAGCACTTAATCAAGGGAGGAAGGGAGGTGAGATACACACTTTGTCCACCAGGAAGTCAAAGCAAGTCACATAGACAAACCCAACATCACCCAGGCAAGGAAGTATGTGTGTGTGTGGAGGGCGCAGGGGTGGGTGGGAAGAAGGCAAATTTTTAAAAAATCTACTACTGTGTTAGAGAAGAAGGGAAAGATATTCCACCTAGAAGAAGCAGGTAAGCAAAGATACAGAGGCGAATCTGAGTCTGGTGTAGAAGCAGAGCCAGGAGGAAATGTGCCACCCAAATTGAGTTGGCAGGGTGGGCAGTAAAGATGGTGGAGACTCACCTGCCTCTAGAAAACAGGGTGGGTATGAGGCTGGGGAAATACTGGGTGGCAAAGCAGCTAACGCTGTCTTCCTACACCATTGTCTCTTCTTGATGAATTAAGAAATTATGAATTGGAAGGACGAGAGTTCATGCCTGTGGGATCTTCTCCCTGGAAAAATATTATAACTCACTGAACTCCTACCTCCTCCACAAAGATTTCCAAGGTTTACCCAGCCCTGGGCTCTCTCCCTTCTCTGAGCAGAGAGCACACATATGGGCAGTGCTACCTGGGCATCCAAAAGGCATTCCGTTGCCTGCTTAGATCGTTCCCATATGAGTATCTGTCTTGACTTCCCAACTAGACTGTCAGCTACCAGGGGCCTCGGACTGTATTTTAACCCCCGCTTTTTTTTTTTTTTTTTTTTTTTTTGTAGTCTCTAAACAGCAGGAGCTATATAACCACATGTGGAATACATGGCTGAAGAGTAGACAGTGCTAAGAGAATCAGGCAGCGCCAATTCTGGAATAGGAAACTGGAGAAAGTAGGTCAGCTGGACCAGCCACAATCAAGACAGTCCTATTAATAGAAAATACAAACATTATTTAGGGACAGAAGCGTGAAATGGGAAAGGGGAAGGACACTTGAAGGTGGAGGGAAACTCAGCCTAGTGTGAAAGCACAAACTTGAGCAGAAATGAAATTGCCGGGGAGGTTGTCTGTTCCTAAAGAAATGTGGTTGCAGGTAATGGCCCCAGGGAAAGCTTCCATGGCAAATCAGTCTGTCAGGCACCTCCTGCAGAGCCCAGAGAGGTGTGGCTGACAGTGCAGACACGTGGGACATGCTTGTGCAAAATCTTACCCACCATACCAGGAGGGCTGTCCAGTGGCCACACCTGCCCCGTGCCAGGATTTGCCCTGCCTTGTGCTTGAAGTTCCTCCCACAGAAATGAAAGCCTTCCCACCTCACCTACTTCAGGAAGCCCTCCAGGATGGATAAGACCATAACACTGTCTTAATTTCAAATAAAGCACACAAGTTCTCCTTCACTGATAATTTACCTAATATATTTTACTTGTTGATAACAGGTTTTTTGTTTTTGTTTTGAGACAGAATCTCACTCTGTCACCCAGGCTGGAGTGCAGTGACATGCTAATAGTTTCTAAAATTGTTTTTCATGTATCAGCGTTGTACCTTAATGAAAGTAGACACCATAGCTTCTCTTTCCTATAGGCCACTCCTCCAGGCTGGGCACATGCCTAGTTCTTGCTGAATTCCTTTCAGCAGAACATGGGGTAAATACACGACAATATTGATGAAGACCAAAGACACCAAACCAAAATCCAGGACCTTCAGATTGAAGCAAGAAATCTGACGTGAACAGTGTCATCTTAATGGGAGCACCTATGGGAAGGAAAGGCCTGTCAGTGATGGAGCCCCAACCAACTTCGTAACTGGGCAGGCCCCCGGCCCCCTCCTGTCTGTTCGGGACCCGGGACGGGAAGCTAGCCTGCAGAGGGGAAAGGGAAGGGGCAGGGAGGTTTCTGTGATGCTGCTGCTGCCTCGCGCACGGGTTCTTTACCAGGCTTCCATCATTCCTCATGAACTTGGCCTCTGCTCGGCTTCTTTCTGCCCCACCTAAGCCCTTGAAACTGTCCTGACTGCAACAAATCCATCCCATCTCTCCTCTAACGCAGGGGGACAGGGACGGCTTGTATCCCGCTATGTTCTTTTCTTTTTGGTGAAAGTTCCTCTTGCAAAGTCCCAGCCTTTTCTCCCGCCTCAGGACAGAGCAGGGCCAGGCTGCCCAGAGGGCCGGCCTCCCTTCCTAGAGGAGCCATGGAGCTGGGCCAAAAAAAGAGCCCCTAAGGTTGGAGTCTCAGGTCCATGTGCGGTCATCATATGGCTTTCCAAGGCCTGGTCCCAACACCATGTCTTCCACGAATTGATCCTGGGGTACCAGGCCCCATGCCAGTGTCCCACAATACCACCTAGGCATGGGCTCCACCCCATGAGAAGTTACAGGTGGAAGTCATGTTCTCCCCACACCGGCCCATCAGTTCCTGGAGGGCCTCCTCTCTTGGCTCCTCCAGGGGCCTGGCCCAGTCCTCCAAGCAGGAGGCCATGTCCATTTTATATGACATTCTGCCCAGGAGGCCCACAGGCACTGGTATCCAAGAGTCTGTATCTACCTACAACCTAGACAAAAACAGCCCACAGGTCTGGGCGAGGTGGTTCAAACCTGTAATCCCAGCACTTTGGGAGGCCAAGGTGGGTAGATCATGAGGTCAGGAGTTCGAGACCAGCTTGACCAATATGGTGAAACCCCAACTCTACTAAATATACAAAAGTTAGCCAGGCACAGTAGCGGGTGCCTGTAGTCCCAGCTACTCGGGAGACTGAGGGAGAAGAATTGCTTGAACCCAGGAGGCGGAGGTTGTAGTGAACTGAGATTGTGCCACTGCACTCCAGCCTGGGTGACAGAGCAAGACTCCATCTCAAAAAAACAAATAAATAAACAAATAGCCACAGGGAGGCCTCCAGGCTGGCCTGGCCCTGCAAGGGCAGGTGTCGTGAATGTCCCCTACATGGGCTTAATTGCCCCTTAATAAAAACCATTGTTTTGCATCCCCCTCCACAGCCCATGGCCCCTGCTGGCAGACTGACCACATTGTTGGTTTTCCTGGCAAAATGACCTTGCTTTGGGGTTGAAGAAGTCACAGGCAAGTGGAGGCCAATACATTGAAAGTGTTTCACAAACCTTCACCAAATGTTAAAGCTGGAAGTCATGTTAGAGACTGTCTAGTCCAACCACTTATCCAAAAGTGGAGGGACTGAGATTTAGAGAGGGAACGGGTCTTGATCTCAGGCACCCAGCACAGGGAAGACAGAACTGGGTCAGGGACCTGCACCTCCTGGCTTCTCCTCTCAGGCGTTTGTCACTGCAAAACTCTCCCTTTCATTTGTTGAATTATTTGTTCAGCTCCAGAAATTGCACTAGGATGTACTAGAGTTAGAAGCATCCTAGTCAGGGAAGAATGAGGAATTGTATCCCCTACCTACTGCTGTGTAACAAATTAACCCACAACTTCGTGGTTGACAGCAACAAACATTTATTATCTCAAGGTTTCTGTGGATCAGGGACCTGGGGGCTACTGAGCTGGGTGGTCGTGGCTCAGTGTCTCTCATGAGGTTGCAATCCAGGTGGAGACTGAAGCCTGGTAAGGATTCTCAGCATGGAAAAAGTAGGGAACAGCAGGGATCCAATGAAAGGGGATGATGAATCTGGGAGTAAGAGTTGAATGAGGCCAAAGTAAAGAAGGGATGGGCAGGAAGTGGTGAGAGGTGAGACCAAGGAAGCTGAAATTTCCATTTCCTTATCCCTTCTCTCAGGAAGCCTTCTCCCACCCTCCAAACTACTTGACTTGCACCCTGGCTCCCAAAGCTTCCCAATCTATCTACTGCGTGGCTGTGGTTGTCTCTCAGCATCTCTCCCTCACTCGTAACCATCACAAGCCCAGCAATGTAAAATAATGATGACCATGACAATAGGCAGCAATGACTCAGCTCTTACCAAGTAGATACCAGGCCATGGGCTAAACAATGACATAAGCAGAAGCACAGTATTTTGAGATAATAACTGGCTTTTGCTTTCCCCTATGCGTCTGTCTTCCGCCGGGTGTCTCCAGCCCCCTGAATCAGGCTAATAGGACCAGCTTAGAATGAGATCAGTGGGACATCCAAATGGATTTTTTAACTCACTGAAGAAATACTAGCCCTGAAAGTATTTCATGTTAAGGAATTAGAAGCTTGACAAAAATATGAGGATTTTTAGGCCAAAAGCCTGACTTTGGCTTCTCACTATCCAAGGGGCTGGAGGGCTCTGTGCCCAGAGGCCACACTGGACCTCAGCATGGAGAAGAACGATGGTGACAGGCAGTTTTCCCTCGTGGGAAAGATGCCGAGCAGCTGGCAGGAGGAGGAGGAGAGCGTGATCATGGATTAGGGATCACTGCCAAGGTCACTGAGAAGGGGCTCATCACCCAACAGGCCCCCAATGTCGAAGTTGACCAGACAATAGAGGCTACAGAAGGCCGAGTGTCCTGGCATCCTGGAATGTGGAGCAGGAGCCCCTATTCCTGGTCTGCCTCTCACCTGGCACCTGTTTGTCCAGGTAGCCAAGGCTGGAGAGGGTATCTGCGCTGATGAGCCTGAGGGCGACTCACAGCAGTGTGTGTTGGGGGAGAGGTGTACACACACCTGTGTGTGCTGGATGAGCCACACACATGCAGACACACACGCACACTGCTGCCCTTTCCTGTAGACTAAAATGACTCTCAGGAAAAAGGAAAGGAGAGGGAGAAGTGGGAGAATCCTGGATTTACCAGTATTTCCTCCAAAGTGACTACATCTAAAATGGGCAAAGATGACTTTGAGTTAGCAGAATTACATTTCTCCCTATGGATACAGAGCTCATGAGGTAAGCTAAATTTGGAAAAATGAAGTTAGCTTTGCCAACCTTCCCACTTACCCCCCCTGCCTCACCTTCTTCCTCTCTCCCAGGCCATGTGGACCATGAATTCCCCTCAGCCCTCTCACTGCACCACTGGCCTCAGGCCGGGCTCTCCACTCCCACTGCCCTCATCCTCTGGGCCGGCCGCTTCCTCCTAAGCCTGATCCTCCCCATGTGCCTCCCAGGCACCTGCAGCTCAGCAGGAGGGTGGAGAACACACGGGGAACAGCCTGGCTTCCAGACGGCTCTGGCACCAATGGGTGACAGACCACAGGCAAGACCACAGGCAAGTCATTAGATGCCTCAAGCTCAGTCTCCATGTCATAAAAATGGGAACATTGGTGACTGAAAAAAAAAAAAAAAAAAAAAAAGCCTCTTGCAGTTGCTGTGAGGCATGAAATGACAGAAGTATTGGATGACATCAGAGCACTCGCCTCCTTCCCAGACACAGCTCTAAGCGCTTTCTATGAGTTAGCTCATCCAGAGCTCACAAGCCAATAAAGTGGATTCTGCTAGTCACCTCAGTTCACAGATGGGGCAACAGAAGTATAGAGAGCATTCAGTGACTTGCTTCGGGCCACACAGCTTCAGTTAGTGGCTGAGCCAACGTCTGAACCCAGGCTGTCTCAGGCTGGCGCTCACCCACCTGCCTCTTTCCAGGGAGCCTCCCATCTCCTCACATCTGGGAGACTCTGCTAGCCTCCACCAGCTGCCCCCACCCATCCTAATGGTTTACTAGTAGTAATGAGCCAGCTTGCATTTTTTACCCCCAGGCACCCAGTAGAGCTCAATGGGCCTCCTGCACTGTGATGCAGACAGGCCAGGGACATTGACCCAAGACCAAAGCAGGAGGAGGGTCCCAGATGACCCCACACCTGCCAGGTGTTAACCCTTCGGTTGCTGGATTGGGAAGAGGCGGTGGATGAAGAAGTCACAGGCAGGAGAGGAACCAGAGCTGTGGAGAGGGCATCCCAGGGGTTTGGGCAGCCAATATAAAATTACTTTAATGTCACAACCTGTAGGACCCTCTGGGGCCTTCCAGCTGATTATTGATGCTGGAGCTTGTACCAGTGAAGCGCAAAGCCAGGGCTAGAAGGCTGGCCTACTGCTGTCCAGCACAAGGCCCTTTTTTATTATCCCAGGCAGCTGCTAAACTGGGCCTGTCTCAGAAACACTGTCCACATGTGCACAGAATCTCTTCCTTAGCCATTGGCTCTCCTGTTGTCCTCAGCTGCCTCTGGACCTCACCCAACAGCCACAGACACAAGTGTGATTCTCCAGCAGTGCAACCTCCAAGGGTGCAGCCTGCCCGAGACTCACCCTTCCCTGGCTGGACCCCAACTCCCTAGACCCACCTCTGCTCTTAGTGGCATGTTAGTAAATGACTCTCTGTGGGCCTGTTAGTGTTTGCTGGTTCTCATGGTGTGAATACTCCCACCATGGCTGATTTCAAGCTACTAATATTTAAACATTTGTTTGTTGCAAATAAACATCACCATTTGTCATATAGGTAACCGTCAGCTGTTGAGAGCTGGCAGAAATGGTTCCAGCACACCCTCCTCGACCTGCTCAGAGACCAGCAGGCCTACACGGTAAGTGGGAGGCTCTGGGGAGAAGCCGCCCCACCACTGGGTCAGAGCAGGACATGCTCTCTGCATTCCACCTCCAAGCCCACACACCCTTAAGCTAAAGCAATGAAGAGTCTTTATTCCCATCTCCCTACATCCATGGGTGGAGAGAACAAGCTACCACCGATCTCAACCATTAGTAGATACAGATGTAGACATAAATATATAGATATGAATATTTCCTCTGCATCTCATATATTTTGCAACCTAATGAGTCAAAAATGGATGTATAATAATTATAATGATCATTACCATATTATATTTAACATTATTCCTGACAGAAGCATCTAGGTGATACTCCCCAAGTGTGAGAAGGCTTCTGCTGCAGCCAGCGTCATCGTCCAGGGTTCAAAATTTTCTCTCCCTTCTGGAGGCTCCCATTCCCCCAGGCCCATTAGCAGACAGTGAGCCCTCATAAGCAGCCACTGACGTGTACAAACAGTTGCTGGTGGGCCCACCGTTTCTTTGGTTTTCAGCAGTGTGAAGGTTGAGTCGAGTCATTTTGCACCCAATTACTTTGCAGTAAATTTGCCGGATGGTTCTTGTCCTCTGGTATTGATCCAGCATCTCACCTTGAGCTTGTTTATTGACACATCAAATTCAGAAGTCAGGCCCGCTCGATTGACCACTTCCCAATTAGGGCATTTATATGATGTCACCAAGGCTCCCTGTCATGTTCCGATGAGAGCCATTTGTCCCCCCAGCCACTGCTGCTGCCCAATCACCTGCAACTGAGTTGCCATTTTTCTCTGACCTTTCTGGAGACAGATGGCAGTCCATAAAATACATCATTAGCAACGTGTCATTTTATCTTGCCACCGTTTCTTCATGCGAAAGGTGCTTCATTCAACAAAAGATTCTGCAGGCATGTTCACCCCAGAGAGAGGCTCACATCACTTCTTTGCTGGAGGTGTCGATGTTGGAAACCAGTGCTTCCTCTCTCCTTGGGGGTGTCTCTGAGCCCTCTCGGAATGGAGGTGTTTTGGCAGTGACACAGAGCAGACTGCGGGTGGGGAAGAGCTGAGATGAGGGCGCAAGTATCAGAAACACACCAGATGTCAAAAAAGACAGGGCCAGGGAGTACAGGGACAAATTCAGATGCAGGCGGTCTCCTGGGTGACTTTCCTCAGTCTGTGTCACATGGTTATCTCAGTATGCCCTGAGTCTGTGTGGCAGTGGCCCCAGGTGGACAGATGATTGAGGAAAGGCACAGTGCCACCAGATATATGCTCTTAGGACTACATTCAAGATTCATCCCTTCACACAGTTGGGTAGCATTATTACCCCTTTTCAGGGACAAACTCACAAGTGGAGAGGGATGGGTTTGGGCATAGACCTCCACCTTCCTAACAGAAAGCTAGAAACAACTAGAATGTGGGCTCCACAAGGGCAGGCACCAAGCTTGGGTTTTCTTACCATTGTACCCCTAGGACTATCAAGCCTGACCCAGAGAAGGCTCCCCCGATAATGTCTGTGGAATACTGACTGAGAACAGTTCAATTCAACACAGAATACATGTTAAACAAGAATATTAAACATGTAGTCTTTCCACCAGCATCAGTAATTGGCATGGAATTTTAGTGGTCATTCACATAATATGGCTAAGAAATATGACAATCTGAGCCACTTGCTGGTAGGAAGCAGCGCTAGGACTGGAACCCAGTCTCTGGATGGCAGGTCAGGCCCATTTTGCTATAGTGTGTTTGGGGAATTATACAGACAGCTCATGGTCCCACAGGTGTGGAGTAAGACAGAGCCTCCTCACCTTTTTCAAATCAGTGCAGACAGACATGAAACTGTGACACCTGCTGAGGTAGGGGGAATGTTCCTAGAGGTCAAAAGTGCCCAAACCTGGGGATCTAGCCTTCCACAGAGCTGACATGGCTGCCCAGATGGCTGAGAGGGTCAATAGCTCAGCAAACCATCACCCAGTCATGGCACTCAGACTGGGATGTCTGGCTCATGAAGATAATGTGGAATTGGGAGAACTTTACTCCAACCCAGGCATTCACAGTGGTTGTGCAAGAGCGAGCAGTGGTCAGAGCTGTCCCTGGGGTGACTCCCCTGCCCTTCCACTGGACACTCCCACTTGCTTTCATTGTCTTCTCAAGAAGCCACCAAGTCTCAGATTAGAACGGGGTCTATACAGGCTGCTCACACCATTCTATGTCTCGAAAAACAGGGTTGCCCTTCTTAAAGACCTATGGCAATGACTTCCAGTTTTGTCTTCCAAAATTAAGTGTCTCTGATAAATCACTCAACATGGAGGGCTGTTCTTTATCCTACTTTCATCTTTCTTGCAATAATCTGTGTCTGATCCAATATGGAGCATGTATGACCTCTTGAGAATGGAGAATGCGTGAGCAGGGTCATTACTGAGCCCAGGCAACCAGGAATTCGTTGGGGAGAGATTCTAACATACTAAGTAATCAGCTCCTCACTAGAAGTCCCACTTTGGTTGAAACACTTCAACCAATTCAATATCTTTTTTTTTCAGTATGCGTGTTAAAAGAGGAACATACAAGTTGCATAGGGCATGGTATCTGCCCACAGGAGGGCTTAGTGTCTACTTAGGAAAATGAGGAACACCCAGGAAATAAAAAAGAAGAGTCACAGTCAAAACAGGGCGAAAAAGACTGTCATGAGGGATCGTTATTTCCCTTCATCCTCTTCTTTCACCAGAAGAGATCTCTGTCTATCCAAATCTTTGGCCCAGTTTAATGAAATTCAACACAATAAACCCTTTATTGGGCACCTGCCGTATGCCAGGCCTGCAAGGGGTGCAGAGCCGAGTTAGACATCATGCCTGCCCCATATCATAGAGGAATTAGTCTGTATTCAGCACTTAACACTGACTCTGGGCCATGCACTGTGCTGTGTGCTGGGAACACAACCTTGAGCAGGAGAGCCTCGAGCCAATACCTGGGAACTCACAGTCTAGTAGAAGCAGACAGGTGAGCAGATACATTAGCACAGATGGAGAGTGCAGTGCAAGGGGAAGTGGGGATACCTGGTGCAGGCTGCAGGAAGAGGGGTAATCAAGGCAGATTTGTCTAAGCTGTGAACTGAAGGTTGAGGGAGTGGTGAGCCAGGCCAAGGGGAGGCATTCCAGGTAGAGGTAGACAGAGAGGCCCACAGAATAGCCGGGTGAACGATGTGTCCTGGTTTGTCTTGGACTTTCTTCTTTGCAGCACTCAAAGTTCCACATTCTAGGAAACCCCTCAGTACCAGGCAATCGAGGATGACTCATCGTCATCAACATAAGAGAAAATGTGGTATATTCTGAAAATTGAACTTGGTTCAAGTTTAAGACAAATGTATAAGAAAGCTATCAAAGAATCTTAGATTTTGTCTACTTGAAAGTTGATCCTAAGGCATCATATTTAAGTGCAGACCTTGGTTGCCACCTAAGTGCAAATGCTTTAACTTTTTTAAAGCTATGCTATTTAAGCTTTTAAATTAATAGTCTCTCTAGCTCAAATGTGCCTAGGGCTTAAACAGGAGCTTTGGGAAGAAGACAGGTATCCTCTGCAGCTCAAATATGCCTAAAGCTTAAACAGGGGCTTTAAGGCCAGGTGCGGTGGCTCACGCCTGTAATCCCAGCACTTTGGGAGGCCGAGGCAAGCGGATCATGAGGTCAAAAAATCGAGACCATCCTGGCCAACACAGGGAAACCCCGTCTCTGCTAAAAATACAAAAAAATTAGCCAGGCATGGTGGCACGCACCTGTGGTCCCAGCTACTCGGGAGGCTGAGGCAGAAGAATCTTTTGAACTCAGGAGGCAAAGGTTGCAGTAAGCCGAGACTGTGCCACTGCACTCCAGCCTGGTGACAGGGCAAGACTCCGTCTCAAAAACAAAACAAAACAAAACAAAACAAACAAACAAAAAACACAGGGGCTTGAAAACAGTCAGGTAATGTAAATGAGTGGCTGCCAGCTAGGTGAGGACAGTGGCCACAGGAGGCTGCATGCCCTGTCCCAAGGCAGCAGCGCCTACTCAGCCCCAGCTGGCTGGCTGCCTGAGGGAATGTTGCCAGATATCCTGATATTTCAAAGGAAGCCCCAAATCAGAATTTTTGTGGGCAGCCTCCTACTATTAAAATGCTTTTAAAATATTTTTTAAAAGGCAATGCCAAACTAACCATTCTACAACTGTTAGTTTTCTCCTCTCACGTTACCATTCATAAACCTGGTCAATGGAACTATCGCCCCCTTATGGCAGCATAGCCAAATTGCAGGATATTCTCTGAGGAGTCACACCTCTGGCAAGTGTACTCTAAGGCCAAGCAGTCATTGAAGAATCCCTTAACATGGAAAACAGTTTCCTGGGGAGTAGGGTTGGGGCCAGGAAAAGAATGAAGGGCTGAGTTGAAAGCATCAAAAGTCAAGATCTGGCAGTGTGCCAGTTGGGGTAAGACTGGCCCAGGCTCCATAACAGAGAATCAAAGTCAGCCAGCAATTGATCTTAGGTTGAGGCCTTCAATATGACATCTTAGCATGAAATTGGCTGTCTTGCTGGCTGATTTATAAAACTTCAAAGAAAAATCCTCAGAGCAAAATCCTTGGCCACCCTTAACCAAGGCAGCTTTCATCTCATCAGCAGCAAGGCCAGGCCCCTGGAAGAGCTGCCATGTTGGTCTGTGCATCTGCAGGTCTAAGTCCATTCTGATTCTAAAGCAGCTGGAGGCAAAGTTAAGCTGCCTTCTCCCTTGAGGACTAAACATTTGTAATAGAGTAGAAAGCTCTGCACCTGAATTTCCTGAACCTCCCGTCAACAGGTTCCCCTAACCAGCCACTCAGGCTCCAGATCTGTCCTTCATCTTCTCTACAGCGGTTGGTCTTTCTGTCTGCCTCCTTCTCACTGATTGTCAAGAGACTTCAATCTTGGGCCAGGTAGAGTAGGCATCCACCTCTATGTTAAGAATTCAGGATTATACCCTGCTGCCAATTTTTCCCCATGTACTGCCTGAAGTCTTTATTCTTTAGCAGGAGGGGATGCCTTCAATTGCACTGTGCAAAATGAGATTTAAAATGCAAACAGAAAATAGACACATGCGCGCGCACACAGTGCACACATTGTACACATATGCACGCATTAGAGTCAGAAGTCCTAGGCACCCTTCCCAACCTGCCGCTGACTTTCTGTATATAGTTTAAAGACAGATTTCTCCTCTCTGTGCCTCAGTTTTCTTCTCTGTCAAATAAGGGAATGGGGGTAAATTCTGTATCCTCAGTTGTCCCTCCATGATTCTCTATAAAGTCATGCTAAGATGCAAGCTAACTGGTAGAGGGCCTTTCCATGAGATTGGGATTACATGAAGCAGATAAGGATATAGGGCAGTGGGCAGCTGAAAGGAGAGTGGGAGTCCACTGAGGGGGAAATGGGCCCAGGCAAGGGTGGGAGGCCAAGGGGCCGGAGATCACCATCTCAAACTACTCTTCTGCTCAAGGCTGGCACCAGCTGTTAGGTGTCTGTCATATTTGTCTATTCATGAAATTCTTTGTGTGACCCTACCCTCATGGAGTCCTCTTTCTATGCCTCCTACTTCCCTCCCCTCACAGTGAATGGGGTCCCCTATATGCAAATCCTGGTATCACATGCCAGGCAAGGGACCTTTTAGTCAGTTTCTCCTCTTGCTTTGGAATGTCTCCATCCCCACTTCATGAGGAGATTGAGGTTCTAGGAAGCTGTTGTAAGATACAAGTCAGGAAAAGATTTCCTACCACAGAGGTAGGATGGCACAGTGGTTAAGAGTAAGGCTTGGGTCATGTGTAGTGGTTCATACCTGTAAGCCCAGCGCATTTTGAGAGGCCAAACCAAGAAGATCACCTGAGCCCAGGAGTTCAAGACCAAACTGGGCAACATAGCAAGACCCCATCTCTATAAATTGTTTTTTAATTAGCTGGGCATGGTGGTGATGGCTGCTGGCCTATAGTCCTAGCTACTCAAGAGGCTGAGGTGAGAAGATCGCTTGAGCCCAGGAGTTCAAGGCTGAAGACAGCTATGTTCACACCACTACACTCAAGCCTGGGTAACAGAGCAAAACACTATCTCAAAAAAGAATTAAAAAGAGTAAGGCTTTTGATGCCACACAGTCCCTACGTTTAAGCCCCAATTCTATTCCTTGAGGATATTACATAATCTCTCTAGGCCTCAGTTTTCTTATCTGTAAAATGGGAACAGTAACAGTCATTTATCCTATATGGTTGCTGTGAGAAATAAATAAAATAATTAAGCACAGCAGAGACTTTCAGTTGTATATCCAGTCTCTCTTCCCTTTCTAATGGAGCCCCAGTTTTGTTGGGAGTTCACTAAACCCAGTTAAACAAACTATATTTTCCAGCCTCACTACAGCCTGGATTGCCAGAGGGTAGAGTCCTGCCCAAGAGATGTAACTGGCAGCCCCATGGGGAGGAAATGTTTGCTTGCCTGATACAGGTCTTATCCTTTTTCACTGCTTTTGCCCTTCCTCCTGCTGGGAACATAGATGACAGCTGAAGCAGCAGCCATTTTGCAACCATGAGGTGGTAGAGAAAAGCCAATAGTAGAGACCTTGCCTGTAGCTCACATAAACAATCACCCACACGAGATTCCCTGTTCATAACGACTATTTCATTTTAGCCACTCTCATTTGGATTTTCCATTTTATGTATCTAAACTTAACCTCCAGTTGGCCCAAGTGTTTATACCACGCACTCCGTAAGCACTTAATACCTTTTTTCCTCTACATGGGATGGATCCCTGTAAGGTGCCCTATAGAGGGAGAAACACCATCTAGGACTTTAGCACAACAAAGTAGGTCTAGGACTTTGCCACTCTTCTGCCGCGTGGGCTTCAGTGGGTCCTTTGACCTCTCAGATCTTCAGTTTCTTTATTTGGGGAAGATGTATCAAGTCCTTCCAATTCTGGCCATCCATAGATCCATGACAGTCTCCCAAGGACAGCCAGGTCCACAATATGGCTCCACATGTTCCATGCTCCATGCCCCCAGACCTTCATCTAATCCTTCCATCTCTACCCTGCAAAGTTTCCAGACATCCTGAGAATTTGCCAAAGAAAGGAACTGTTTAAATCAAAGGCCACACCATCTTAGTTAACTGTCACCAAAGAATACCAAGAGTACATAAAACACAATGGAATCAATAAGTCACTAAATAAGTTTGGTAACATTTTACATGAAGGTAGCGTGAACACTTTATTAACAGCTGGTAAGTAAATTTCCCTTTTTCTTAAATTATGCTGGGATGTGCAGAGGCATAAACAAGTGCTTGGGCTGCTGCTCTGAAGTGCTTCCTTGCAAGTTGCAATAACATCATCTATTAACTAGTTTACAATCATTCCGACAGGTCTCTGTGTGTCTCGGAATAATTTACTTTGCAAAGCAACTTTGATGAATCATTTATTCATCATTATTAAAGTATTTATAAATGCTACTTTAATTTAGCCCCGTTTCCTTTGCTTCCTCACAGCATATTGACCAAAAATAGGAATGCTTAGAACAGTACTTCTGCTTGGCTTCGTGGCGTTTGTTTAACCAAAAGAGCGCGGTTGAAGCATATGGCTTCTCCACCTACATTATAAATGCTCTCCCCACCCCTCCATGAGCATCATGGTTTCTCTACCTATCTACACGCCTGATACTGTGCATATGTTGGCTAAGTGAAGCAAGGACAGGGCTCCCTGCTCCACACACCTGGGACAGGAGAGAAAGAGAACTAGTGTTCAATGAAGACCCACTCTGTTCCAGGTGCCTCAGCAAATAGTTATTGAGCACTGGGCACGTACCAGACACCACTCAAGCAACTCTGCCTGTGTCATTCACTCAATTTTTTCAATGATTTTTTTTTTTTTTTTTTTGAGATGGAGTCTTGCTCTGTCACCCAGGCTAGAGTGCAGTGGTGCAACCTTGGCTCACTGCAACCTCCGCCTCCTGGGTTCAAGCGATTCTCCTGCCTCAGCCTCCTGACTAGCTGGGACTACAGGCACCCGCCACCATGCCCGGCTAATTTTTGTTAGAGATGGGGTTTCACCATATTGGCCAGGCTGGTCTCCAACTCCTGACCTTGTGATCTGCCCACTTCAGCCTCCCAAAGTGCTGGGATTACAGGCATGAGGCACCACACCCGGACCAATGATAATTTCTAAAATTTTTAAGATGCCAGGCTGTGTTCTAAGCACTTTGTCTCTATTAGCTCAATCATTACAATAGCCCTACATATTGGTACTATTATGATCTCCATTGTAAAATGCTGGAAATGAAGCACAGAGAGGTTAAGTGAATTATCCAAGGCCGCAGAGTGGAAATAACAGAGCTGAGATTCAGATCCAGGTAGTCTCATTCCAAAGGCTACACTCTGAGCCCAAGTGCTCAGAGCCCTGCCAGCCTCCAACATCTCCGGCCTCATGGAGGGGAACAAGGCAAAGGTGGCTTCTGGATACTGTGGAGAGTATGGAGCAGGAACCAGGGACACCCCAACTGAGGAACTTCTTGATGTGGCCCCTTCACACATGTCTACCTCCCATCTCCCCAGGACTCTATCTTAGCCACCACTTTCTTTAAACACCAGGGAAAAAAGGAAAGGAAACTATTTTGATGCACATAGAAAGCCTTTTGGGTGAATTTCAGCTTGAAATAAGTAACTGGAAAATTAGAAGAATACTTAAACCAACAGGGGTCTGAGGCCAAGGAAGACAGACCCTCAGAAGACTGAGGAATCTTCTTAAAGAATCTTGAAAACTTTAAATGATTTAAAAATCCAACACTGATATAGGAGAATGAGCTAAAAGTCTTTGCAAGGTCCTTCCAGCTCTTTTTATGTTTCAAGGACAATTGGCTTTAATAAGAAGTTACGCTAACAATGTTAAAATTCAGTCCTTGAATGGAGCATACTTTCAAGAGCAAGACTGCATACTGACACTCCCAAGACCAACCACAATGACCTCCGTAACGTGCCACTTATATGAGAAGTGACCTTTCAGTGCATTCTCTGATTGCACAGAAAAGAAAAAAGAAAATCTTAGGAACTTTCTTCTGAACTGGACTCTTCCTTAGAACAATATTGCTGTATTAATCTGTTCTCAAACTGCTACAAGGAAATACCTGAGGTTGGGTATTTTATTTTATTTTATTTTATTTTTTTATTTTATTTATTTTATTTTATTTTATTTTATTTTTGAGACAGAGTCTCGCTCTGTCACCAGGCTGGAGTGCAGTGGTGCAATCTTTGCTCACTGCAACCTCTGCCTCCAGGTTCAATTGATTCTCCTGCCTCAGCCTCCTGAGTAGCTGGGATTACAGGCGCACATCACCATGCCCAGCTAATTTTTGTATTTTTAGTAGAGATAGGGTTTCACCATGTTGATCACTCCTGATCTCGTGATCCACCCGCCTCAGCCTCCCAAAGTGCTGGGATTGCAGGGGTGAGCCACCACACCCAGCCCAGGTTGGGAAATTTATAAAGAAAGGAGGCTTAATTGGCTCACAGTTCCACTAGCTGTACAGGAAACATGATGCTGGCATCTGCTCAACTTCTGGGGAGGCCTCAAGAAACTCAATCTCAGCAGAAGGCAAAGGAGAAGCAGCACCTCATGTGGTCGGAGCAGAAGGAAGGGAGAGAGCAGGGAGGTGCTACACACTTTTAAAACAACCAGATCTCATGATATCACAAGAACACTAGGGAGATGGTGCTGAACCATTCACAGGAAACTGCCCCTATTATCCAATCACCTCCCACCAGGCCCCACCTCCAGCAATGGGGATTACAGTTCAATATGAGATTTGGGCAGGGACACAGATCCAAACCATATCAGTTGCTCATGCTGTCAAGAAAAGTATTCGGCTTTATACAAAACCTAGAACTGATTGGCAGTCCTTGGAGTCTAAAACAATGTGTTTTTGTTAATTACTGAAAAATGAAGAGGCACCAATGAAACGGAGACTTTTGATATGCGTGAAGTATTGGACTAAGGGGGAAAGTCCAAGAAGACAAGGAGGCTGAGGATGAGATATTGGACACAGAAAAGTTTTTTGGTTTTTTTTTTTTTGGTTTTGATTTTTTTTTTTAATAGAGATGGAGTCTCTGTCACCCAGGCTGGAATAAGTGGCACAATCTTGGCTCACTGCAGTCTCTGCTTCCTGGGTTCAAGTGATTCTCCTGCCTCAGTCTTCTGAGTAGCTAGGATTACAGGTACCTGCCACCACACCTGGCTAATTTTTTGTATTTTTAGTAGAGATGGGGTTTCACCATGTTGGCCAGGCTGGTTTCGAACTGACCTCAAGTGATCCCCCTCCCAAAGTGCTGGGATTACAGGTGTGAGCCACTACATCCAGCCAGGAAAGTCATTTAGAGCTCCTCAAATTATAAGTCAACACTGCACTTAAATGCCTGCTAAATCCAATACAGACTGAAGACATCTGCCCAAAGGAAAGCTCTGGTGCAGCCCCACCTCTTCCATCCATTTCATCCATTTAACAAATAGGATCTAGACAAACACTGAGGACCAAGGCATGAACAAGACATGGTCCTGGTCCCCAAGAAGCTAAGTAAAAGAGATCGTTGATGATACATAGATGAAAACCACAAAGTTTAATGACAGCTCAGAAATACATACATTAATACCCCTGAAGTAAGGGTTATTCTGGGAGGTAGAGAGATGCCCTGATCCTAAGCCAGAGTCAGGCAGATGCCATTTAGACACTGGACTGGATGCCCTACCTCACACAGTGGTCCCCAAGCCTGCGTCTTAGGGTCCCCAGGTCCAGCTCCCGAGTCCCTTAGACTGAGTGGCTTGAAAGTGCCTACCACTTTCACATGCCAACATCATCTCCTACAGCCACGTGAATAAAAGTGGACAGCAAGCCAGTGCCCTCCAGTTTGCTACTACTGGATTTATGACATGTCAAGTTTAAATAGCATGTGCAAGGCTTACAATGGAGGTGACACAGAATTCATTTTCAAGCCCTTCAAGGCCCTGAGACCACCTCCTTCTCCCTGCGGTGGCTGGGAGTAAAATTTCATGAAATCCTCATACTGAGAAAAGGCCTCTCTGGATTTCCACATTCAACTCTGCTTCTGTCTCTGTCTCCTTTCTTTTTTCCCTCAAGTCTCCAAAAATACCAAAATAGCATAAATGCTTCTTACCAGTACCCAACAGATACAAATTAATCTTTGTACAAGTTTGCTTCTGCTGTGCATAAGCCCTAATCTTATTCCCGGGTTGAATTATTAATCCCTTACAAACAACCACCATCACCATCACTGCCTGCCCAGCTGAGGTAGCTAGCTCTAATTTAGGGCCGCTCCACTCACCTTTTGTGCTTTTCTTGATTTGCATGTGAGAACTTTCCCCCACCATTCCCCACCCACCATTTTCCCTTCCCCCTAACTAGCAAATTAAACTGTGCAGTTACCCCCAGCTCTTCCCAATAAAGGAGGCAACTTGGACTTGACCCATTAAAGGAGAAAGCCCAGAAAGACGTGCTACTGTACCCAGCAAGTCTCACTTTGACAATTGATTGGTAAGACAAGCATTTGGATTGCAAAGCAACCTTAGTAGTTAGGTTTCCATTTTGCAGTGAAATCCCCAAATTAAAAAGCACCTCCAGGGGATAATTCTTTTGCAGATTATATGAGCTGGGCTATTTCTGTTTTTGTCAGGTGCACTGTCACTCCAGGCTGGTGTCTCATATGTTATTCTGGATGCATGAGAGAGGCCCAGAATAATAACACTGGTAACAGAAATGATGGCAAAAACGAGACTATCAATTTACAAACATAAAACAAGGGGAAAACCATACACCTTGAAAGAAAGTTGGTGCCCACTTTAGACAACAGAAAATTATAAAATAGAGCCCTAAATACACATGGTTTAATCAATGGCAAGGCAGGCAGCATTTGGGATGCCGTCTTTGGCTATGGTCAAATCTATGTTAGGCAAGAAACACTCAGGAAGCAGGGGCCTTGTACTCTTAAAAAAGAACAAATGTGATTTGGTTGACTAATTATTTTATGTTCATGTCACAGTGAATTGTGGTAGGATACCTTAGATTTCTGCCTTTGCCCATGATGTTTCTTCTGAATATTATACCTTATCTACCCTTGGCAAATGAATCATTCTTCCTCACCCTTAAAGGTTCAAGTGTCTCCTCTTCCAGGAAGCCTTCCTGATTTTTTTAAAGCAGATTTTATCTCCTCCTGTCTCCCATAATAGCACATTCATACCATTACTGGTTGATTTTTCAGTCTCTCGCATTACACTTTAAGCTCCTTGAGATCAGGGAACACATCTTACTACTCTTTTAATCTCCAGCAGCTAGTACGGTACCAGAACATGATAGGTGCTCCATAAATGTTTGTTGAATGAAGGGGTATGTCCAAATATAGAAACCTATATGAGATGAAACAAAGAGCTGAATTTAAAAGAACTGATTATTCTCGAACCAATCTGTTGAATTAAGTGATTTCTTTTTATCACTGTCTTCCTGAGTGCCTCCCAGATACTTGGCCTTGCACTAAGTTAGTATGTAGAGGTGACAGGAGAAAAGGACAGAATCCCCGCTTTAAAGAAATCTATAATCATATTTATGCATTTCTATATGAGGATAGTGGGAAAGATTCCAAGATAAAATTTTGTTACATGGTACTATCATTGTGTGAGCATACTGGGTTGAGAGTTAAGAAAACTTTACTCCCTGTCACTGTCTCGTCACAAAGTCATTGTGTGGCCGTGAGCAAGTCCCTCCACCTCTCTGGACCTGTTTTGTCATATGCAATGCCAAAGAATTGAAACAGTACTGAGACAATTGGCTCAAATGGAAGAAGATGAAATTAAATTTCTGCTGCATATCATACAGAAAAATAAATTCCATGTGGATTAACAGCTAAATGTAAAATAGCAAAACTCTAAAACCTTTCCAGAACGAACAAGCAAACGAAAAACACAGAAGTATATCTATATGGCTTTAGGAAGAATTTTCTTAACAAAATGTGAAAAGCAAAACCATAAAGGAAATATCTGACAAACTGAAGTGCCTGAAAACACACACACACACTCCCTAACAAAGTCAAAAATGAAGCTACAACCTGGAAGAAGATATCTACAACTGACATGATGAAAAATGGATGAGTAGCCAGAATATCTAAGAACTTTACGAATATATTAGAAAGAGACAATATAACCTAATAGAAAGATGGTCAAACCACATTAAATGTAATCCACGAAAGAAGAGAATGACTGACAAACTTATGTGAAGATGTTCAACCTCATTAATAATTAGAGAAATCTCAACTTAAAATGATAAGATACCAATTTATACCCATCAGATTAGAAAAAAATTGAAAAGCCTTATAATATCTAGTTTTATCCAAGAGGCGATGGTATAGAGACTTGTGCCTCCTTCAAATAGGTATGCAAATGGGTACAGCTATTTGAACAATAACTGGTAAAGTTGAATCTGCTAGTATCTCATGACTCCACAATTTCTCTGTCGCTCTATACAGGGAGATCAGACAAGCATACTCCTTGCAGCATCATTTGTTACAATCAGACATTGATAACACTTGTCATCAGTTGGATTACCAGTAGACTGGAAAAGCATAGTATAATAACATAGCATAGTATACTATACGACACTATAGTATCATACTGCTATAGTGTAGTATAGGCATATAATCATACAATAAAACCCTGTACGGCAGGGAAAACTAATTCACTAGATCTACAAGTAACACCACAGCTAAATCTCAAAAACATGATGCTGAGGAAAAGCAGAAAGTTGGAGGATTATATGTACCAGATGATGGCATTCATATAAAATTCAAACAAAACAATCCTACATTGTTATGGATGAAAACTTACCAATGTGGCAACATATACAAACTAGCAGAAAAGATGCTCTCTGAATTCAAAACTGGAGTTACCTCCAGAAAGGAGAGAGCGGGGGCAGTATGTAGTGGGAAACAAAGGGAGCCTCAATTATGCAACATTTCACTTAGTTTGACTAATGAATAGCAAATAAAACATCTGCCAGGCCTCAGTAGTGGCCATATGAGTGTCTTCTGTATTATCTCCTGTACTGTCATAATTTTATGTTAAATATTTCATTATTTTAAAAGGTGAAAAGAATATAGACCAAAACATTTATCAGAATTATCTCTGGAGGAGGTAGGATTATGAGTAGTTAGTTGTGTTTATTTTGCTTGGCTTATGTTTTCTGAGCTTTCTCTAACATGAAATGTCACTTTTGAAGAAAAGTACCATAAAACTCAACTGGCCAAATGAAAACAAGGTGAGAGTGTTTGAAGGACATTGTTTTAAAGAACTTTTCTGACATTTAAATTCCATGATCAGGACTGGCTATCAGGACAAATATGGGCTCTGCCCTTAGCCAACTGTTGTTCTAGGTCCATGCGAGAAACTTGCAGAGACACCACCAGCCAATGTCTGAACAAACGCAAATGGATTTTGGTGTCTGCTCCAGGCAGTCAGATGATGGGACAGCAGAACTGCAGAATGACGGCAAGGCCTCGGGATGAGGCACCTGCTGCGTATCATATGGAAAAATAAACCCCATATGGATTAAACACCTAAATGTAAAATAGCAAAACTCTAAAACCTTTCCAAAAAACAAAAAACAAAAAACAGCAGAAACACCACCAGCCAAGAACTAAACAGAAAGCTGCAGTGCTATCCTGGGCTGGGGTCAAGTACTAGAAAACCATTAAAAAAGAGCCTGGGATTGGGCTCTTTTTTGGTTCCATATGAATTTTAGAATAGTTGTGGGTTTTTTTAATATTTCTGTGAAAAATTATGTCGGTAATTTGATAGGAATAGTGTTGGATCTGTAGATCACCCTGGGCGGTGTGGCCATTTTTATGATATTGATTCTTCCAATCCATGAGCATGGGATGTGTCACCGTTTGTTTGTGTCATCTATGATTTCTGTCAACAGCGTTTTGTAATTCTCCTTGTAGAGATCTCCAACTCCTTGGTTAGATGTATTCCTAGGTATTTCAGTTTTCTGTAGCTATTGTAAATGTGATACAATATTGTAAACGCGATCCTTCTTGGTAAGCTCTCAGCTTGAACCTTATTGGTGTATAGAAATGTTACTGATTTTCATGCATTTTCTCTTTATCCTAAAAATTTACTGAAGTCATTTATCAATTCCAGGAGCTTTTTGATGGAGTCTTTAGGGTTTTCTAGGTATAGAATCATATGGTCAGCAAAGAGAGACAATTGACTTCTTCTTTTCCTATGTAGGTGTCCTTTATTTTCTTCTCTTGCCTGATCGCTCTGGCTAAGACCTTCAGTGCTATGCTGAATAGGAGTGGTGAGACTGGGCATCTATGTCTTGTTCCAGCTCTCAAGGGGAATGCCTCCAACTTTTGCCCATTTAATGACACTGACTTCGGATTTATCATAGATAGCTCTCACTACTTAGAGGTGGGGTCCTCGATGCCTGGTTTGTTGAGAGCTTTTATTGTGAAGGGATGTTGGATTTTATTAAAGGCTTATACTGTGTATATTAAGATGATAATATGGTTTTTGTTTCTAATTCTGAGAATAAGGCTGGAGGCATTCACATTTCCTGACTTCAAACTATACTGTATAAAGCTACAGTAACCAAAACAACATGGTACTGGTACAAGCACAGACACATAGGCCAATGAAACAGAATAGAGAACCAAGACATAAGGCTACACACATGTCCATCCCAGAGCCTGTGGCAGGCTGGAGCAGGGACTGGTCCAGGTTGCAGCTGAGCCCTTGAGCTGGAGGCTGGAGGCACTGGGCAGTCAAATAGGAATGAGGGCAGAGGACCCCCAGCAAAGTCTGCACTTCAGGAAGGCTGTGTAGCTCCAGAAGGAAATAAATGAACTCAGCCCTCAGAGGCAGGGTCTGCTCAAACCTAAGGAGTCAGAGGGAACCTAGAGGAAAATAGTCATTTCCCTGCTTATGGGGCACTTTATGCAAGGGCCCTCACTGTCAGTCTATAGGCACTTAGGGAAAACTGGACTCTTTGGGGAATCAAGGGTGGGGAGGACAAATAAATGCCCTGGCTGTGTGGCCTTAGGTAAGTCACTCAACCCCTCTGGGCTGCTGTTTTCTCATTTATGAAATGAGGAACCTAATACCCTGGAAAGATATGGGAGGCAGGAAACGTTGGTTCTATTCAGCCCTACCTGTAACTGGCCATGTGGCTTTGGGAAAATCTCCCACCTTTCCAATCCTCAGTTTCTTCTACAAAATTGATGAATGTAAATGCAGTGTTCTCCAAAAGCCTACCAAGCTTCAGGGTAAGTCATGTGCACACACGTGCACACATGCATGGGCAGCTGGGCCTCAGTTTAACTCAGAATGGGTTTTAGGACAAACTGAACTACCTGGCATATTAATATTACACAGCCAGGATAAAAGAAAGAGAGAGAGACAAGAAGGAAAGAAAGGAGGGAGGGAGGGAGGGAGGAAAGAATGAGGGAGGGAGGGTGGGAAGGTGGGAGGGTAGGAGGGGTTGGAGGGAGGAAAGCAGGCAAGCAAAATAGCTACAGGCATCCAAGCATGGCCATGCCTCCAGAGCAGCTGCCTATAAGATATGATTAGGGAGGCACTGAACAGGCTCTTCCCTAGAAAAACCCAGCTTGCCCCAGCTGTGCCTACCACAAGGACTGAAGTGCCATGGTTAGCATGCTATCTATCCAGCCTCCAAGGACTTTTCAGTCTTCCAGATCTTCCTTGAAAATGCCATGTCCAGAACAAGGCTCACCCTGAGGGCGTTATCTTGTCAGCTTGGTCCTCAATCTCACAACTGGCTAAAATCAAAATTCTAGGAGAAGGCTACAGATGGAACTGTATTGGGGAATCATGAACAAGACTGGATGTTCCAAAAGCAGACCACCTCTTCCCACAGGGGCTGGAAGGGCTTTTTCCAGTCACCAGTGCCCGCTTGCTTCCTACCTGTCCCTTATGTAGGACCCCTCTCTGTTGCTGGGCTTATGGGGAGGAATTACTGTCCCCCTAATACAGTAATGGCTGAGAGGGCTTGGGGAGCTTATGCAGCCTGACGTTAGACCTACAGAGATGAGAGCCTCTTAACCAAGGTCCCACAGTGGGTTAAGGGCAGAGCCTCAGCCAAAGTAACAGCAGTGATAATAGCAGCTACCCTTTATCAAATCCTTCCTAAGGCCAAGTCCCATTCTAAGTCATCCAGCCCTCACAATGCCCTATAAGGCAGAGACAATTAATATTTCCCTTCCACAGATGAGGAAACTGAGGCACAGAGAGGTGAATTTTCCCAGCACCTTTTATATGGGCGCCCAGGTTGGAGCTCAGGCTTTAGCTGCAGGACCGCTATGAATAACTCGGAGGCAACACTGCTAGGACACCCACGTCTTTGGCCTCCTGGGCTAAACGTGTTGCACTTTACTAATTTTTCTAAGGTTGGCCAAGATCCCTGGTCCTAAATCTAGGCCTCATCCCCATGTCACCAACGCCTCAGGCCCCGAAGGTTTTGGAAGTCTCCCCACCTACCTTCCCCTCCTCCTACCTCTCCTTTCACTGAAAGACAGAAGCTATAGCAGAGAGGTGTCAGAGAAAGTGACGAATGGAGGCTGACCCCAGGGCAGGGCTCACATGGCCCCCCTCCCTACCCCCATCGAATCAGCCTGCCTCCCTCACTCTCACCTGACAGCCAGGACACAGAGCCCAGGGGTAGGAGAAGGGGCAGGGCACATCTCCTGGGGCCACCCCCACATCACTAGGGCAACTGGGCAGAGACTTCCCTGCCTCACCTACTCCTGCCCCAGGTCATGGTCCCCACCCCTGACAGAGCCCCTTGACCGGCTAGGCCATCCTTCAGGCCCAGATGACATATGCTTCCTGAGTGCTGGTGACAGGCACCCAGCTGGAAAATAATGAACTGCGGAGATGGGGCAAAGTGCAGGCTCTCCTGCATCAGAAATGACAGCCCCCACTAAAGCTGCAGGCGGCAATGGCTGGGTACCCTCACACAGGCATGTACACATCCATGCTTGTGCACATCTACATGCACATTTGCTCACATACTCACTCCATCTTGGCTGCATGAATGGGACCCAGGAAGATGAAGTAGGTCTCAGCTCATAAGGAGTGGTGCCAACTGCCACTGCTCTCTCTGAAAGACGAGCACTAACAGTGGCAATTCCTTCCAGTAGACTACGTCCTATGGTTTGCAACACACTTCCACAACTGCTGGATCAACAGATAAACAGAGGTGAAAAATGAACTGGACAGTCACTTTGAGAACGAGAGGTGGCAGGCAAGCTGCTGAAGCTCTTTGTGCCTCTGCTTTACCATCTGTACAACAGGATTACTAATGGCACCTGATAAAAGCCACAGCCACTGCGGAGTTAGGGTGACTTCATTAAAAACCCAGAATAGACCATTCAGTTCTGTTCCTGTCAGCTTCAGCTGCTGATGGCTGCAGCTTCCCAATGGCCTGGTGCTCCAAATTTATCACTTTCCACAGCAGCCACCCTTCTGAGCCACCTGGGTGAACTCCTGGGCAGAGTGACATCAGCCTGGGAGAGACAGAAGAGAACAAACCATGAATGAATACGCATGCACCACACAGGCATGGCCCCTGCAGGTCCAGCCTGTTTCCGGTGTCTGCTGTCTCTGCTATGGGCTTGATGCTGGGCAGAATTTCCAGCCCACCACAAAGACTCCTGGGATAAGAATGGGAAGAAATAAGGCCACAACTGCAGAACTGCCAAGAAACAAAGCCACAGCTCTTTTGAGTCAGCCAGTGAGAGCATTTAATGTACCAAAGTTAGTGTGGAGACGCCAGCATGGGCTCATTCAGCCCAATGTTCATTCAACATAGCCAGTCAACAGCCCCTGAATACCCGCTACCCGCCCAGCTCTGGAATGGGTAGCACAGGGTGGGCTGGAAATGAGAGGACACCACTTAGGCAGGCCTGAGACATAGACAAAGGAGACAGAGATCTCCTCCAGCACCCGCCACAGCGCCTGAAATTCCACCATCTGGAATGAAGGCTATGACTATCAATGCCCATGTTCGCCTATGTGCACATGATAGAAAGATCCTGCTCCTCCTTATGGAATTCTTCCCTTTTACAATTGGTCATCTATATGGACAGATGTGTAGAATGTCAGAAATGGATGGGACTTGGGAGAACTTCTAGTCCTTCCATCCTCAAACAAACTCTTAAGTCAAGGTGTAAAATACACAAAAGTAGCACAGACACAATTTGGTTGGGATGGCAGTGAGTGAGGCGGGCTAACTTAGCCTCTTTAAACCCTCTTTGCTCATGATGGCTCCTGCCTTCCCTCAGAGAATTTGGAAAGCCCCTCTCAAAATATATCTTTATGATTAGGTTCAACTGTAAGCAACAAAGATTCTAAACATGGTGGCTTACACAGAGTAGTGGTGTTTGTTCTTTTTGTTCCCAGAAAAGTCAGATGTAGGCAGCATAGAGCTGATGTGGATCTGGGATCCACAGTCATCTCTTTGCAGACCACTTCTGGCCTCTGCTTCACATCCTCATGGTTTAAAATAGTAGTAAATTATTCCAGGCAGCTGGGTGGAGGAAATGACAAAGAAGGTCTCCCAGAAGGTAGTGAGGACCCTTCATTGACATCCCATTGACTGTGATGTACAATCACATGACCATATACAGCTGCACAGGATGCTGGGAAATGTAGTTTTGCTTCCCGGTGGCCATGGGCTCAGCTAAGAGCTCCATGACTATGAAGTAGAGGGAGAATGACCATGGGGAAAGCAATTAGTGGCCACTGCCCTATCAGTTCAATTCCCTACTTCATAAGTAACTAAAATGAGGTGGTAGGGTGATTATAAGATCATTGGTTAAGGCCCTAATGCCCAAGAGATTTTCCACAATACCCAACATAGGGCTTGGCTTAGACAAAAACAAAAAGATAAGCCCTTGCCTTCCCAGTGGGAAGGGAGATATGCCAGACAACACTTACAGCATGATAAATGATGTGACAAACCTAAGTGCAAAATAGAATGAGAGTAACAACACTGAGCACCCAAATCTGACTGTGAGGGTGCAAGGGGTCACTGAGAGAGAGTGCTTTACAGCTGAGGCTGGATTAGTGAGAGGACTGGTGTCTGCTAAGTGGACAAGAATGGGGGAAGATAAGTCAGGCAGAGGGAGCAGTGTGTGCAAAGGCCCAGAGGCAGGATAGTGGGCCATTTTTGGAAGCTAAAAAGAGGTGCAATATTACCAGAACATATAGGGCAAAGGGGGTACAACGGTTAATTTCATGCAACTGCTTGGAAGATGTTTTCAGATGAGATTTACATTTAACTTGTTGAACTTTGGGTAAAGCAGAGTACCCCCAAGGCTTGAATAGACATGCATATCCTATTGGTTCTGCTTATCTGGAGAAGCCTGACTAATGCAGGAGATGAGGTTGGACAGATTGGCAGGGACCAAATCCTGAACGGCCTATGAAATGGCTATTTCCATTTCACACCATAGAAAAGGAGGAGTCACTGGAGACTTCTGAGCAAGATACGGGTCAGATTTGCATGTTAAATTATGGTTTAGGGGTGTGGTGGAGCAATGGTAGACCAACACATACTGTTTGTCTGTCTACTGTATGTGATAAGCACTGTTCTAGAAGTTTAGATTGGAGTGGTCAAGGCCAGTGGTAGGGAGACAGAAGATGATAACTGTATGTGCTAATGGAAAGGGAGCAGAAACAAAGGAGACTCCCAGATCTCCAATGTGCACAGCTCCACAAGGACAGAACCTGCTTCTCTTGCCCATCCCTGCACCCTCAGAACTAGCAGTGTCTGGGACTAGGACTGCATGATTCTTTCTGGAATGCAGAATGAATAGCTAAAGAGAGGAAGACTCTAACAAAGAAGGGTTGGAGGTCTAGCATAACACTGTAAGCAAATGGGTTCTTAATTCAATTCAAACACTTGTTAACTAACTGAATGAAGGGCCCAAGGATGTGAGATGCAGCCGTGCCACCTGCATCGGCCCCGTATGCCCTCCAGCCTGATAAAGGCACTACCACAAAAGCAGAGGTGGAGGGTGACATTCAGATTTCAGAAAATGCTGCATTTCTGCTTTTCCTCCAAAACATCCTCTCTCCACTGAGGGATGTATGAAACTCCATTGTCTAGAGCGTAACATCCTTAAGCCTGAAGTCCTAGTAAAGGTAAAATCCCATAGGTGAGGATCCCCCTCTACAGCCTAAGTCATTTATACCCAAGTGTTGATGGTGAGTCTCAGAGCAGGAAGGGGTAGGAAGAGAGAAGAAGGAATGGGACATATCTGAGGGAAAAACAGAGGAGATGAAAGGAGGCTGAGAGCCCCCAAGGCCAGCCTCATCCTTTGGTAGTTTTGCAGAAGTTGAGCTGTCTTCGAAGAGGGAGAGTAGGACTGAGAGCAGCAGGCTGGAGTCCATCAAAATCTTTGTTGCTTCCTTGAAGGGGACCCAAGTGCTAAGGATGGGAAGATTAATCCAGTGACTAAACTTGGTGGCAGGCTCTTACTGTTGACACATGGGGACCTTTTCATACCACTTTTTAAATATATTTCTGCCCAGAAGAGGCAGTTGACAGACTTGGAGAGACCTAATGGAAAACAGCAGCTAATACTGCAAGTCAGCAAAGCTTGTCAACCCAGGTGCCATCATCCCTCACCTCCTCCTTCATTTTTATAGGAATAGCTCAGAAGCAGAGAAGAGAAATTTCAAAAGCCAAACAAAAAAATCAATACCATGGAAGATAACCCAGCATTAATACAAAAACCAGAGAGTGCTTCTTTGTCTCAAGCCTCAGCAGCACTATCAATCACACTTCTTGGATAGATTTGGGAGGCTACTTTTGCTCAGAGCAGGCAGGATCCATTTTAGTTAAAATGCCTGTGGAGGGTGGGATTTAGGTGGAGGGGAGCCTGATCCAGGATGGAGGGGGATGCATCATCCCCTGCTCCCAGGTGGCCCCTCTAGGATTCCCAGCCAGTCTCCAGGCCAAGGCTCACAAAATAGAGGGACAATGAGGATAGGAAAAGACAGCTTTGACTGAAAAGCTGGATTGACAAAAAGATAAAAGTAGGAAGTGCATTTGTTACTTAAAGGAGCCTCCTCCTGGGTGCTTAGGCTCAAATCAATGCCCACATTCACAGGATCAGCTATTCCGAGGCCAGCAAGAACCAAACTCAGTCAACCTGGGGCCAAGTGTGCTCATGGGGTCCTGGAGGCAGCCCATACACAGGCAGGACACAGAGCAGGCACCTCTGGGGAAAAGCCCAGGACCTCTCAGAAGGCTCTGGCCTGCTCTCACCTTCCTGATGCTCGCCCCATGTTCTCAGGACTCTACTGAGCTGGGTGAAGAGGACTCTGCAAAGCCTTAGATAAACAGGATCTAGGACAGAAGGAGGTGCTCCTCCTCACAGCCCTTCTCAGCTCTGTTGCCTCTTCCTCAAGCCCCCAGCCTAAATCCTCAACCCCCCAAGTATAAATCAGGTCTCTGTCATATGCTTCATTCCCTGCTCCCCTCTGTTTTCCCTTCCAAGCTGATATGGTTTGACTGTGTCCCCATCCAAATCTCATCTTGAATTGTAGTTCCCATAATCCCCACCAGTCACGGGAGGGACCCAGTGGAAGGTAATTGAATCTTTGGGGTGGTTACCTCCAGACTGTTCTCATGATAGTGAGTTCTTGTGAGAGCTGATGATTTTATAAGGGGCTTTTCTCCCTTTTGCTAGGTGCTTCTCCTTCCTGCCGTTGTGTGGAGAAGGATGTGTTTACTTCCCCTTCACCATAATTCTAAGTTTCCTGAGGCCTCCCCAGCCATGCTGAACTTTGAGTCAATTAAACCTCTTTCCTTTATAAATTATCCAGTCTCAGGTATGTCTTTATTAGCAGTGTGAGAACAGACTAATGCACAAACCCTCATTATTATGTGTACTTATGCATTCATGGATATTGCTATTTGTTTTTCTCTCTCGATTACCAGTTCACAGATCAACTCCCAGCACCAGCCCAAAGAGAAGTGTGTTCTATAAACAGAAGCCTCAGTAACATTCACATAGCTCCACCTAGAATACCTTCTTCACCCAGTCTCTTTGTTTAAACCTACTTTTTCCAGCAAAACCACGGACTCTCCCATTCTGCACCCATCTTTCCCTCCTCTGGTCTTCCAGAGTTAAGCAATCTCAGGGTTCTGTGGGCACAGTCTAAGAATCACAGAACTTCAAGCGGGACAGACCTTAAGGAACATCTCATCATCTCTAGGAAGGTTTTAAAAAAACAATACCTTCCCTTCTTTATTTCTTATTTCCTTTCTCTATGAAGAATGAATGTAGAAAGGGGTAAAAATGAAGAAGCAAATAGAGATGTTTTAAAATAATTAATTTTTGAAAATAAAAAAATATGAGAATGAGAGAAAGAGAAAGAAGAAAGAAAGAAGAAAGGAAGGGAGGGAGGAGGGAAAAACAGAAAGAAAGGGAGAGCATTACACGAGTAGGAAGGCAAAAAAAAAAAAAAGCAAAACAATACCTTCTTGCCACCTATCTACCCAGGTAAAAAGGAAAAAACAAAAACAGTACCAAGGCCCAGGTCTCATCCTAGAGCAATTATGTCAGAATCACAGAGGACAGGGCAGGTACTGACATTTTTAAATCTTAGCAGATGATAGTATTGTGCAGCCAGGGTTGACAACCCCTGTGTAATCCAGCCCTTTCAGGAACTCTGCATACATTTGGTGTGATTGTATCCCATACAACTCTAGAAGGTGCTATTCCCCTGTAGTCCATATCAGTGTGCCCTTGGGGAAGTTGTGCAGGGCACCACCTGCCCAAACAGACCCTCTGGTTTGTGTCAAAGAAAGTTGAGGTTCAAGACAAAGCAATTTGGCCAAGTTTGCACAGGTGGTGAGTGTGGAAGCTTTACTGACAGCCCACGCCTCCCAGCTTTTCATTACAGCAATCTGCAGTCTTCCACCTGGCTACTCAATGTGTGTAGTTCAAGGCTGGTTTAGGTGGCTCATGCCTGTAATCCCATAACTTTGGGATGCCAACACGGAAGGACTGCTTGAGCCTAGGAGTTCAAGACCAGCCTGGGCAGCATAGAGAGACCTCACCCTACAAAAAAAAAATTATAAAATTAGCTGAGATGGTGGTGCACACCTATAGTCCCAGCTACTCCAGAGGATCATGTAGGAGGATTTCTTGAACCTAGGAGGTTGAGGCTGCAGTGAGCTGTGATTGAGCCACTGCACTCCAGCCTGAGCAACAGAGTGAGAGCCTGTCTCAAAAAAAAAAAAAAAGAAAAAGAAAAAGTAACAAAGTATGTCCAGTGTGTAAACCTTGCTCCAGCTTGTTAGGAATACAGACTCTTGCGGCCCACCTCAGACCTCCTGAATTATCATCTGCATTTTAATCTTCATTAAAGTCAAGGAAGCACTGCCTATCATCACACTGCATTGCAAGAAAGCTTCCTGGAGGCTGAGCTGTACTCCACATCTACTTCTCATGAATCTTCTCTGCACCATGCACGTAGTAGGCAATCGATCAACACATATCTGCTGATTGACTGATTGAAAAATCTGTGGTTTGCATTAGATACAGGCCCCCTGAGTATTGCTGTGTTGGAAATGACTGACTTTTCTAGTTCCTGTAATCAGCGATTACTGAAATAAGGGGAATCCCTCCTCACCACACCGGAGGTATCCCTTTGCAACTATAAAAACAATGACACTGATAACAAAATAATGTCTTGCTAAGCACACCCAGGGTCCAGTGGATGATTTCATGCCCTCTCTGTAAATAACATCTAATCATCTTACCAGCCTCATTTAGATAATGGCTCCTTTTTCATCTCTACTAGGAAAAAAAAATTAATCCAAAAAAGAGAGAGAGCATGAGAGTTCTCCAGGGTTTAAGGCATCTTTTGATTAGAGTTTATTTATTGACTCCTATTAATCAACCTGATTAAAGGCAACCTGGATCAGGGGAACACTTCCTTTCAGAACTTGCATCTTCCTTCCCTTCCCTGTCGGCACCAGCTCTGCATCTCTGGGTGTTAACTGAGTCTGTAGTACTCCGCGGTCAACGGCCTGAATGGCTGCTTGGTTGTTCTGGCCCTTGTCACTTTTAACGAAGTGTTGCCCTTTCTGTTTATTTCTTCTATAAACACTTAGTGCAAAAGCTCTGGCCTTGGGTTCAAACATGCATGTTCATTGAGCAGCTAAACTTTCACTGAGAGACATAAACTCCAGCCCAATGCTATTGACCATCTTAATCTGCAGCATCAAGTATCTGATTCCACGTTTATGTATTTCATTAAATAGTGTAGCCCCAAATTCCTGACCAAACAACACAGAGCAGAAAATTGATGGGTAAGAAACAGTCTAAGGAGATATAGTCCAGCTGTTTCACTAATTTAGTGGTTGGGAACTTTGAGGGAGAAATTATGGACCCTCACCCCAGAAAAATGTACATAAACATGTGCTCAAAAATTTGAATGCTGGCCGGGTGCGGCGGCTCACACCTGTAATCCCGGCACTTTAGAAGGCCAAGGCAGGGAGATCACCTGAGGTAGGGAGTTTGAGACCAGCCTGACCAACATGGAGAAACCCTGTCTCTACTAAAAATACAAAATTAGCCAGGCGTGGTAACAGGTTCCTGTTATCCCAGCTACTCAGGAGGCTGAGGCAGGAGAATCGTTTGAACCCAGGAGGCAGAGGTTATGGTGAGCCGAGATTGCACCTAGACAAGATTGCGCCATTGCACTCCAGCCTGGGCAACAAAAGCAAAGCTCTGTCTCAAAATATATATTTTTTTTAATGCTGTATCAAGTGTTCATAGGCCTTATAAGGACCAATTTAAGGACCTTGTTCCAAATATTCTAAAATGTTTACTGGACTGAGCTGGATTATCAAAGACCTAAATGCATACACACCACAGTTTAGTGTCATTGTAGAAGCACTCTTAGTAGAATGAACTGTGGTTCTGGCCATCAGCTACCATTTAGAGCCATTGCAATTTTGCCCTCATTGTTTTGTTGAAAAGATATGGCTGAGATTATCATCCATCGTGTTACCTGGCTTCCTCTTTAAAAGACTCCAAAGAAGAAGTCTCTTTCTGGCCACAGTACCAAGAAACCTTGTTCTTCCCCACCCCAATTGACTTATTTTCATTTAATGGACATCATAAGCCCTATAACCCATCACGTTTCCTTCTCTGCATGACCTGCCAGATACCTCAGAGCCAATTTATTGCCCAAGTGTGCATATCTCTTTGGGGGTACTAACCTCATTTAGAGTATTAATCTTATCCAGAAGGCAAATTTTCTCCCTTATTGATTTTTTTTTAAATTTTACTGTATTTTTTAAAATAAATCCTTTTGGGAACATGGTAGAGTAGAAATAGAAAAATTACTTAGTTTTTTAAATTGTTACCGGTCTTGCTCCAGAAGCTGGCTACATGCTGAACTACTCTGGGACCTGACTGGGCATTTCTCCAAGACCTGCAGAGCACAAAGATGCTAGCCCCATTCTTCCCTGCTACCAGCACACAGAACCTCACTCACTCATCATGCTTAGAAGTTCCGTTCTTATATCCATTCCTTCTTTCTTTCGTCAAACTTACTGAGTTACTTCTACGGGCCAGGCACCATAACAGGACATGGGGAGGATAAAGAAATGGACAAATAGAATCTGTGCCCTGGCAGATCCCACAGTCCTAGAAGGAAGACAAGTAATTACCTTACAATACAAGAGTGTAAGGGCTATTGGGGAGGTCAGCAAAGGCTCTGCCAAGGAAATAAAAGCTAAGCAGAGACACAGTCAAGTGGTCAGGTTGGGGTGCAGAGGAGGGTGTGTGTGTGTATGTGTGTAGAGGAGGTTGTGTGTAAATGTGTGTATGTGTGGGCATACCCTTGAAGAGGGAGTAGACACCTGAGAGATGAGGCTAGAGAAACAAGCAGGAGAAGATTGCAATGTGAAAGCTTTGGAGCTTTATTCTAAGGTCAACAGGAAACCATGGAGCAGGAGGGAGGGGTGACCGGATCTGCACTTCAGAAAACTCATGTGTGTGTGGTGTGGGGAATGGACACAGGGAGACAAGGATGGCTGCTGGGAGAGCAGGAGAGACACGGTAATCCAGGTAAGAGGTAATGAACTACAGGCAGGGCAGTGAGGATGGGGACACATAAATGCTTCAAGAAAGATATTAGGAAGTAGAATTGTCCTGGGCATCTCCAGGGAAGAGTGACAGAAGAGTAAAAAGTGATGCATAGGCTTTTGGCCTAGGAAACTTCCCCAAACATTTAGCTCACCATACATTCAGGGTCTCACTAGCTCCACTCATCACTCTGATATAGAATTTGCCCCATAGCCTAGTAAGACACAGCTTACCTGAGTGTCTTCCTTTGATAACAGATCTCAGAAGGAAACCTGGCGGACAGGAAGCCATGATACTCATATAGTATTGTGCTTGTACATTGAGGGCTCAGAAAGGGTTTGTGAATGAATGAATGAATAGGTGAATGAATGTAGAACAGAGATTAGTCTTGTCTTTCTGACTACTGTAAGCTCCTGAGAGTTCTCTCTTAATGACAGCTAGCTCAGGACCCATTTCTCCCTATCTCCAGCTTTGTAGCTGTGACACACACTTCTTCATGTGTTCTCAATGCCAAAAGTTTTCAGGGCACCGAGTAGACACACATGCACAAAAGACATAAGCCAAATCACTCCTGAAATTGCCATTGAGGAGAACAGGATATAGATCATTCAGGTGGTGCCATAAAGCAAGTGTTCCCATAGTTAAAGCTAGAGGCATCTGCAAAAGCTGTTACCTTACTGCAATGAGTCCCTTCAGGTGGAGGCATGAAAGTCGTTATGCCTGTTAGGGTGGTTTATAGCCTGTGGGCTGTATGTAATGCTCTCTACCTGAATTGCCCTGGGGGCTGGGTGGAAGTTCCCTGCCTTGTTAACTTTCTCCTCTTATAGGGAGGCATTCCTGGGACCAACTTGATACAAAGGGTGATGATGTGACTTTTACCTGATGTCCCTTTAGTCTAAAGCTGGTCCCATTTTGGGTCTCAGATGTCTATATGGTGTACATATAATTAGCACAGGGGTTTTTGGCAAAGCCAGTCAAAAACAAAATTTGAAAGTCCTTGAGGGTCAAAGGGAGCTGGGGTATAGATAAACCAACCTATGTACTACCACCAACTCTGTGAGGCCTTTCTTGACCCCCAAACTCCACTCCAGGCAGAGTTCATCAAACAACCTTCCCCTTTACTCCCCTCTACTGTTGAGTAAACACCAGTACACTGAACTACAATGATTTTTTTTTTTTACATGGCCGGCCTACCAGGAGAAAAGTTATGGCTTACAGATTTGTTTATCTGCCTTCAGAACCTAGGAAAGACCTTGTAATAAAAATGATATTAAATATGCATTGAATAGAGTAATAAATGAAACATGGTGATATATCCTGCCCGAGATTGACTGCATCCCTGAATTCTGAAAGGTTTTTGCAGAGATAATTGGAAAGTGATGGATCAAGTCTCTCAGAGATCATGTTGAGGGAGGCAGGATTCAGGCAACATGGTGAGTGAGGCAGGAGTAGTAAAACTGAACTCAATCAAACATCCCACTTTTCAGGCACAGAGAAGGAATGTATCCTGGAAAGCACAAACCAGGAAACCTTTGTGCTGCTTCTTGGCAAAGTTTTAGAGTAGGTTAAATGTGACTTGTGCTGAGAAAATCTAGAAAATACTACCTCACCCTGGTGACCAAGCTCAACATCATCAGTGGTAAGTCATGTTGACAGCATGTGCCCCCGACACGACGCAAGGAGCATGGCACTTCACCTCTGTGGCCTTTCCCTCACCAAAAAAACCGTAATCCCAGTAACCACGAGACAACCTCAGACAAGTTCAAATTGAGGGTCAATCTACAAAATCCCTAATCGGTACTCCTTAAAATTGTCAAGATCATCAGAGTAAAGGAAAGTGAGAAAATGTCACAGACCAGAAGAGCCTAAAGAGACATGACAACGAAATGTAACATGATGTCTTTGATGGGATTCTGGAATAGAAAAAGGACATTAGGACAGAACTTGCAAAATCCAAACAAACTGTGGAGTTTAATTAACGATAATGTATCAAAGTTGGTTTCTTAGTTGTGACAATTGTATCATCATAATGTAAGATGTTAATAAGGGAAATCCTGGCACAAGATAGACAAGACGTCTCTGTACCATCTTTCCAAATTCTCTGTAAATCTAAAACTATATACAATTAAAATCTTATTTTTTGAATAGAGACAGGGTCTCTGTAACCCAAGCTGGAGTGCAGTGGGGTGATCTTGGTTGACTATAACCTAAACCTCCCAGGCTCAATCAGTCCTCCCACCTCAGCCTCCCGGGTAGCTGGGACTACAGTCATGTGTCACCATGCCCAGCTAATTTTTGTACTTTTCGGAGAGACACAGTTTTGCAATGTTGCCCAGGCTGGTCTTGAACTCCTGGGATCAAGTAATCCACCTGCGTCAGCCTCACAAAGTGCTGGGATTACAAAAAAAAAAAAAAAAAAAAAAAAATTTAATTGAGTTATGCACATTGAGGAGACAAAACTGTGGCTGTAAGAATCTTTCATGGGCTCAACAATAATTAAGCCTGAGCGGCTAGGCTCATCTGTTCCTATGATAGGGTAGAGTAACTGACAAGTCTCTAGAGAAACGTCCTTGTAAACCTGGACAGGTGTTGCCGGCGTGGTCCTGTGCTACTGATCCCTTAGCTCAGGGAACAACTCCCCTAGGAAGAATGTTACCAGGTTTGTGCCACCTGAAAGGAGGGATGTGCATATAGTTTCAGGTCACAGAATTCTCCCCTTAACCCTGAAAATTTAGACTCCTGCTGATCAGGATGGATAGGCACATTAAATTATGTAACTGTGATACTAAGAATATATAAACAGAGCTAAAACTAACAAAAAGAAAATTAGCAGGTATAATGAAAATAGAGTTGACCCTTGAACCACACAGATTTGAACTGTGTAGATCTACTTATAAGTTGATTTTTTTTTCAGTAAATATAATGGAAAAAAATTTGGAGATTTGTGATAATTTAAAAAAAACTCACAGACAAAATGTGTAGCTTGAAATATTTTTAAGGCTGGGCACAGTGCCTCATGCCTATAATCCCAGCACTTTGGGAGGCCAAGGCAGGCAGATCATGAGGTCAAAAGATCAAGACCATTCTGGCCAACAGGATGAAATCCCATCTCTACTAAAAATACAAAAAAAATATGTGTACATATGCAACAATCTTGCATGTTCTTCACATGTACCCCAAAACCTAAAATGCAATAAAAATAATAACAAAAAAAAGAAAAAAAAATTAGCTGGGCATGGTGGTGTGCGCCTGTAGTCCCAACTACTCTGGAGGATGAGGCAGGAAAATCACTTGAACCCAGGAGGTGGAGGTTGCATTGAGCTGAGATCACACCACTGCACTCCAGTCTGGTGAAAGAGCAACATTCTGTCTCAAAAAAAAATAATTTTTTTAAATTAAGAAAAAGCCAGATGTGTGATGAATTCGTATATGTAGATACTAGTCTATTTTATTATTTACACTATAATATATACATGAATTTGTTGTAAAAAGTTAAAATTTATCAAAACTTATGTACACTTACAGACTATACAGGATGCTATTCTCAGTAAAGAGAAATGTAAACAAACATTAAGATGTAATGTTAAATCATAACTGCATAAAACTACCATAGGACATACAGTACTGCTGTAATAATTGTGTAGCCACCTGTTGCTATCTCGGTGAGCCGGTATTGCAACTATCCACTTAAAATTCTGTGTGACACTAAACATCTCCACATGAGCAGTTTGTCTCTCCAGTAAGTCACATATTACAGTAAAAAGTGCTCCTTCACAGTTCTTGCATGTTTTTCATTATGATTAGTACAATACTGTAAACCTTTGATAACACCATGGAACCCACACTAACGTGCCACTAGTGATACTGGAGGTGCTCCAAGAAACAAAGTCAGGACGTTACAAGAAGTTGAATTGCTTGGTTTGTACCATACATTGATTTGTACCATACATTGATTTGTACCATACATACCTGCTGCTACAGGTGCCCACCATTTCAAGATAAATGAATTCGGGTAAGAACCATTGTAAAAGAAAAAAGAAAAGGAAATTTGTGAAACCATTGCTACAGCTACACCAGGAAGTGTGAAATCCTTGCACTTTTTGCAAAATATCTCTTTAACTTATATTGAAAATGTGGCTTTTACATAGGTGCAGGATTGCTATAAGACAGGCATCCCTACGGACTCAAATATGATTCAAGACAGAGCAAAGTCATTATATGACAACTTGAAGCAAAAAGGTGAAAAATCTAAAGCTGCAGAATTGAATGCCAGAAAAGAATAGTTTATTTTAGAAAGAGGTTTGGCCTAAAAAATGTCAAGACAACAGAATAAACAACTTTTGTCAACCAAGAGGCAAAAGACAAGTTCCCAAATGCCATTAAGAAAATCATTGAGGAGAAAGAATATCTGCCTGAACAGGTTTTTAATGCAGTTGTAAGTGCCCTATTCTGGGGGAAAAAAAAAAAAAGACACAAAGGACATTTATTAATAAGGAAGAGAATTGAGCACCAGGATTTAAAGCAGGAAAGATAGGCTAACTCTACTGTTTTATGCAAATGCAGTTGAGTTTCTCATTAAGACTGCCCTGATAAAGCTGCTAGCCCGAGCCTATAAAAGAAAAGATAAACACTAGTTGTCAGTCTTTTTGTTATACAACAAGAAGGCCTGGACAATGATAACCCTTTTCTTTAGATTGATTCCATTAATGCTTTGTTCCTGAAGTCTGGAAGTACTGTGCTAGTAAGGGACTACCTTCTAAAGTTCCTTTAATGTTGGACAATGCCATAGCCACCTAGAACTGCATGAGTTCAATACCAAGGGCAATGAAGTGGTCTACTTGCTCCTAAACACAACATCTCTAAGTCAGCCTCTAAATTAGGGGGTCATAAAGACCCTCAAGGTAGTTTGTTATCTGTGGTACTCTATGGAAAGGATCGTGAATGCTATGGAAGAGAATCCCAATAGAGAGAGCATCATGAAAGTCTGGGAAGATTACACCATTGAAAATGCCATGAAATTCATGGAGTTGCAGAAAAAGCCATGAAACTCATGGGGTTGTGGGTGGCTGAGGTATTGTCCAAAACAATAAATTCCTGCTGAAGAAAACTGTCCATGACTTCACAGGATTAATAATAGTGCCAATCAAGGAAATCATTAAAGAGATTGTGGATGTGGAGGGAAAAAAAGATGGGAAAATGAACAATTTCAGGATATAAATCTCAGAGAATTGAAGAGTTAACAGATGCCACCTCAGAGAAATTAGGAGAAGACAACTTGATAGAGATGAGTGCTTCTAAACCAGTGTTAGATGAGGAGGAGGAAGCTGTAGAAGAAACAGTACTATAAAACAAATTGACATTAGACAATCTGGCACAAGGGTCTAACTATTCAAGACTGCTTTTGACTTATTTTATGACATAGACCCCTACAGGCACTGAAACTAGAGCACACAGTGGAATAAGGGTTGGTATTGAAAAGAAACATTTTTAGAGAAATGAAAATGCAAAAAAGTCAGGCAGAAATTATGATGTATTTCCCTAAATTTACAATGAATGTGCCTGCCTCCCTTTCCAAGTCCTCTACCTCTGCCACTTGTGAGAGGGTAAGACCAATTCTTCCTCTTCCTCCTCCTCAGCCTACTCAGGGCAAAGACAATGAGAATTAAGACCTTTATGATGATCCATTTCCCATTTCCATTTAATAAATAGTAAATATGTTTTCTCTTTTTTTATATAGCATTTTTAATAGCATGCTTTTTTTAATAGCATTTTCTTTCTCTAGTTTATAAGAATACAGTATATAATACATGTAAAATATGAAATATGTGTTAATTAACTGTTTAGGTTATCAGAAAGGCTTCCAATCAACAGTATGCTATTATTAAGTTTTTGGAGCGTCAAAACTTGTGTGGATTTTGGACCATATGAGGGATGAGATCCCATAACCCTCATGTTGCTCAAGGGTCAACTGTACTTTTTTATTATATAAAGGGTAGGAGACAGAATTAAATAGTCATTTTATTTTGTTAAATAGAAATTATATTAGGCCCACCCAAGTCTCATTGCTACCACTACCAGTGCCCATGTGTGCCACCACCTGAGGGTCCAAAAACCAGCCTGCTCAGCCCACTGCCACTGCTGACAGCATCCACATACACTGCTCCCCAGGGGCCGAAGGATCAGTGTACATGGCCTTATAAGAATAAAACAAACAAAACCTGCCTAAGAAGAACACTATACTCAGCAAAGCTATTCTTCAGAAAGGAAGGATAAATAAAATATTTCCCAGACAAGCAAAAACTGAGGAAATTCATCACTTTCAGACCAGCCCTATAAGAAATGCTTAAGCAAATCCTACATCCAGAAGCAAATGGATAATATCCACCATCATGAAAACCCAAAAAAGTATAAAGCTCACTGATAAAGCAGATATACAAATGAGAAAGATAAAATAATCGAGCATTATCACTACAGAACACCACAAAAGTAAGCAAAAGGAAGAAAGGAACAAAAAATATAGAAAATGATCAGCAAACAATTAACAAGATGACAAGAAGTCCCCACTTATCAGTAAACCTTGAATGTAAATAGTTTCAATTCCCCAGTTAAAGAATATACACTGGCTGAAATGATAAACAAACAATACCCAGTTATGTTCTGCCTACAAGAAACTGACTTCATATGTAAAGGCTGAAAGTGAAAGAATGGAAAAAAATATTCCATACAGACAGAAACCAAAAGCATACAGGAGTAACTGTATTTATATTAGGCAAAATGGACTTTAAGTTAAAAAAAATAAAAAGACAAAGAAGATCATTATATTATGATATGGGTAAATTCAACAAGAAAATTTAGTAATTATAAATACATATGCACACAACACCGGAGCATCCATTTATATGTAATGCAAATTTATTAGAGCTAAAGACAGATAAACCACAATACAATGATAGGTGGAAACTTCAACACCACACTTTAAGCATCGGACAGATCATCTAGACAGAAAATCAACAAAGAAGCATCTGACTTAAGCTACACTACATATCAAATGGACCTAACAGATATATACGGAACATTTCATTCAACAGCTGTAGCGCATGCATTCTTCTCATCAGTACATGGAACATTCTCCAGGATAGACCGTATGTTAGGCCACAAAACAAATCCAAACAAATAATTAAAAATCAAAATCATATTAAGTATCTTCTCAGACCAAAATGGAATAAAATTAGAAAAAAAATCATGAGAGGAACTCTGAAAACAGTACAAGATACATGGAAATTAAACAGCAGGCTTCTGAATGATTATTGAGTCAATAAAAAAATTTAGAAAGAAAATTAAAAATTTCTTGAAACAAATAAAAATCAAAGCAGAACATATCAAAACCTATAGGATACAGCAAAAGCAGCACTAACATAGAAGTTTATAGAAATAAATGCCTACATCAAAAAAGTAGACAGATTGCAAATTTTAAAAAACTAACAATACACCTCAAGGAACTAGGAAAGTAAGAACAAATAAAACCAAAAATTAGTAGAAATAAAGAAATAATAAAAATTACAACAGAACTAAACAAAATGGAGACTAAGGCCTAGCACAGTGGCTCACACCTGTAGTCTCAGCACTTGGGGAGGCTGAAGCAGGCAGATTGTTTGAGCCCAGGATTTTAAGACCAGTCTGGCCAACACTGGTGAAACCCTATCTCTACTAAAACTACAAAAATTAGCTGGGCATGGTGGTGTGCAGCTGTAATCCCAGCTACTCGGGAGGCTGAGACATGAGAATCACTTGAACCCAGGAGGTGAAGGTTGCAGTGAACCAAGATCATGCCACTGCACTCTAGCCTGGGTGACAGAGAGAGACTCTGTCTCAAAAAGAAAAAAAAAGTAGAGGCTATGAAAACAATACAAAAGACCAATGAAATGAAAAGTTGTTTTTTAAAATAATATAAACAAAATTGGCAAACTATTAGCTAGATTAAGAAAAGAGAGAAGATTCAAATAAATAAAATCAGAAAGAAACAACAACAAAAAAAAGAGATTACAACTGATACCACAGAAATATAAAGGATCATTAGTGACTATTCTGACCAATTATGTGCCAACAAATAGAAAATCTAGAGGAAATGGATAAATTCCAAAATGTTCCTGATTCAATCTTCCTAACAAGATTGAGTCAGGAAGAAACAGAAAATCTGAACAGATGAGTAATGAGTAAGGAAATTAATCAGTAATGAAAAGTCCCCCAACAAAGAAAAGCCCATGACCAGATGGCTCTACCATTGAATTCTACCAAACTTATAAAGAAGAACTAAACCAAGTTTTCTCCAACTATTCCAAAACATTGAATGGTAGGAAATTTTTCCTAACGTATTCTATAAGGCCAGCATTACCCTGATATCAAAACCAGACAAGGATGTAATTTAAAAAGAAAAGTATAAGCCAATATCCCTGATAAACATAGATGCAAATATCCTCAACAAAATACTAGCAAACTTAATTTGACAACACATCAAAAAAAAAGAAAGAAGAAAGAAAGAAAGAAAGAAAGAAAGAAAGAAAGAAAGAAAGAAAGAAAGAAAGAAAGAAAGAAAGAAAGAAAAATATACCATAATCAAATGGGATTTATTTCAGGAATGCAAGGATGGCTAAACATATGCAAATCAATAAATGTGATATATCAAATGAACAGAATGAAGGACAAAAGTTATATCTCAGTAGATGCATGAAAATTATAATATTCAACATCCTTTTATGATAAAAAACTCTTAACAAACTCTTTCCCTTCTTAGGTATAGAAAAAACACCACAACACAATAAAAACCATATAAGACAATCCCACAGCTAACATCACACAGGATGGGGGAAACCTATAAACTTTCCTTATGCCCACTTTCACCACTCTTATTCAACATAGTTCTGGAGGTCATAGTCAGAGGAATTAGGCAAGATGAAGAAATAAAGTCCTTTAAACTGAAAAGGAGGAATTCAAATTGTCCCTCATTGCAGACAATATAAACGAAGTACATAGAAAAACCCAAAAACTTTACCAAAATATGGCTGGGCATGGTGGCTGTAATCCTAGCACTTTGGGAGGGCTGAGGTGGGTGAATCACCCGAGGTCAGGAGATCGAGACCAGTCTGGTCAACATGGTGAAACTCCATCTCTACTAAAAATCTCTACCACAAATTAGCTGGGTGTGGTGTCAGGCACCTGTAATCCCAGACAGTTGGGAGGCTGAAGCAGAAGGATTGCTTGAGCCTATCAAAATACCAATGATATTCTTCACAGAAATAGTAAAAAACTAATCTTAAAATTCATATGGAACCACAAAAGACCCTGAATAGCCAAAGAAATTCTAATAAAAAAGAATGAAGCTGAAAGTGTCATGCTATCTGACTTCAAAATATACTACAATGCTATAATAACCAAAACAGAATGGTATTGGTATAAAACAGACATACAGACAAATGGAATGGAAGACAGAACCCAGAAATAAATCAAATATTTACAGCCAAATGATTTTAAGCAAAGGTGTCAAGAACATACACTGGTGTCATATACAAAATATACTACTATGCTATAATAACCAAAACAGCATGGTATTGGTATAAAACAGACATATAGACAAATGAAATAGAAGACAGAACCCAGAAATAAATCACATATTTACAGCCAACTGATTTTAAGCAAAGATGTCAAGAACATACAATCTTCCTACCAAGACTGAGTCAGGAAGAAACAGAAAATCTGAACAGATAAGTAATGAGTAAGAGATTAATTAGTAATGAAAAGTCTCCCAACAAAGAATCTTTCATGTTTTGTAGCACCCTCTTTAATAAATGGTGCTGGGAGTACTGGATATCCATATTTAGAAAATGAAACTAGAAAGCTATCTTTCACCATATGCAAAAATCAACTCAAAGTGGATTATAAACCATTCTATTATAAAGACATATGAGCATGGAATGTTTTTCTACCTATTTGTGTCCTCTCTTATTTCCTTGAGCCGTGGTTTGTAGTTCTCCTTAAAGAGATCCCTTACATCCTTTGTTAGTTGTATTCCTAGGTATTTTATTCTCTTTGTAGCAATTGTGAATGGCAGTTTGTTCTTGATTTGGCTCTAAGTCTGTTATTGGTGTATAGGAATGCTTGTGATTTATGCACATTGATTTTGTATCCTGAGACTTTGCTGAAGTTGCTTATAAGTTTCAGGAGATTTTGGGCAGAGACAATGGGGTCTTCTAAATATACATCATGTCATCTGCTAATAGAGACAATTTGACTTCCTCCTTTCCTAATTGAATACCCTTTTTTTTTTTTTTTTTTTTTTTTTTTTTGCCTGATTACTCTGGCTAGAACTTCCAATACTATATTGAACAGGAGTGGTGAGAGAGGGCATCCTTGTCTAGTGCCAAATTTCAAAGGGAATGCTTCCAGTTTTTGCCCATCCAGTATGATATTGGCTATGGGTTTGTTGTAAATAGCTTTTATTATTTTGAGATATGTTCCATCAATACCTGGTTTACTGAGAGTTTTTTTTTTATTGTACTTTAGGTTCTGGGGTACATGTGCAGATCATGCAGGATTGTTGCATAGGTACACACATGGCAAGGTGGTTTGCTGCCTTTATCCTCCCATCACCTATATCTGGTATTTTTTATTGCATTTTAAGTTTTGGGGTACGTGAAGAACATGCAAGATTGTTGCATAGGTACACACATGGCAGTGTGATTTGCTGCCTTCCTTCCCTTCACCTATATCTGGCATTTCTCCCCATGCTCTCTCTCCCCAACTCCCCACCCCTCGCTGTCCCTCCCCTATTTCCCCACAACAGACCCCAGTGTGTAGTGCTCCCCTCCCTGTGTCCATGTGTTCTCATTGTTTAACATCCACCTATGAGTGAGAACATGCAGTGTTTGATTTTCTGCTCTTGTGTCAGTTTGTTGAGAATGATGGTTTCCAAGTTCATCCATATCCCTACAAAGGACACGAACTCATTGTTTTTGATGACTGCATAATATTCAATGGTGTATATGTGCCTCATTTTCCCTGTCCAGTCTATCATCAATGGGCATTTGGGTTGGTTCCAGATCTTTGCTATTGTAAACAGTGCTGCAATGAACATTGATGTGCATGTGTCCATATAGTAGAACGATTTATAATCCTTTGGATATATACCCAGTAATGGGATTGCTGGGTCAAATGGAATTTCTATTTCTAGGTCCTTGAGGAATCGCCACACTGTCTTCCACAGTGGTTGAACTAATTTACACTCCCACCAACGGTGTAAAAGTGTTCCTATTTCTCCACATCCTCTCCAGCATCTGTTGTCTTCAGATTTTTTAATGTATATCTGGTATTTCTCCCCTCATTATCCCTCCTCACCCACCAAACCCCTGCTGTCCCTTCCCTAGCCCCTCCCCTCCACACACACTGACCACAGTGTGTGATGCTCTCCTCCCTGTGTCCATGTGTTCTCATTGTTCAACACCCACCTATGAGTGATAACATACAGTGTTTGATTTTCTGTTCTTGTGTCAGTTTGCTGAGAATGATGGTTTCCAGATTCATCCATTTCCCTATGAAGCACATGAACTCATAGTTTTTTATGGCTGTGTAGTATTCCATGGTGTATACATGCCACATTTTCTTTATCCAGTCTATTGATGATGGACATTTGAGTTGGTTCTAGGTCTTTGCTATTGTAAAGAGTGCCACAATGAACCCACGTGTGCATGTGTCTTTATAAAAGAACAATTTATAATTCTTTGGGTATATACCCAGTAATGGGATTGCTGGATCAAATGGTATTACTACTTCTAGGTTCTTCAGAAATCACCGCACTGTCTTCCACAATGGTTGCACTAATTTGCACTCCCACCAACAGTGTAAAAGTGTTCCTATTTCTCCACATCCTCTCCAGCATCTGTTGTCTCCAGATTTTTTAATGATCTCCATTCTAACTGGTGTGAGACGCAGAACCAAAACAAACCGAAGCAAAAAGAACAAAGCTGGAGGCATCACGCTGCCTGACTTCAAACTATACTACAAGGCCTTCCCAGAGCTCGATCTTCCTGGTTGGGATCAAACTGGTGTACTCATTGCCAAGCTCTCTGGCGTGTGGGCTTCAGTTTGAGTTTTGTGTGGCGGTGGGGCTTGCCAGGCCTTACAACATGTTTCTCTGCTTTCAACTCTGTCTCTTTCTGTGGGACGGGTTGTTCTGTCCCGCTGGCACTAGTCCAAACTTCCGCACTGGTCCAGCTGACAATTTATGGCACCAGGCCTGGAGCCATTGCTCAGATTTGCATTGACAATCCACGGCGCCCCTCAGTCTGGTGGGGCTCTCCTAGATGGTGGGTTGCAGGAGGGATGAGGTAAGCACAGGATCTGAAACCAAGCACTGAGGGGCTGAAGTCCCCGACCCTCTGAGCAGGTTGCACTTTCCAGGTGCGGATGCGCCCCACCCTGTCTTGGTTTGTTCTCCCTGGGCGGCTCTTGCCCTGCTTTGGCTCCCTCCCTGGGCTACTTCCAGAGTCCTTCCAGTCCTCCCTAAATAAACCTGGCACCTCACTTGGAGTCATGAAGTCTTCTAGCCCTCTGTGTCTCATTGGCTGGGAGCTGCATTTTGGTGTCATCTCCTCTCGACCACCTAGGTGCTGCCAATAATTTTTTTTTTTTTTTTTTTTTTTTGAGACAGAGTCTCGCTGTGTCGCCAGGCACCAGGCTGGAGTGCGGTGGCGCAATCTCGGCTCACTGCAATCTCTGCCTCCCAGGTTCAAGCAATTTTCCTGCCTCAGCCTACCAAGCAGCTGTGGTGCGTGCCACCACACCCAGCTAATTTTTGTATTTTTTAGTAAAGATGGGGTTTCACCATGTTGACCAGGATGGTCTTGATCTCTTGACCTGGTGATCTGCCCACCTCGGCCTCCCAAAGTGCTGGGATCACAAGCGTGAGCCACCATGCCTGGCCAATAAAAACATTTTAAAACAATTTTTAATAGGCAAACAACCTGAAAGAAGATAAACAAATGACAAAAAGGTACATGAAAAAGCACTAATCGTCTGAATTAGAAAAATTCAAACTAAAACCACAATGAGATATCAACCTCACACCTGTTAGAATGGCTACTGTGAAAAAGACAATGCCAGGCATGGTGGTGCATGACTGTAATCCCAGCACTTTGAGAGGCTGAGGCAGGTGGATCACTTGAGACCAGGAGTTTGAGATCAGTCTGGCTAAATACTTTTTATATTATTATTACTAATAATACAAAAAGTAGCCAGACATGTTGGTACACCTGTAATCCCAACTACTCAGGAGGCCAAGGCCTCACTTGCACCTGGGAGGTGGAAGTTACAGTGAGCTGAGATCATACCACTGCACTCCAGCCAGGGCAACAAAACAAGACTCTGTGTCAGAACAGTAAAAATAAAAATTTTAAAAGACAAAAGTAACAAGTGTTGGTGAGGGTGTGAAGAGAACACTTGTACATTGAATGTGTGAGTGTATACTAGTACAGTCATTAGGGAAAAGAGTATGGAGGTTCCTCAAAAAACTAAAAACAAAACTACCATATGATCCAACAAACCCACTACTGGGTACATACCCAAGGAAAATGAAATTAATGTGTCAAGGAGACACACCAGACATCCAGCTGAAGAGGATTTCACACCTTCATCTCCGGCATGTTAATAGTTAACCCATTGATAGAACATATCATTAACCTTATCTTGTGCAGATGAGGAATGTGAAGATGTGAGATGTAAAGGGACCTACCCAAATTCACAGAATAGTTGCAGGAGCTCAGACCAGAGTCCTGACCTCCTGTCTTCCTGTTCAGAACAGTGTGAGTTAGAAGAAATAGAGTCTGAATCTTCTCTATATCTCCTCCTAGCTATGTGAACTAAGGCACATTGCTTAACTTCTTCATACCTCAGTTTTCTCTTCTGCAAAATGGAAGTAATAAATAGCATACTCCTATGTTCATTACAGCATTATTCACAAGAGCTAAACTATGAAACCAACCTAAGTGTCCACTGACAGATGAATCAATAAAGAAAATGTGCAGTGTGTACATGTAATGTACTACACTCAGCCTTTTAAAAGAAATAAATCCTGTTATTTGCAACATGAATGAACCTGGGCAACATTATGCTAAGTGAAGTAAGCCAGGCACAAAAAGACAAATACTGCATGATCTCATTTATATTCAGAATCTTAAAAACTCCAGAATCTCTGCTTCATGGAAGCAAAGAATAGAATGGTGGTTTCTAGAGACTGGGAGTGTGGGGTGGAGTAGGGGGAAATGGGGTGATGTTGGTCAAAGAGCATAAAATTTCAATTAGACAGGATGAATAAGTTTTGGAGATCTATAGTACAGCATGGTAGCTGTAGTTAATAACAATGTATTGTATACTTGAAAATTGCTGAGAGTAGATCTCAAATGTTCTCCCATAAAAAATGATAAGCATGTGAGATGATGGATATGTTAATTAGCTTGGTTTAGGTAGTTCACAATGTATACATATATCAAAACATCACATTGTACACCATAAACATATACAATTTTTATTTGTCCATTATACAAAAAGGGCAAATTCCAAAGAGGAACTCAACTGAGAGCCACAGTGAGCAACACTCCCAGCCACTGGGGAAGCAAGTGCTTCAGTACTGATGAGAGCAAAGCCCACCACAGCATCCACAACAGCCAGCCACCCTGGAAGAGAGGGAGAGAGAGGCCATTTGGAAAAGAAAGTGGCTAAGTCAGCTGAAAGGAGACATTGAAAGGAAACCAAAACACATTAGGCTGTTAGAAACTGAACATCAACTCCTTTTACGCTGCAACAACTTTTACAAAATGTTTTTAATCTTCACATTCAAATTAATATGGTTTTGGCCGCCTGATAGGGATCAATAATGTACTAAATATGGATTTACACACAAATAGTTCAACAGGCCTACCTAGTCAATAAATGTGTTATTAAAGCTCCCTAAATGCATATTTACAGAGCTGGACCAAGAATCTAGCCTTTCAAGGGTCCCCCAATACCAGATGGATCTCAGGAGCCCCTAGCCACCCCATATAGCAGGACTAAAAGAAATGGGACTTGAAGTAGCTAAGAGAGAAATATCAAGTGATTTTCCCCAGGCCAGCTGAAGAAGATTTCACACCTTCATCTCCTGTTTATTAATAGAGTTAACCCATTGATAGAACATACCATTAACCATATCTTATGCAGATGAGGAATCTGAAGATGTGAGATGTAAAGGGACCTGCCCAAATTCACAGAATAGGTGGAGGAGCTCAGATCAGAGCCCTGACCTCCTGTCTTCCTGTTCAGAACAGCATAGTAGAGTTAGAAGAAACAGAGTCTGAATCCTCTCTGTATCTCCTAGCTGTGTGAAGTGAACTAAGGCACATTGTTAAACTTCTTCATACCGCAGTTTTCTCTTCCACAAAATGAAAGTAATAAATAGTGCCTACTTGGTGGGGTTGTAAAGATGCAATGAAAGAATGAACTCAAAGTATTTGGTCACTTGCCGGCCTTAACCATTCAGTAAATGTAAGCCATCTACATTACTCTCACAGTGCTCCTTTACAGCGGGTTTGTGCTATGGTCTGAATGTTTGTTTCCCCTCAAAATTTATATGTTGAAGCATAATCCCCAATGTGATGATACTAGGAGGTGAAAATTTTGGAAGGTGACTATATCTTGAGGGCGAATGCAACTAGTGCTCTTACAAGAAGAGACATGAGAGACATGATTTCTCTCTCTTGGTCATATGAGGATACAGCAAGAAGGAAGCCAACTGCACACAAGGAAGAGAATCTTCATCAGACATTGGATCTGCCAGTGCCTTGATCTTGGACTTCCCAGCCTCTATATCTGTGAGAAGTAAATGTTTGTTGTTTAAGCCACCTAGTCTATGGTATCCTCTTAAAGCTGTCCTTGGTCGGGCGCGGTAGCTCACACCTGTAATCCCAGCACTTTGGGAGACCGAGGCAGAAGGATCACGAGGTCAAGAGATCGAGACCATCCTGGCCAACATGGTGAAACCCCGTCTCTATGAATAAATACAAAAATTAGCTGGGTGTGGTGGCACACACCTGTAGTCCCAGCTAATCGGGAGGCTGAGGCAGGAGAATTGTTTGAACCTGGGAGGCAGAGATTGCAGTGAGCCAAGATCACGCCACTGCACTACAGAGCAAGACTCTGTCACAGAAAAAAAAAAAAAAAAAAAAAAAAAAAAAAAAAAAAAAAAAAAAAAAAAAAGCTGTCCTAATGGACTAAGACAGCTTGATCACGCCACTTAGTATTTCAAACAGGGAGATAGCTTCAATATCCAAAGACTGTCAAGGGTAGGAAATATCTCCCTGTCCCGTCCCATCTCCACAGTTGGAAGCTGGAACATCACTGTTTCTCTGCTTTGGAAACAACCCTCTGTGAAGTTTCTGCACTCCACCATTCTCAATGGCAGAATGTGGCCCTACCCTGACCAGAGGACTGGAAGTGGGACGTAGGAATGGGGGATTCTTTTCCTATATCCATGAGCCGTGACAAGGCTGGAACTGCTTAGGAGGGATTCACACCCATGTTCAGTCACACCACTCTTAGAGGATCACTGGAGGAGCCGCAAAGGATCCCAAATATCTCCTGCTATCCTGAGTCCAAGTGTCCCAAATGTCTTCATTTGACATTCACACCTTTGAGTAACCTCCAGGTTTTTTTCTTCACTAAAATAGCACTACTTCATGTTAATACTATTGTCAGCTCAAAAGCATATGCAGTCCTGAAATTGTGAGGCCTTTCTTGATGATAAAGAGATCCCTCATAGAGTCATAATTCATTTGTCTTAATATTTTTAGATTTTTATCCGACCAAAGGCATTAAGACTTTAAAATTCCCATAGAGTCCAATTTATAAAACCATCGTTTAAGACATGACTGTCTCCTCCAAAGAGGCTGGTGGCTCTGAGAAAGTGACTGCCAGTGTTAGTGGCTTGGCAGGGGTGAGTTTGGCATGATCTCTGCAGATCTGAGAGCAAAACTCTTTGCTGGAAAAAAGCAGAAAGGATTTTGATGCAGCAGTACTGACCTGGGTGGTCAGATCCTGGAGACCCAGAGCTCACGCAGGAGCGAGGGAGCAGTACGAGAATATGTAAGAGTAGCAGGTTGGGAAAGTGAAAGGAGGAGGAGCTCCCCAGACATGACCTGTCCGCCCAAGGCCCCTCGCAGGCCAAGCCCACCAAGCCATGGGGCACACTGCCGCAACCGCCCTGTGAAAACGGCCCTATCACAGTGTCCTCATTGGTCCCAAGATAGAGCAGGGGAGTTGAACCCTGAATGGAATCTGTCTTGATTAGAAACCATTCTCATCACAGCCCAGCCTCACAATCCCAGCAACAACCAGGGCACCCATTTCTCTCTCCAAAAGGTCAATCGATAGGATGGATGTTTGCATTGAGGGCGTCTGGCGGCCAGTCCATCACCTCCCATGGCTCCACACCCTGTCAGCTCTCTAATGTTTTCTCTCCTCTCTCAGGGCCACCCCTCAACTGAGGTGGCCAAGCATGGCTGGATCATCACAATTGATAAAGAGTGTCAGAGCAATCAGGACACTCAGAGCACAGCGGCCCCCTGTTTTCCTGGGGCTCAAGACTCAGGTGAGAATGTCACATATTCATTATCATACAGCAAAAAGCTTCCCTTCTCACTTGTACAGGACCACAAGGGGAGGTGGCCCAGAGCTGTGGCATTTGGGCCGCATCTCACCTCAGAGGAGACAGCCAATGTGAGCCAAACTGTCTCCAGCCACATCAGTTGGAATGCTAACCTCCCCCACTGAAGACGACCTGGGCCAGAGAATTAAAGGCCACCACAGCCCTTTATCCTCCTCAACCTCAGTCTCCCCGTGTGTGAAACTGGGGTAGATAACCCCACTGGATCCGTTTCATTGAACTGCTATAAGGAGCAAATCAGACAACAGAAAGTTAAGTATTTATAAATATAGTATGTTCCTGAAAAGTCTAGGATTCGGAAGATTGCAGGTTTGGTTCAAACGTTGGCATTAACTGGCAAGACAGCCATCAGCATTTGACTTGGGCTCTGCAGGCCTCAGTTGACTCATCTATAAAATGAGATCTCTGGTGCAAATCTCACAAGTCCTCGCAGCTCTCAGTGGGCAAAGGAATGGATGTCACATTTAAGTCCTTATATTTGGGGCAAGATTTAAATCTTTGACATTGGCCCAGATGGCCAGTCTAGACCCCACCATCTGCTGATGCCCACAGTGTGTGCCCAAGGCCTGGTGTTGCCAACCTGGAGCTATCAGACCAGCTGCTCTCCTTCCTAAGTCACTTACAGCTCCACCTCCCTCTCAATTAACTGGCCCCTGCCCAAATGAAAAGGGTCTCCTTTTCATTTCCTCAGACTCTCCACTCCCTTTTGCATGTTCTGTTCTTGCAGCCTGCCTGGGTCTCTCTTGCCTCACTGCCCAGTGGATCTGACTGTCCTGCACGTGTATGTTTGAGCCCAGCAAAGACAGAGGTTTAGTCTTCTTTGTCCCCCTTTGTATTCCTAATGTACAGCCAGCACCCCTCACACAGTGGATGTCCTATGACTATTTGCAGGATGGACAAATAAATGAATGCATGAATGAGCATATAAACTATATTCAGAGATTTCTAGATTAGAACTTCCATTTGTTTATATCTAAATAATCATTTTTTGCTTTAAAACATTTGCGGGAAATGATGCATATTATCTACTAATATGCATCCCCAGCTTTCTGACCAGAAGAACTTAGTTTTATTCAGGGCTGCTCTTCAGACCCCATCACAGCTAAGGGTGACCTGTTCACCCTGTTCACCTGTTCAGGAAACCCATTGGTTTTATGATAAAAGGTAAAGACTCTGCCAAAACACAGTGCCTTCTGCCATTTACAAAAGTCCCTGCCTAGAACTTGAACCTGGTCTCTGGAGGCAGAGGAGTATGAGGACAAAGGCCACATGCTGAGAATGACAGAGAAAAGAAACAGCCTGGCCTCTGATGACTTGCTTGAATAGCTACACTAGCTCTGGGCAGCCTGTTCCTGGTCTTTTTTTCATAAAAGAAAACTAAAGCCACTAATTATTTAGTCACTGGGGTCAAGTTCTGCTACAAACAGCCAAATGGAATCCTGAGTCAACACCTAACCAGAAATGAGCAATATGACTGTTCAAAAATTATTCACTGAGCACCTACTATAAAGTCAGAAACTAGGATAAATGTTTTTAATATTTTAGAGTACAAATCTGAACATGATTGCTGTCTTCCTCGAACTAAGTGAAAATACTCTAATTCATAAATGCCTGGTGGCAGCTTTTCAATAATACTCTTGAAGTATTCTTTAACTATGTTTGTTGCTCATCTTCTGGGAGGTCTCTTCACATATGTTTTGCCTCCCCAAATAGCAGGTTAAACCATATGAAACTGCTGCCTCTATAACTCAAAAATACATGTCCATTCACTGTGATTTAACTTAAATGTCACACCTAACTCCTTAACGTGAACCAGACTTTTCTCTGTGGAAAAGTCTGTTGAATCATGTCTTGATTCAACACATGCAACCATGCAATTCATAAGGGAATACTCTTCTTAGAAAAGGAAAGGGACGTCACTTTCTGTCCCACAGCCTCGGCTTCCTCATCTTTATAATGGAAAGGGTGGGCTACAGTCTCTCCAGGATTGCTGACACCAACTGATACAGTTTGGAGATGTGTCCCTACCCAAACTTCATGTTGAATTACAATCCCCAGTACTGAAAGTGGGGCTTGGTGGGAGGTAATTGGATCATGGGGGTGGATTTCTCATGAACCATCCTTTTGGTGCTGTCCTCATGTTAGTGAGTGACTTCTCATGAGATCTGGCTGTTGAAAGGTATGGTGTGTCTCATTCTCTCTCTCTTGCTCCTACTTTCACCATATGATGTACCGGCTCCTCCTTTGCCATCTACCAGAAGGCTTCCCTGAAACCTCCCCAGAAGCTGAGCAGATGTCAGCACCATGCTTCCTGTCAAGCCTGCACGACTGTGAGCCAATTAAACCCGTTTTCTTTATAAATTACCCAGCCTTGGGTATTTCATTATAGCAATGTAAGGATGGACTAATACACCGGACTAACACACCGATGGTCTAGAAAGTGAAAGCAACACCCCCAGGGGCCTTACTGCTCAGTGAAGATGTCAGCTAGGCTCTGAGCAGGGCTGCTGTTAAGAATTCCATAGAAATCTCAGAATCAGATGTAGCTGGTAACCCAGAAGTTCCCTGGAGATTTTCTTGCCCATTCCTTTGCCCGTAACACCAGTAACATTGGCCCTGCCTTCAGGTGTTCCCAATAAGAGCAGCTCAGGGCAGAGTTATAAGGCATATCTCTGGACCACTCTGGCTGGGCAGGCAGTTTCACAGTCTTGCATCTGTTTCCTTTTCTTACAAAAAGAATGATGAGAGAATGCAAAATGACAAGAGCACCTTGATTATCGACTATAAAAAATTAAAATGCATATGTATGTGAACTGAATATCTGTAGTAACATACAAATGTGAAATTCTTGGTGATGGTGGCATCAAAGGTCACTTAGGAATTCTTTCCTCACTACGTATTTTCAACAATAATTCAAAAAGCTGTTGTGTTGCAAGATGAGCTGTGGAGCATGGAAGAAAGAGTTCAAAGACACACATTACCACTTAAATTCCAATGCTGCCCATTTAGAGTGAGGATTTCTGCATGGAGACAGAGCCAGCTCCTGACATCTCTCTCCCATCCTTGGAAACAGCTGCTCCCTCCCCAGTCTGTCAACTGCCCTTCCCTGATGAATCCATCCTTCCTGGTGAGAGCAGCCAGGCCAACAGCCCTCCATCCCCGCTGCCAAGTTTCTCTGGGTGAACTCCAGGGTAAGGTGCATTGAGGGAGTTAATTACACCAGCCCCCCATGCCACCCCCCGCCCAGCACACTGACAATTTGGCAATGGCACTACTGGTACAAGGACAATATGCCAAGCAGCTGGTGGCAGAGAACTCTGATTTATTAGCAGGAGTCCTGGGATGGCAGCCAAAGTGCCCCTCTTTCCCAAGGAGCAGCAGGGCCCAGCAGTTGGAGGATATGCACCCTTAATCATGGCCCAGCGTATATGCAGGTGACAGAAATTCTGCAATTAAAACTTCATCTCTTCATTCCTTTTAGAGTTAAGTGGCTTCTGCAAGACCTGCAACCACCCTCCCCCCATCACCCACAAAGGGGGTAGGTAACACATTAAAACCTTGTTAGTCATTTACACCTCTGCATGAATGACTGTCAGCTCCTTTCTTTGCTCAGCAGCCAAGGTATGTGTTGGCATGGAACCAATCACAGGTATGTTTTTATGGCATTTTAGAGCCTTGGAATGGCATCCAAGGAAAGAACTTGGGTCATTCTGATGAGCAAGCCCATCAGAATGAGAGGGAGAGGCCCCAGAGGAGAGGTGGCTGGTTCCAAATGCATATAGCACCAGCATCATGCTATTATCCAGAGCAGTACTAAAGCCCTGACTTTCCCCACCACCTCTCCCATGCAACTGTTGGCAACTCCCACAGGCCAACAGCCAGTGCCCCACTGACCTCCAGTGGCCACCGCAATGCTTGGCCACCAATAGACAAGAGGCCAGGCTTAGGGAAAATGCCCACCACTCACTGCTTCACTCATTCATCCACCCCCACCCCAACCCATTTATCATCCTTCCACCCAAACATCATTCATCAAGTATTTACTGAATGCACACTTGTCCTGTCACTATAAGAAAGCACAGGGGCTGTAACAGTGACCCAGGGACACAAAGACCCTGCTCTGATGAAGCTCTCATTCTAGTTCAGGAAGCAAGTCAACAGCAATCGCAGTCGCATACAGCTAAGTGCTTGTAAGAGATGGGCCGGGAACTATGGGAGCTCACAGGAGGCGCACTGAACTCAGCTGAGGGACTGGAGAAGCTTCAGTCTCCCCACCTTTAAAATGACAGCATCATTGTTTGCCCAGCCAACCTTATAGGGTTGCTGGGAGGACGAGCTAACGCATGTGAAAGAACTTTAAAAATTGTAAAACACCATGCAGATGCCTAGAAGTGTTATTATTACCACCATCATGTTAATTCCAGGCTTCTTCCAAAGAACAAGGGAAAGGGTCACCAGGTAGCACTCTAGGGCTTCCTGCCATGACAGCTCTGCAGACACAAGCCTGCAGTCCAATGCTCCCTCAAAACAGGACAATCTCTTGACATGGAAGTGCTTGAACACTGTCTCACTACAAGCAGTCTTACTGGTTTATCCAAAAATGGGGCAGTTGCATAAAATCATTCACAGTCTAGGAATTCTTCAGTTTGGCCCCTCATTCATTTTTGCATTGGTGTAAGGGTCTGTATGAGTTGAGTATACATACAGGAAGAGTTGACAGGCACAAGATGGCCAGGCTAAGGATTCAGACTGTGTGCATGGAGCATGGGGAAGTTCAAAGGCTGAAACCATGGCTACATGAACACACTGCGTTTGCCAAGTGCACTAACCAGAAATTCACATTAACCTCAAAGTACAAGAAGGAAATTTTATCCTGCGACAGGCTCTTTGGATGAAGGCTGTTTTCAATACAGAGTGAGGTCATTGAAGCCAGAGAACATGCCTGCTCCATGGGATCTGGCATAAAGCAAGCCCCCCGCCCCAAGCTATAAGCAACACAGAAGTTAACAAGTGTTTGCTGGTTGTTGGAAATAATGCACCATCCTCCTTTCACAGAAGAAGAGCAGAAAACGCATCTTCACCTTCTAGAGATGGGAATTGAGACACAGTGAGGATGAAAGACATCCCCAAAAGAAATAAGGACAGAGAGGATACCAGAGCCTGGTCTCCTGACTGTGTATTTTTGGGGTTTGCTCCTCTCTCTGGGAAGACAGCACCCTGTTGGGGGTGGATTACATTTCCAGTCGTTCACTCACTACTGGCAACCCACTTAACTTCTGTAATCTTGACTAGCCTGTACCTGTAAAATTGACCGTGGGCATTAGTCCATCTCATAGACTTGCTGTGAGAATCAGATAGTATAGTATATTTATAAGCACTGTGTAAACTCTCAGGTTCAACACATATGAAAGGAATCATCATTATTATATAGATTACAAGGATGGTAACTAGGGTGATGCAATCCTGGAGGGCATAAAGAAACACCTTCAAAACACCAAGAACTAAACTTCAAGTCCTGGAAACTGCAGCCATCAGCTGGAACCAAGGAAGCCTTGGTCTACATGGCCCTTGAGGGAAGGATGACAGGGGGCTGCCTTGGGCTCTAAGGTCACTAGGAATGTCCAAAGCAAAAAGTCACCTACAATGACTTCCCTTGCAAGTGACAGCTACAGCACACCAGAGGACAGTACTGTATATTCTAACAACAGTAAAGCCTATATTCTAGATCTGTCTCTACCACAAATGTGTATGGTGATTTGGGCTTTGTAACTCATTCCCCAGGACTCAATTTCATTTATAAAGTCCACAACACATACCCAACTCACCCATGAGTTATTGTGAGACTCTGCTATTATAAAATAAATACCAAAAATCTGCATAAGTATTTAATCCACTGTGACAGAAGAACAAACATATTGTTGATCTCTGCCTCTGGCTTCTGACACAGAATCCTAAAATTCTTGGAATTTCCTGAGTGATGGGGATGATAGGAGCATCTTACACAGAGCTCCTAAATCTCTTGGAACTTCCTGGATAAGAGAAACATCTTTTGTTCTAATGAGGCAACTCTTGGTGGGCTCCTACATAGCTTCAAGGTAGGAGCTGGCCACCAGAAAGACCAAGCCATGATTAGAAGCTTAAAATTTTCAGCCACATCCCCATCCTCTAGGGAGGGGAGAGGGAATAGAGACTGAGTTACTAATACATCATTTCTAAATGATGAGACCTCCATAAAAATTCCTAAACACTAGGATTCAGAGAGCTTCCAACACTTCCATTTGGTGGGTAGGTGGCATACTCCAAGTCCTCAAGGACAGAAGCTCCTGTTCTCAGGTCTCTTTGGGACCTCGCCCTATGTACCTCTTCCTTAGGCATATTATTCCTTATGCATGTGTGTCCTTTATAATATCCTTTATAAAAAACTGGTAAACTAAGTCAAATGTTTCCCTAAGTTCTGTGAGCTATTATAGCAAGCTATACAAACTGAGAGGGAGTTTGCAGGAACTCTACAGCCAAGTTGGATGGAAATGGGAATACTCTGGGCACCCAATACTTGTAACTGGCATCTCAAGTGGGGGACATTCTTGTGGGACTTAACCTGTGAAGTCTGCACTAACTCTGGATATTTAGTGTCGTTTCAGACTTGAATTAAATTGCCAGACACCCAGGTGAGGTCCACAGAGAATTGGTGTGGAAAACCCACACATTTGTGGTCAGAAGTGTTATGAGTAGAAAAATATTTTTTTTTCTTGTATCCACCATGGGTGTATTCAATGCCCAAATGTCCACTTTCTCTTAACTGATGAAATGTTATAAGCTGTGTTCTAGTGGGAAGGCATCACTAAGAAACAACTAGTGAGATACAAAATTCAAAACTGCCAGGATTAACTGGTAAATCAGAGCCAATATCTATCAGACATAACGGTTTCTTCCCCTCATGCCACCTTTTCTCCATCAGATTATTCAGATGGGCATTCCCATTTTGTTCCATATTATGGTTTGGGCTCTACAATGTAACCACTATGTTGAGGTCCTATCAAAGGCAAGGTACAAGGTAAGTCATCCTAGAAAATCAAATCAAGTGAGTTTTTAGTCTACTGCACTTGTTCATTTTTAATGTAGGTGATTAAACAAGTAATTTTTTTTTAAGAAAAAGGAGCTCCAATGCCTTTGGTTAAACACATTAATATAAATGATTTTTAAAAAGCTAATCTCCTAATGAGTTGAGAATTTTATATTGATTCAGTAATTACAAAGCATATTGCAAAATCAATGACAAATACTCCTGAAATTCATATTGATTGGCTAACTCCAATAAGATTATATTGAACTGAGACGATATATTTAAGAGTGTAAATGTGTGTTCTTGTTAACACATTCAGTGACAAATGAAAGCACGAGGGTAGACCTCAGGCGTGCTTGGAAGGGACTCTGTATACTGCTCATGCTCTTTCCACACACTTGGTTCTGGCTTTCGAAGCTGCTGGTTAATGAAACATAAGATTATTACTCCCTTGTGCATTTAAGTTTTCGGGTCTTTATACAATAATTAATTAGGATTATGTGACAAGAAGAGAATTTCCACTAGGAAAAGAAAAACTAATAGTACTGCTTTAACAAATGATGCTTAAACTCCTATTGACTCAACTTAATTTATTTAATCTTTCTACCTAGACCACCCTGAAGGTAATTATTCACTTTAAATACTTTTAAACTAGTATCTTTTAAGTCTGGGATTTCTCACGTAGCCACTTAGTGTCTAATAAAGTAGGCTTCCTGGGAATGAAGTGTTTCAAATTATATTAGAAATGGATAGATCCTTAAAACATGCATCTCAGCAGTTCTCAAAGTGTGATCCCTGGATCAGCAGCCTCAACATCACTGGAGAATTTGTTAGAAATGCACATTTTCAGGGCACCACCAACCTACTACGCCAGAAATTCCCAAGGTAGGGCCCAGAGACTTGTGTTTTCACAAGGTGATTCCAATGCATGCTCAAGTTTGAGAACCACTGCTGTTGATCAAGATCTTTCCCGAGCATTTATACTACATACTTACAACTATGCTATATATTATGGGAGAATATGTGATATCTGCTCTTAGGGAGCCTACAATCTGGTTAGGGTGTTAAGATTTACATAAAGATGCTCCTTATGAGAGAGTTAAGTCCTAATAAACCTACCATAAGCTGCAAATACCCTAAGCAGAAAATGTGTTGAATACACCTAAACTTCTGAACATTGTAGCTTAGTCTAGTCTACCTTAAATGTGCTCAGAACACTTACAGTTGAGCAAAATCATCTAACATAAAGTCTATTTTATAATGAAGTATTGGGTATCTCATGTAATTTATTGCATACTGTGCTGAAAGTGAGAGTGAATGGTTATATGGGTACTTGAGTACAGTTTATATGAATGTGTATCACCTTTGCACAGTGGTGAAGTGGAAAACTCGTAAGTTGAACCATCATAAGGCCATCATAAGTCAGGAAACATTTGTACATGATTCTGTCACTAACCAGCTTTAAAATGTTAGCAAGACCTCTGGACCTGTTTCTTCATTCATAAGAAGATAAGGCTGGCCTACATGATCTCCTAAAGTTGCATCCAACTCCAGATAACCTTCTTTCAGCCTACATATTTGAGAAAAAATGACTGTTCACAGTTCTACACTGGCAATCTCTATGATTTGAAACAGAGGAAGAGGTCTCATCAGTTTCCCAGTTTATTCTCCACTGGAGTGACATATTAGGGTTCTCCAGAGAAACAACCAATAGAAGACTAAACACACACACACACACACACACACACACACACACACCCCGAGAGGAGGGAGAGAGGGAGGGAGGGAGGGAGGAGGAGAGAGAGAGAGAGAGAGAGAGAGAGAGAAAGAGAGAGAGAGAGAAATTGATTTATTATAAGGAAATGGCTCTCACAATTATGGAAGCTGAGAATTCCCTGATCTTCCATATGCAAGCTGGAAATTCAGGAAAGTCAGGGATGTTCCAGTCCAACTCAAAAGGCTGAGAACCAAGGTGCTGATGGTCTAAGTCCAGTCCGAGGGCAGAAGACCAGTATCACAGCTTAAGCCATCCACCAGACAGAGCAAAGTCTTCTGCTTTTTTGTTATTTTTCTGGGCCTCAATGGATTGGATCATGCCCAATCACATTAGGTGCAGTATGTTCTAGTCAGTCTATCAATTCAAATGTTAATCTCATCCAGAAACACCCTCAGAGACACACTTAGAAATAATGTTTAGCTAAATATCTGGGTACCCTGTGGTCCAGTCAAGCTGATGCATAAAATTAACCATTGTGAATGGATGGTCTCTGTTTTTCCTTTTAAGAGGTACACCTCTGGGCCTCACCATAGGGACAAAACCCTCTCTTGATAGAAGAATGTCATAGAGAGGGGAAGGGAAATATCTCCCCCTCCCATGAGATTCCAATGTGCCCCCACTTCCAATGAGAATCATTCCTACATCAGGGCTCTCTGAGCTTGGGCCCCCAACAGATGAGATGTAGGGTTAAAAGGTTTTCCGGGGGTAAGGAAAGAGGGAACTGTGTGACCAAATCTTGGGTGGTGAGAAATTCTGTTTACTTCGCTGTATCAAAAGAATCATAAATAAGGAAGGCAAATTCCATGTGATAAAGGAACGAGGTGAAAGAGAAAGCTTTGAAATAAAATCTCTACAACTCCATGGCTGTGTCTAAGCCTGCCCCGACCTGACCCTTCCGGAACCCCTGACCTTCCCATCTTCCCACATCTCCCAGCACACACTGTGCTTAGGAGGTATGACCGTTTTGAATGAAATGAATATTTATTCATGGGTCATGATTGGTCCTCAAGGTAATCCTCAAAGAAAAGTCTCTAACATGGTTTACATGAAGACATCATCACTGAAAAGATGCAGGGCTTGCTAAGGGAAAGGGGGCAAACTTATTTAGGAATGTGGCACATAAAAAAATAAGCTTTAACATGATGTCACATTTAAAACAATGCATCTTTTTAATAGTGATGGCACGTTAGAGCTGGCAGGATCCTCAGAGGTCATAGAACCCCCTTGTTTTACAGTCTATATAGCAAACTTTAGCACTTAATGTGTATTCTTTCATAGGACAATGAATGATTTGTTATTATTCTTGTACTTCTTTTTGTTAGGCTTAGAACCAAGACTGAACCCACAACTTTTGCCCTCTGAAGCCAGATCTCTGCATCACTGAATGAGGTCTCTCTTAAAGCAGAAAGAGGAAAGATGGAACAAAACAAGATCTTTCTTTATGCACGCCAATTGTGTGTTCTCCTTCCTGAAAGTATGCTTTGACAAAAAACATCTTTCATCCAACCTTTAAGTAAAATGGGCATTGCAAAAGATGCAGTATCATTCCCAAGGCTTTGCCTGCCCCATGTCACACCACCATGTATCCCCAAAAGTGTTTGTATGTCTGTTTGAGATGGTCTTCTGGGCTCCCAGACACAGCCAACCCCAGGAAAATGCTCAAGGTCCCTCCAACTCAGTCCTGTTCTTCTCATTCATATCTTTTGGGAAATATCTAGGCAACTACTTTATACTAAGGAAATACCTATTGAAAATAGGTTCCTGTCTCAAAGATATGTGAATCTTAACAAAAGGCATGGCCCTTACCCAAAAAGTGGTGCAATCTCCAGCATCAATGGCCAACAAGTTGGAGAATATTTTCAGTTACAGAAGAGAGGGGATGTCACTGCTGCCCCTTAGTCACTCCACACAGCTGATCTTGACTCTGTGGGGTGGTTGTCCCTCTTTTGGCAAGGTTTCTCTTTTAAATGGCCCAATCGATATTCATTAGGCATTGCCAGCTCCTTGTCTCTCACTAACTGATTTATCCACCATGCTATAAAACCCATTAAAAATTAATTCTCTAATAGACGAGGGCTCAAATTGGCTGCTCGGAGGTTTTGGATATAGGGCAGATGTGCATTGCCTCTAGGAGGGAGAGACTCAAAGGCAGGGGCTGTCCAGGAGTAGAACATCCCCTCCCTATATCCATATGCCCAGAAGATTCCTTGAGCAGCTATAGTGATATTCACGTGCCCCAAGAAAATGGTGTCCCAAAGCCTTCCATATGGAAAGCGGACATTGATCTGCTCTTCCTAATCAAGGACTGGAAAATAGTAGACCTGGACAATCTCTTGATCCAAATGGGCCCATCAGGGAGAGGGGAAGGAAGGTAATACTTTTTGTGCAGAAAACCCATCCCTAGCCAGATGGCCAGCCCTTTCTGGTCTTCTTGGGCTTTGGTTTCGTTGAACTTTGCTGGCCTCCTGCCTCTCAGGGAGTATTTCCCTCTAGTGTTTCTTTTTTTCTCTGACCTCTGGGTATAAATATTGCTCAAGGTCCTCCTCCTCCCTCCACTTCCTTTCTTAGCAGTCTCATAATTCTAGCTATTATCTTTTATGAACACTTTCATTCAGCAAGTGGATATACTGAACAGTGCTATGTGATAGGTACTATAACCAGAGCCAGAGATGCAAGGCCATTCCTGCCCTCCAATGTCTCCAGTTCTAAGAGGAGAAACAGTCACCTAAAATAAGCAATCCCAGTAACATGAGTGGAGCTTCAGAACATGGAGGAGGCACAGGCAAAAGGCCTCAACCCAGAAGGGTAGGGAATAGGACATTGAAGAAGTTTCCCAGAGGAGGGCGTGAGGTCTGGCTGGAGCCCTGAATGGCCCCATGGGGAGGGGCCAAGTAGACACACAGGTGAGGGTGAGGCCCAGAGAGAAGAAAGAGCTAGGATGCTTCTGGGCCACCGAGGAAATCAAGGTGGGTGGGAGGCAGGAGTGATGAGAGCTGGGGTGGAAGAGGTGAGCAAACGTGGATTGCCATGAGCTTTGAAGGCAAGAAAGGGTTTTACCAGAGAGATGGGTGGTCAAATTTCTTTTTTTAGAAAGATCACTAAGCACGGAAAACAACAAGAAGGGGTAAAAGATTGAATCAGGGGAACCCAGAAAGGCAATATTCCAGGTAAGAGACGATGGTAGCCTGGTCCAGCGCCATGACAGTGGCAGTGCCTAGACTTAAGATACAACCGGAAGTAAGATCTAGCAAGCATAGCTGAGGGACCTGGGAACTTGTTCACTGTTAGACCCCTCAGGCTGAGAACAGAGCCTGGCAGGAAAGAATGAATGGGTAGATGTAAGAAGGGGAAAAACTCAGAAAACAAGCCCTGAGTCAACCTAAAATGTGATTAATACCAATTCGTAGATACAGTAATAAACTGACAGGTTTGCACCTAAGAATAGATTTCCATTTTTGTAATGTTCCATAATGTATCTTCATTGTAAAAAAAAAAAAAAAAAAAAAAAAAAAAAAAAAAAAAAAACACCAGCATATCCTTATTAATTCATTCCACAAATACTTATTAAGCAACTACTGTGTACCAGGCACTATGCTAGAGGCTGGCGATATGATCATAAAATACATATGGTCCAGGCCCTCAAGGAACTTACACTTCATACTCTCCATATTGACACAGGGTTGCTGTCTAGAAAAAGTAAACTGGAGGAGGGAGTACATGCTGTTTCCACTTCCCTCCACGTCCACACACGAGAACTGTGTGTCCAGCATATCACTAACAGGTCTTCTCTTCCTGCACTGTGTGCCTGGGAGGAATAGCCAGGTCCTCTAGCTGCAGTAGTAATGCCAAGCCTCCCACACAATGACCAATAGTGTCATGTTGAAAATCAGTATTTATATTTTTTTATTATTTATTTATCTATTTATTTAGAGACGGAGTCTCACTCTGTTGCCAGGGTTGAGTTCAGCAGTGAGATCTTGGCTCACTGCAACCTCTCCTTCCCAGGATCAACTGATTCTCCTGCCTCAGCTTTCCAAGTAGCTGAGACTACAGGTGCGTACCACCACACCCAGCTGATTTTTGTATTTTTAGTAGAGACGGTGTTTCACTATCTTGGCCAGGATGGTCTGGATCTCTTGACCTCATGATCCACCCACCTCAGCCTCCCAAAGTGCTGGGATTGCAGAAGTGAGCCACCATGCCTGGCTGAAGATCAGCATTTCTCTTTGCACAGCCTGACCTAGAGTTTGAACCAGCTGGCAGGACACGGCAGTCTCTCTGAAGGTTGAGTGAGTGGGCTCCCACTTGCAAAACAGATTTCAGGGACTTTGCCATACCCTGGCTGCAAGACCAACTTCCCTAGCCTCTGTGAAATGTCCTGTGCATTGTCAGGCAAACAGGAAGACAATTTAATGGCCCAGAAGACTTTTCAAAGGATGGAGACTAGAGACTGAAGGGCTGAGATTGTGGCTGAACATTATGAGAGGCATGAAAACAGAAACGGTGTTATATCCAGATGGTACAATTTGTCTACCAGCTGACCTCAATCTTAAAAGGTATAAGAAGTGGTCCAGATGAGTAAAACTTCCTAAAAGAGGTAAAAATTTCAAGGCAGCAGACAGCACTGCAGGTGGGTTCAAGAAGGATTTAGATAAACTTATGAAAATACACCTAATGGTTAAAGGACATTTGGAGGATTGAGGGAAATCCCAAAGTTATTGAAGCCTCATCAACTGCCCTCTTTCAGCAGATGCCAAGACTGGATGAACCAATAAATGGTCCGTGGTGGCATTTCTGATCCCCATAGTACAATGATGCCAAAGCAGGCCTAAAGCACATCCAAAGGCCTCCACCCAGCCTGTTCTAACTCCTAAAACATGGTTTGCTTTTTCCTATCATTAACCTGAAATTAATAATCACCATCCCTGTCCTGAAGTCTGTATGTTTCTAGACCTGTGAGCATGGTGTCTTCCTCCAGGAGACTTCACTCCTATTATGGCATCTCACTCCATGATTCCTCAGGAACTAGGATTAGGCAAGTCCTCCTACCTCAAAGGCAGGGCCCAAAAGAGATGTATCGGATTGCCACTTACTCTCTTGCTGGGAGGAAGGAAGTCCTTTGGGAAATCGACAGTGGTCCTTCCTCTCACTCTCTCTCCCAGCTCAGAGGGCTTGCTCACACCCTTGCCAAGGGCAGCTGTTCTGTTTACAGGCTCCCAGAAAGAATGGTTCCCAAGAGCCCAGGCTAGAGAGGCTGACTCCCTGCACATCCCTCCTTCTCCACTCAGCATTAGACTCTAGAATCCAACCACCTGCCCCTAGCTCCCCTGGTGCATTTCCTTGCCCAAGTCCCTGGTTATAAAGTGGATTGGCTGGCTGGTCAATTTCCTGATTGCCCTACTCTGCGCATCTTTTCCAGTGAGATGGGAAGAGACATCAGTCAGAGTCACCCCCCATTTCCCCAATAGGCAGTTTTCCTCCTTGCCCCATTGGACAGCTTCTATGCTGAGCCCATCAGTGGGAAAGGCCCAGAGTCTGGGTTCTGGATTTCCTTCCCAGACAGCAGTGTTCCTGGTTGTCCCTGGCTGACTGCAAATTGCTGCTTTCACCTTGCCTGTTTCCGGCAGATTTTGCCCAGCTTCCATCGCAACATAATGACCACAAAAGGCAGGCAGGCTAGCCCAGAGAAAATGGACCCTAACACCTTACGCCCATTTCCAATGGGGACTCCAATGCCCAGGCTCTGCTTGTTCCAATAACAATGGGAAAATAGATGATTTGAGCCTCTAGGGTCTTTCCCCACCCATTCCCAATGCTCTTGCATTGTCTTCCATCTCTCCTCTTTATTCATTTATTCATTCAGCAATACTTATTAAGGACCTACTACATGCTAGGTCCTGGGAATACCAGATGAAGAGAACAGATCTAGTCTCAACGTCTTTGAATTTACAGGAAAAAAAAAAAAAGTTTTTGTATTTTGATGTACAGTGTATTGGCAGAGAACATGGTGCTTATAAGCAGTGTGTATCTACCAAAATGTTTGGTCCCCTCTGCAGCATATATTTTGAGTAAAGGGGTCTATCCAATACTCTCTCAAATCTCATTCCACAAGTAATTTTGTGTTCTGGCTCCACCATTGTTCAGTTCTGCCTGAACCCCAATGTCTGCCCTCCCAGACTATGCCAACCCCTCCCTCCTCTGACTGTCACGGCCCCTCCCCACCTCTCCTGCCACTCTGCCCCCCTCAGCACACTTTCCGTTTAATGCAGCCCTAGCTGGAAGCAAGAGCAGCAAGACTAATTTCATTTCTCTTCTTTTCCTTTGGTGAGTCGATCTGTGACAACCCTTTTTATGCATTTAATTCATTCTCGATTTCTCATAATCAGGGGGAAGGTATCCCCTAAGGTTAGGCAAGAGCTTGTCAGAAAAAAAAAAAAAAAAGAAAAGACAGTGTAAATTCACAGAGGTAATCATAGTCTATCTCCACTTCCCACTGCCCATGGAACTATTAACTAATATCGCTCTCTAATCTTTTTTGTACTTATTTATTTTGTAGTGAGAAACTAGCATTATAAACACCCCTACTGTCAAAACTTGTCATCCCCATTACCTCTAGGCGGGCTTCATCTCTGTTATTCTAATTTCAGAGTTTCTCAAATTCACAGCCGCTGGAAATTGAGTACAAAATCCATTATCATTTGTATATTTTAATTATGCAAATGAGGCAGCTCAGCTGCGATGTCCGGGACCTGCAGGGATGCCTGACTTGATTCTGGGTGATTACAATTTATCCAGTCGAGTCACTTTAATTGTAACAAGCTAATTACATTGTTTCATTTGGCTTTAACAAAAGAAAAAGAGACAGGAAGCTGGATGTGGCTTGGGGCCCCCCCGGAACAGACTGCTGCCTGTCCCCAGGCTAGGATGGACATGGGCAATAGAGTGGATGCAGCTTTCCCTGCCCAATCAAGGGGCCAGTGGAGGACCTTAGACGAAGGGCAGGCAGTGGCCAGGTAGTGGAGGGAGCTGCCCCTCCAGGCAGAAGACAGCCCACCCGTAGTCTCTGTCAGAGGTGACAGGAGGACTTTCGATGTGGGCAGGAGTTTATCCAATAGCCTGATCTTGAAGAAATCACATCATCTTTCAGAAGGGTCCTTTCCATGTAAGCCTTTCTTGGCTACAAGCTAATGTCTTTGGGAAGCCACCTAATTTCTATTCTTGTATATGTACAATGTTTCTGAATAAATCTACAAGTTCCTCCTGCACTGAATGTTGAGGCCAGTGAGAATCTCATGGAACTATTTCCTATGGTCAGAAAGCGGAGGATGCACCAGGCACAGTGGCTCAAGCCTGTAATCCCAGCACTTTGGGAGGCCGAGGCGGGTGGATCACAAGGTCAAGAGATCGAGACCATCTTGGTCAACATGGTGAAACTTCGTCTGTACTAAAAATACAAAAAAGTAGCTGGGCATGGTGGCACAGGCCTGTAATCTGAGCTACTCAGGAGGCTGAGGCAGGAGAATTGCCTGAACCCAGGAGGCGGAGGTTGCGGTGAGCCGAGATCGTGCCATTGCCCTCCAGCCTGGGTAACAAGAGCGAAACTCTGTCTCAAAAAAAAAAAAAGAAAGAAAGAAAGAAAGGGGAGGATGCAGAAGTGGGTAGGGGAGCAGAGGGTAGACAAATGATAGAATTTGGGCAAATTCCATAAAGTGGTGAGGACACTTTGTGAACTCATTCATTAGGGTTTTTATTTCTGTGATCAATGAGAAACAGTTATGCATTTGAACTGAAAGTACTGTTTTGTCTTACAGTCATTACTGCCTGCCAGCAAAAGAGAAGGTGCTTAGGTTTACAAGTATGTTCGATATTTTAGCAGAATGAGAGTCCCAAGAAGCAGAAGCCTCACTTACATTAACAAATGGCCATGCCTTATTAACAGGGTTACAGCAGGACCAAAATTAAAGTGTTTGCTACAAGGGTTAACTCAAGTCCAGCCATGCAGTCTGCCAAACACATTTTTTCTCTCTCTTGTTTTTTGTTTTGTTTTGTTTTGTTTTGTTTTGTTTTTGAGACAGTCTCACTCTATTGCCCAGGCTGGAAGGCAGTGGCATGATTTTGACTCACTACAACTTCCGCCTCACGGGCTCAAGCAATTCTCATGCCTCAGCCTCCCAAGTAGCTGGAACTACAGGCATGCACCACCATGTCTGGCTAATTTTTGTATTTTAAATAGAGATGGGGTTTTGCCATGTTAGCCAGTCTGGTCTCAAACTCCTGCCCTCAACTCATGTGATCTGCTTGCCTTAGCCTCCCAAAGTGCTGAGATTATAGGCATTAGGTACCACGCCAGCCCAAACATTTTTCTAGTAATTATTTTGGTTCACCTCCTCCTAGCACCAGAGTCCATGACCTTTCCACCCCATCGGCCTGAACTAGACAAAACCTGTGACCTCACTTGCCTAACAGATGGTAATAGACACAGCACCAAAGTCCAGAAACCAGATTCAGGGCTCAGTAATCTCAGTAAATCAATTAACCAACAAATGTTTATTGGGGTTTATTGAGATGCTATTATAATCACAGTCTCTACTTTCAAGGTGATTGTACTCCGACGACAGAAATAAGGCTTACGGGTTTTCAAAGGAGCTAGATTCCCTCAGATGAAGTGTGTGGGGACCTAGACAGTATTTGGAACATTATGTTCACTGTTGAAGGGGCTGCATTCCAGGTGAGGTAGACACGGAGCTGGGTCAGAGCTATGGTTGGATTTTATTCTGTCACAAAGAGTGGCCATTTGTTATTATCAGAAGGGGTTACAAGTAGGACAGAAAGAACATGGCCAGAGGCTGGAGTTCCTGTGGGGGAAGAGATGGCTGGAAAGACAGTGGTAAAAGTAGGAATAGGCTCTAATGAGCCAGGAACAAAGGCAGAGCAAAGGGGTTTGCTGCCAGCCTTGGGGTGCTAAGTACATGATGCAGAGTGTGGCTTTCTCCATCAGGTCCACCCTGTGAAAATATGTCCACCTGCAATGCCAACCTGAACACCATGAGAAAAAGGACCCTGGAGTGGACAGAGGAATGTCTGGCTGTGATGGTCAGACATCTGCTGGATTTGGGATGACAAGGTGCTTTGTGAGTGTGGTGACACTGGGGTGTGTGTTGACAGGGTTTTTGAAAGGAGAAGATTGCATCTCCATGGATGAGCTGGAGGAAGAGATTCACGGAAGGAGGAACTGCATGGGCAAAGATGAAGAGGGAAGAACAGCACGAAGCAGGCTCAGAAGGTGGAGGGAGGCGGGTGGAGAGATGGCTGGGGGGTACAGTCAAAGCAAAGATTCCTGGCTCTGAGATCCAGGTTGGCAGATTCTTCTCCTTCTGCTGTCTCGACACTCAAAAGAGGAAATCTGATGTCATATCCAGCATGAGGTCACACAATAGGAGGTACCCCAATAAATACACATGGCAGAAAAGAAGGGACAGAGGGAGGGAGGGAAGAACACAGCACATGGTTGGTATTAGGAGATAGTTTCTCCTCCCCGACCCACTAACCAACCAGCTGGGTGGTTGAATTATGACATGTAAGGGCTCAGAACCTGTTTCCAATCTGTCAAAAAGGAAAGGATGGGGTATGGGGCTAACAGAATATCTGTAATGAATCTTTCAGACACAAGTCTCATTCGTCGAGAATGTGTGTCATTAAATCTCATGAGGTGGTGTCAGTTTGTGCTTAGAGATTCTGCTCCACAGTGGGGTGAGTGGTTGGTACAAAAAAAAAAAAAAAATTGAGGCTGCTGCTTCTGCCTGAATTCTGCAGCTCTAAGTAAATTAGAGCCAGATGCCCAGTTCCTCATCACTCCATCAGATGACTCCATGGAGTCATTATAATACTTTATGGGCATTAACTCACTGATTCTCATCATACCCTGGGAGGGAAGCACTCAGGATCATTATCCTCCCTGTGCCCAGGGAAGGGGGGAGCATCTCATTCTCTCCATGTGTGCCTCCCGACAGCACCTGTCCCCTGAATGCACTGGAAGGGAAACGCCAGGACCAGCCGCACTCCGGGAAGATGGATAAGCTGGAGTCAAGGTTCTGGGAAGGGAAAGCAGTGATGGTGGGGGAGGAAGGGGCAACAGCAGAGGGATGAGAGAGATGCATCAAAAGGGAGGGAAATTGGCTGAGATGGACTCCACGATGTCTAAGGGATGCCGAGAACCAATTACAAATACTGGAACAATCTAGGCTTGGAAGAGGGAAGGAGGGAGGGAAAAAGCAGTGAGGCCAACCTGGGGAGGTGGTGTGGAACAAAGAGGGAGCAATGATGATGATGAGATGGGGCCAATGGGCAGCCCTGTGGGTGCTCAATGGGAACTTCCAGAAAGTGTTTACCAACTCTTTTGTTCCCTATTCAAAGACTTCCACATCTGGGGACAAATCTTAAATCCTTCTTCATCCCAGGAGGTCTTACAATTATTAGAGTTGAAAGCAACATTCGCGTTTAGATTAACCCCTTTATTTTACTGATCAGGGAACTGAAGCACAGAGAGGGGAAGTAAGTGGCCAAGGTCACACATCAAATGAGTGGAACCTCTGGGACAGAATTGCACATCTCCGAACTCCCACTGGCCTGATGTCACCTTCTTGTCTCTGAATTTCTTCTCACACTCAACAGGAACTGTACCATCTGGCCCTTAATTTTTATGCTCGTATAATTCATTTATTCTCTTTCCAAGTAAATCAGAAACCTGTTAGATGCTAAAACCATGCCTTGAGCGCCCCTGTGGCACCCTCAGAGCCTAACCCAAGATATGGTACAGAGAATGGGAAAGGCTGGTATCCGGCTGGATGGGGGCATGTGCTACAGGCTGTGGCAGAGGCCCTACCAGAGATACCAAACCTCCAAGGAGGAAGTTTAGAAATGCAAGTGGGGGAGGCACTGGGAATCTGCCAGAGAACAAGCCAGAAAGAAGTAGATAAAACCATTAACTATTGTCATTGCTGAAAACACCAGCCAAGCAGCCAAAAGACATCAGAGCTTATGAGTAGCTGTGAACAAATGCGGTCTCTGGACACCGGAAGGCAAATGATACCCCAGGTGGTAAAAGATACAGGAGTCTGTTCCAGCATTTCTGTGGCCTGAGAATTATATTTAAGCCACTGGACCCTCTCAGTGTTCACTCATAGCATCTCCCAGCTTTCAGATGCTTGCTGAAGGTGAAGCGCACCCTCATATCCAAATAGCATGATGAGTAAGCACAAAGACTCAGGGGCCAGACTGCCCTTAGCACACATCTCAGTCTGACCACTTACTAGCTGTATAGCCTTGGAATCATTCCTGAACTACTCTGTGCCTCGAATTCTTCATCAGTAAAATAAGAGTAACAATTGCCTCTGCCTCACAGAATTATTATAAGAGTTAAAGGAATTAATACATAAAAACACACTCAGGGCTGAGTGTGGTGGCTCACGCCTGTAATCTTAACACTTTGGGAGGCTGAGGTGGGAGAATTGTTTGAAGCCAGGACTTCAAGGCCGGCCTGGTAAACATAGTGAGACCCTGTGACAGTTAATATTGAGTGTCAACCTGATTGGATGGAAAAATGGGGAGTATTGTTCCTGGGTGTCTGTGAGGGTGTTATCAAAGGAAATTAATATTTGAGTCAGTAGACTGGGAGAGGCAGCCCCACCCTCAATTTGGGTGGGCACCAACCAATCAGCTGCCAGCAAAGCTAGAACTAAAGTGGGCAGGGAAAGATGGAAGAGCAGACTTGCTGGGTCTCCCCGTCTTCATCTTTCTCTCACTCTGGATGCATCTTGCCCTTGAACATCAGACTCCAACTTCTTCAGCTTTTGGACTCTTGGATTTACAGCAGTGGTTCTCTCGGGCCTTCAGCCACAGACTACACTGTGGCCTTCCCTACTTTTGAGGTTTGGGGACTCAGACTGGCTTCCTTGCCCCTCAGTTTGCAGATGGCCTATTGCAGGCATCCCCAAACTTCGGCCCACGGGCCACATGCGTCCCCCTGAGGCCACATGCGTCCCCCTGAGGCCATTTATCCGGCCCCCCGGCGCACTTCAGGAAGGGGCACCTCTTTCATTGGCAGTCAGTGAGAGGAGCACAGTATGTGGTGGCCCTCCAACGGTCTGAGGGAAAGTGAACTGGCCCCCTGTGTAAAAAGTTTGGGGATGCCTGGCCTATTGTGTGGGACTTTACCTTGTGGTCATATGAGTCAATACTCCTTAATAAACTCCCCTTCATATGTACATCTATGCTATTAGTTCTGTTCCTCTAGAGAACCCTGACTAATACAGACCCCGTCTCTATGAAAAATTTGAAAAATTAGCCGGATGTGGTAGCATGCCCCTGTAGTCCTAGCCACTAGGGCAGAAGGATTCCTTGAGCCCAGGAGATCAAGGTTGCATGAACTAGGATCATGCCACTGCTCTGTAGTCTGGGCAACAGAGTGAGACCCTGTCTCTCAAACACACACACACACACACACACACACACACACACACACGGGGGGGGGGTGGGGAGAGAAATTCCTGAAATTTCCTAAGCACTCAGTAAATGTCAGATAGTCTTACTACCTTGTCTCCTCACTGACTGTGTGAGTACATTGAGTTTCAAAAACCACCGTCTTACTCGTTCTCTAACAAACATTTGTTAAGCATTCATTCTGTCTGATACTGCAACAGGTGCTGGTACACACAGGTCAAAAAAGCCAAATCCCCACAGCATGGGGACTGGAATCTAGTAAAAAAAATCTGCTGGCACAGTAAAAGTGTTATATTCAGATGGGGAGGGTTCTTGGCAAGAGATTTGCGTCTGCATGTCTGTAGACCCTTGGCTTGGAAAGGGGCTGCATCTGCAGTTGGTGTTCCTTGGGTACTTGGAAACTCTACCACTTGCTGCTGAACCCAAGATTGGCCCCATACAATAGCAGACAGGCTCTGTCCTCAGTGGGCTTCTGTTCCAACACAGAGCATAAAGGCATGGTTTAAACAAACGTGCAGAGGCTGTTCAGGGATTTGAATTGGAAACATTGGAGGCATAACTAGACAAGATTAAATAATCACATTCCACAGGGTCACAAATAAGTGTATTAGTGAGATGATGAACCAGGAAGAGAGGCCTTCCTTTCTCTTCTTAGAAGTATGTAAAGGATCCAGAGAGGAGATGCAATTTGAAAAGGAAATAAAACCAAACCACAATAGAAATGTAAAAATGGACTCCTGATTGCAAGATATGTAACTATAGATCCCTCCTACCTATCAAATTTGGCCTTACTCATCAGCTGCTGCCCCTGGTTTCAAGGAACACTGTGGATTTCACATCAGTTCCATGGAGTCTTCAAATAGGCAACCACCTATGTGACTGTTAAAGTTAGCAAGAGTAAACTCATCCACCTCCCTCGTCTGAAATATGAATATACCGAGACACAGGAGGAAATGCAAGGCATTCAGGATCACACAGCCAATCAGCTCCAGAGCCAGGGCCAGAAGCAGGTCTCCAGCTGCCTGGAGCCAATGGTCTCTCTGCTCGCCATCTGCCTTGCTAGGTGGATGCCTTGTTTGTTTGCTTTTTCCAATGTTCAAATTCCTTCCAAGGGCAACAAGTTCAGTGCCAGGTGAGAATGGAATTGGAGAACCCCAAGGAAAGGAGGCTGCAGGCTCAGCTGGTCTAGGAGGCTCCCTCCCAGGAGGACCAGGAAGGTCTCTGCCATCAGTCACTTCACCATCTCTCGATAGCTAACGTTTCTTTACCAGGTGACAGAATTTTCTCCAAGTAAGGCCTTTAAATGAGGAAAGAGCTTGCCACCACTTCCCTTGAAGGACCATTACCTGGACTCAGGGGTCACCCAGGCAGGGCACATGTGAACAGTCACCATGTCCACAAGCTCTCCTGTGCTGGGCACTTCATAAGCATTATCTTTTTGAGTCCTCACAGGAGCTACCAGTTCTAGCCCCACGTTACAGATGAGAAAGCTGAGGCTCAGCAAGATTAATGACTTTGCCCAAGTTGCCCCATTCTCCAATGGCAGGCCCAGCATATTTCATTCCAGCCCCACTCAGCCAGCCACCACCATGCTGCCTCTGCTTTACGACTGTTCTTTCTGCTAAGACCTTTTTGTTTTATTTTCTCAACTTTTTTTTTTTTTTTTTTTTTTTTTTTAAGGCAAAGTCTCGCTCTGTGGCCCAGGCTGGAGTGCAGTGGTGCAATCTTGGTTCACTGCAACCTCTTCCTCCTGGGTTCAAGCAATTACCCTGCCTCAGCCTCCTGAGTAGCTGGGAACACACGTGTGCACCACGACAGCCCGCTCATTTTTGTATTTTTCATACAGGCAAAGTTTCACCATGTTGCCAGGCTGATCCTGAATTCCTGACCTCATGTGATCCTCTTGCCTCAGCCTCCAGAAGTGCTGGATTTACAGACATGAGCCACCACATCCAGCCTCTCCTCAATACCTTCTTCTCTGGCCCGTCTCTGACAACGGTCTAGTTCAACCCAAGGGAAAAAAAAATACTTATCCAGCTACTAATGTGCCTGACTCAGTGTTAGGGAGGCCTCTTCCTGAACTGGGCAGATATACAGGCTGCCATGAACAAGGAGAGGCCAAAGGACTCTGTGCAGAACCTAGGGCCAAGCTGTGCAGCCCTCCAGTGCTCCAGCTGGGACAGAACACCTGCCAGGTAGGCAGGCTAATGCTGGACACACAAAGACAGACTTGACTTAGGGAGAGAGATATTTCAGAAAAGGGGAAGAGCCAGAGAAGAAGTTTCTCTCTTTCTCAGTTCTATTTACTTCTATTTACTCTGCTTGAGCAGATAGCTTTAGTCTGCCTGTGCATGATCTTGTTTTAAGTTGCATTCTTGGGGGAGGGTGGGGATTTTTCTCTCTGCCTTCTACCTATACAGAGCCCAGGTGTCATTTCTACCAATAAGCATAGAATGCCAGAAATCTCAAAGGTGGGGAGACCTGCTTAGCTGGTCCCACCCTTCCAGGAACTCCCACACTGAGGTCACTCCCAGACTCACCCTCCTAAGATAGATTCAAGGCAACTCACCCTTCCCTCTTTCAGTGGCTCAGAGAGAAAGGCAGGCATCCCGTCCTAGCTATCCACACCTGCCATACAATGGATGGCAGGCTCTGAATAATTAACGAGAATCATTTTGTAATGCGCTGACCCCTGAACATTACACATCACTCATTCTGATACTCTGCTCTCCCCTGCTCCCTCTCCATCTCTCTCATTCCGACAGCTCAACCTTCCCTCCTGGGCTTCCACCAAATGCCCCATCCACTGGCCCCTGCATGCCTTACAAACTGCATCACACCTGCAATGGAGCTTGGTCTATGATACTCCTTAGATGAGACAAGTGGAATGGGGTAAATGGCTGTTTGGGGAAGAGGAAGCTACAGGGACTAGCCCCTGTGTGAGTCAGGGAATGTTCAAAAGCTCTGGCCTAGGGAGAGGCAACCCAGAGAGTCACAGGCCTGAAAGAAGGAGTCTGAACAGAGGCTAGGTGGCCTGCCCTCCAGAGGCTTACCCTCTAGATGGGCAAGAAGCCTCACACAGGAAATGCTATGAGATCTGTACGAGGTCCCCAAAGAGTTTTTTCAGTTCCTGAATTTGGTGCCAGTCTATTAGTACTGGTCACCCCCTGTGTACCCAGGCCTGTGAAGGGCGATATGGAGGGACGTGGGAGAAAACTGACGCCTCCTCCCCCCGATGCTTTCAACTCAGGGAGAAGGGGACTTACACACCAAACCATTAGAGAAAAATGCAAAGGTTTGGTACATTTCTGGAGACACAAGACACTGGTATTCCCAATTACCTCTGGAGACTGGAAAAGCCCGAAGGGAGAAGGAGAACGAAGCTGTGTTTCTGCTTTTCACTTTATATGCTGTGTACTATGGGAATTTCTTACCACAGTGTATTGTTTTTCAGTTTGTTCAGCTTTTTACCTGCTGTTAGGACAGAGTGGCAACCTCTAAGTTCCTTACATGAAAAAACAAAAGCTGAAAGTTTCCCTTACTTTTTGTAATTTTTTATTTTTAAAGACAGGGTCTCACTTTGTCACCTAGGCTGGAGTGGAGTGGCGTAATCATGGCTCACTGCAGCCACGAACTCCTGGGCTCAAGTGATCCTCCTGCCTCAGGCTCCTAAGTAACTGGGACTACAAGTGCACACCACCACATCTGGCCAATATACTTTTTTTAGAGACAGGGTCTCGCAATGTTTCCCAGACTGGTATAATTTTTTGAAACACCTTTGTAAAAAGAGACCAAACCAAGTCTGGACTAGAAGCTGCTGAGGGTCTGTGCTGTATGTTTTTTTCCTGTTTCTGTGTTCCCAGCATCTAGAACTTTCCCTTAGCAGCAGAGATGTTCAATCAAGAGTTGCTGAATGTGAAATAAAGATGATGCTATTATGGCATTCAAGATAAAAGTGAGAAAGAATCAGAGGACAGGGTTGGGGATGGGTGGGACAATGACTATTTAAAATGCTTCAAAAAAGGGCCAGGAAGGATTTAAATAGGCAGAGAGGAGGGAGGAAATGAAAAAGGTGAAAGAGAGAGAGAGAGAGAGTGAGTTATGTATGTGAGTGAGTGAGTGTGTGTATGTGTGTGTGTGTGTGTGTGAGCCTTCAGTAAGCAGTTTTGGATGGATGGATATCATAATCTAAGGAAAGAAGGTAGAGATGTGGAAAATAGTCAGGGCCGGTTAACAAAGCAACATGGAGATAAAGCTAGGGAGGCAGCATAGAACCTTGATGCTGACTTAAAGCTGGAAGGACCCTCCACCTCTGTGATCTGAGGTGGTCAGCAGGAATCATGAAGCAGAGTGACCAGTCACTGCAGACCACAGCCAGATCTGAGATCTGACCTCCTCACCTGCCCTCACTGTTCTCTCCAGCACACTCTGCTACCCCTGCACCAGCTGCTCCCAGCCCCAAACAGTGTGAAGATGGCTTCATCTGGGCCACCTGAGGGGAGGAGGGTATTGGTAAACTGTGCATTCCCAGGCTCTGTTCCCCGAGATCCTGACTTAGTAAGCGCTATCCAGAAATCTGCAATTTTTATTTATTTATTTTGTAGAGAGTCTCCCTCTGTCACCCAGGCTGGAGTGCAGTGGCACAACCTCAGCTCACTATAACCTTCACCTCCCAGGTTCAAGCAATTCTCATGCTTCAACCTCCCAAGTAGCTGGGATAACAGGCATGCACCATCATACCTAGCTAATTTTTGTATTTTTAGTAGAGACAGTGTTTTGTCATGTTGACCAGGCTCCTGGCTCAAGTGATCCTCCTGTCTCGGTTTCCCAAACGGCTGGGATTATAGGCATGAAACACCATGCCCAGCCCAAGAATCTGTGTTTTCATTGAGGAATAATTGTCTATATTTATGGAGTAAAATCATTCCATAATGTATACATTATGTGTATATATATATATGTTTATATACACATTATGGAATGATTAAATCAAGGTAATTAAAATACCTATAAAATACCTATCACCTCACATACTTATATTTCTGCATGGTATGAACATTTAAAATCTCTGTTAGCAATTTTCAAATATACATCACAGTATTATTAACTATAATCACCATTCTGTGCCATAGATCTCAGAAACATATTCCTCCTAACTGAAATTTTGAACTCCTTAACCAACATCTTTGCTACAATTCCCGGAGCTGCTGCAGCCAGTTTGGGACTCTGAGGCAACAAATATGAGGACCAAAAAACATATCCCAAGGGTGGTGTCACTGAAAGAAGGCAAGAGCCTCTGTCCTTGATGACAGTGCTGGGCTCTGAACTCACCTTGGACAATGCGTACCTGAACCTTGTCTCAGAACCCTTCACCTCTTGGCTTTACATGACTGGAGATAACCAAAGGAGTGCTGCTTACATTTCCTATTCTTTTCAGCAGAAGACATCTTCCCTTAATACAGTGACTCATTTACACAGCTTCAAAATCAGGACATGCTGACTGCAAGCTGACTTCACATCTGCTTGGTGAATGCAGCTGGTGTAAGTGACCATCCACTGCTGAGAACCACAGTGGAAACCCACTCACAGCTTTCACTTTTGTCCATCAGGTGATTTTAATTTCCTCCTTTAAGTGCCCTGAAGGAAAGAGAGAAGATCTAATATGCACGTATTCTTGGGCTGTCTGTGATTTTAACTAACTTACCAGTGGATGGGGTTTTGCAAGGACTTTGAGAGAGGAGAGTTGGTGGGGAGCAGTGCAGTTTCTGAGGGGGAGACCCCTTCTCCCTGCTACAGTGACAGAATTATTTATCTGCTAGCTGTTATCTAAAATCCTTTAACCAAAGAATATATCTTCTTTCCTTCCTAGGACGAAAATTAGAGCTGTGGGCAGGTTGAAAGGACGTGGATTTCCTAGGTGAGCGAGGGCTAAGTTTGATGCTACTCTCCCACTTACGAGCTCTATGTATTCATCCTTGTTTACCTTTGCTGAGGTTCAACTTCACTCTTTATCAAAAGCAGAAAACAATCAAAGCAAATAGGCCATTATAAGAGTTAAATAAGGTAATGTGTCAGGGAGGGTTCTAGGAAGACTTTAAATATACATGTGAGGTCCTGAAACCAGTATGACCAAATGCTAGCATGTGTTAATTCTGGGTAGGTACAGATTTTATACCCTCTGCACTTTTCTGTACTTTTGAAATATTTCATAATTTGAAGACAAAAATCCTGTCAGAGTGAGTGACCCAGAATTGGGGTTCTATATTTATGGTCACTCCCAAAGAAGGTCTGTCCGAAGCTGCAAATGATATGAAAAGGGGAACTCAGCAATTCACATACACACTCAGGCACCAAGAGCTGGCCTGCTGGCCTGGATTACATGTAACTAAAGCCCTTCTGGGCACCCAGGAATAGGTGAAAGGGAGAAAACAGTCCACAACAAGAGAGTAACCCAGGAGATGGAATACCAACTGCATAGTTTCATCACAACTAGTTTCTTCTAGTACAGTTTCATGCATGCAACTGGTGCTCAACAAATCCTTGCTATGGGGCTGATCAGCCACAACAGGACCTGGTTCAGCATAAGTTCCCAACAAACAGGGAGTATCTCTTCTATCTCTTTGGCGTCACCTTCGGTACCTGGCACCGAACTCTGCCCAGAGAAGCCTCATGTCTTAGCGTTGCTGTGAGCTTCACATCCCTCGTGTGGTCCTTACAGGAGGCAGGAAGTCACTGTCGCAATCTGCATCTACCCCCTCCTTCCAGGAAGTGGGGTCTATGAAACATGAGGATCCTTAGGGTGCAGCTCAAGTGTGATTATGAACCCCATTCAGTAGTTTTTGAGTAAAACAACAGGAAAAACAAATTGCATTTCCCCCGGTTTGAGCCCAAATAATGCCATCCCCGGGACTTGAAAACTCCAGGCCCTGGTGAGAGGCTGGGATAATTACACTGATGAGCTTCCAAAAGATTGCAGAGAAATAATGAAGCTGTGAACAACACAACCATCATCCTTTTCTCCCGGGTCCTGGTTGATTTCGGTGAGGTTCTTAGTTCCATTTCTGCAGATCCCACCCTTGGCAAGATTGTGGTGCCCAAAAGCTTGGACTTCAACATTCAATTTGGCCATCATAGCCCCTCCAGATCCTCCTACCCAACCCTCTTCCCTAGGACGCAGTGCAATTCTCCTGCCTCTGCCTCTCCTGTCATATGAGAATAAGCATAGAGCTGATAACATTTTTGATTCAATTCAGTATTTGCCAGCATGGAAGTCTCTGTGTTCATCGTTACTGCAAGGGTGATAAAGATAAGCAACATCTGATTCCTGTCCTCAAACAGCTGTCTGTTCAGATCTGATTCCTGTCCTCACAGACCTAGTGGAAGGGACATACCAACCACTATGGAAAAGTAAAGCAATAGTCATTTGTGAAGCAATACAGCTCTTGGGACAGGAAACTGAAAGATGGCATGCAAGTCTGGGGAATTCTGGACAGATTTATAGAGCAGGACATGCTATTTGAATTTGGCCCTGAAGGGTAGACTGAATCTTGATCAGTGGAGAGACAGCAGTGTGGAAGGGAGTGGAAGGGAGACTAGAGAGAGTGCCAGGAGGAGCCGCCAGGAGGAGAAAGGCATACAGATGCAAAAGCCAAAAAGATGTTAGGAGAGTAAGGAAGGGCTCTCTCTATCTGAAATGTTAGCAGACTGCAGAGTATTTTAATTACCCCATAGGAAATGAGGAGCCATTTAGGGGTTGAGAGCTTAGAGTATCAACATCTTTTAAAGTCTCTGCAAGTCAAAAGAGTAGAAAGGTTATTTAATGGGGAGAGAAAAATGTTTGACCTATTTAAATGTATCACTACTGATGGAATTTCAGGCAGCTTAGGGGAAACTGGGGAGAGATACTCATACTTTTAATCAGAGCATTTTTTTTTAATTCAGCTAACATTTCTTTAGTGCATGCAAGGAGCCTGGCACTCCGATGGGTATTTAATACACATTGTTTCATTGAATCCTAAAAGCTTGGACTCTCTTCCATCATTTTGCAGAAGAAGCTGAGGTTTCTTCAAAATGGTCCAAGGTCACATGACAGTAAATCTGGAATCTGCATCCACCTCACTCCAACACCTATGATTTTCCCATCAGCCCTTGCTATTCTGGGAACCTCTTCTGTCTTGCATACACATGGCCAGTCTTCCCTCCTGCAGAGGTGACAACCAGGAGCCACACACTGTTCAGAAGGCAGCTTTTAGGTGAGGACAAGAACAAGAGCAGTAGAAAGTTGCTGGCCTGCTTGGGAGTCATAGCTGGGGGTGGAGGTCTCCCTGAGAATACCCAGCTGTGACCATGGCCAAGTTACTTTGCCTCCCTGATTTTCCTCATCTGAAAAATTAGGACTAGAGCTGTACTTGGAAAATTATTTTGAGCAGCAGAACGCTTTTTCTAAAAATGATAGGATAAATGAACCACAATAAAACAAACATAAACGAAAATAACCTAGTTGATGCTGGTATGGAGGATGGCGGGGAGCTGAGAACTAGATACTGTGGACAGATGTTTTTTAATCCCCACATTCAGTTGAGAAAACAGGAGGTGCAGAAAACTGAGCTAATGGTCAGGTTCCATAGATACTCAGAGAAAGAACTGGGATTCCAAGCCCAGACAATCTCACTCAAAGCCTGGGAACCCACCACTGCACCCTCCTATCTTCCTTGCAGGAGCCAGGCTAATGCTTCATTTAAGACAGCACATTTACAACAAGCCATCAGACACAAAAGTTAAGGTTCAAATTGGCAATAATCTCCCACATTGGCCCGTGCTGAATGAGAGACTGCTAGGTAGGCAGATATAAATATAGACTTTATTATACCACATCACAAGGCAGGGGAGTTAATGTTTCTGGGAGAACATTCATTTCCACATTTTCTTACTTTTGCGTGTCTTAATTTGCAACTTAATGTGGCATTATCATAATTTTTTGCATTATGTAATGATTAAAGTGAGGCGTATCATATTTATTGATTTATTTGATTTATTTAAAATGTAACCATTGCCCCAGGGCAGGTGCACGTACAAAATACAAATGTAACAGTTAAATTGAATCCAGCAGATAAATTCCCCATTAAGAAAAGACATTTCAAGACTGTCAAGACAATGAGAAATGTCTTCCTGGCATCATCAGGAGAGAAGGAATCCTGAGAGGTCATCTGGTCCAACCCTTTGCCTCAAGCAGAATTGCTCCTAATCCCCCAAGACTGAGAACCAACTGAGCTTTCTGACAATTGTTGAGGGAAGCCACATTCTACCATTTTCTCCCACTTCTGTTTTCAACCCCAAGACCAGTATCTCTTCTCTGGGTCAATCTCTCTTTGTTCCTGGACTCCATTTCCCCAACATCTCACTGCTCTATAATCACTCCACTCTCAAAGTCTATTTCTCATTCCATTTCTTGCTTATTCATTTCTTATCCCACACTCTCCCTCCTAAAAGACTCATGCTAGAACATCAGGCTCTCTCATCAGAGAATCTCAGAGCCTTCCAGTGAGGGGAACTGACCCAGCATCCCACTCACAGCAGGAACTGTTAGGCATCCAGTCTTCACTAGGGCCTTCCAAAACTGAGGCACCCACTGTTGACAGAAGGCTCTCATTCTGAGTCTGACACTGTGGGGACACCCATTCCCTGTAACTCTCTTCTAGCCCAGTCTTGAACCCCATTCTTTTCTCCATTCTTATGAGGATGGAATCTCACAAAATCTTAATCTCATACAATCTTAGAATCTTGGATTGAATTCCATTGAGATTTTATTAAAGTCTTCCCTCCACTTGACGGCCCAAACAGGCAAAACATCCTGAGTAACAAACACCCCACACGCCCTCCTCACCTCCCCCCATCCACGTTCACACGATTCCTCTTGCATGCCACCATAGTATTGCCACCGAGCCTTGTCCTAAACAATACCTATGCTTCAGTTTCCACCCTACACTCCAGCCTCCAAGACAGAGTGAGACTCCATCTCAAAAAAAAAATTTATAGCAACACTATTTGTAATGGCTAAAACTGTAAACTACCCAAATGCCCACCTGCAGTAGAGCAATATAACCAGACTGTGGTATATTTCCACAGTGGACTATTATATAGCAATGAGAATGAATAGTCTACAACACACACAACAGTATGGATGAATTTCACAAATGGAAAGCCGGGCAAAAGAAGCCAGACACAAACAATTTCATGCTTTATGATTCCATTTACATAAAGTGCAAAACTAGGCAAAACACATCTATACTTGGGAGTCAAAATGGTAGTTGCCTTTGTGGCTGGAGGAAGCTGGAAGAGGGCGTGGCAGGGGCATTAAAGCACTGGTGATGTGCTGTTTCTTGGTCTGGGCACTGGTCATATATGTGCGCTCAGTTTGTAAGCATTCAGCAAGCTATATACTTAAAATGTGAGTATCTTTCTGTATGCATATTAATTTTTTTTAAACCCACAAATTTGGTCTAAGAGCACAGAGTTTATTGGGCAGATAAGACACAGAAGTGGCAATAGGTATTGTCTTAGCTCCAGCTGCCATAACACAATACCATAGACTGGTTAGCTTAAACAGCAGCAACCTATCTCATGGTTCACGACCATGAGAAATGTCTTCCCAGCATTATCAGGAAAGAAGGAATCCTGAGAGGTCATCCGGTCCAACCCTCTGCCTCAGCAGAATTGCTCCTAATCCCCCAAGACTGAGAACCAACTGAGATTTCTGACAATTTTCTAGGGAAAGCCACAATCTACCATATTCTCTTTCTTTTTCAGTGGTAGTTGAAAGTCTGAGACCAGGGTGCCCACATTGCTGGGTTCTGGTAAGGACCCTCTTTCTGGCTTGCAGATGGTCACCTTCTCACTGTGTACTCACACGGCCTTTCCTTGAGGGGTGGAGAGGGGAGAAGGAGAGAGAGGTGGAAGTGGAAGCAGGGAGAGAGAGAGAGATCTTTTTTTTTATAAGGTCACAAATCCTATCAGATTAAAACCCCACCCTTAAGAACTCATTTAAGCGTATGAGTTAAGCTTAAATAAGTTCTTAAGGGTGGGGTTTTAATTACCTGCTAAATCCAAGGCTTCAACATATGAATTGAAGGGGACACAGTTAGGTCCCTTGCAGGTATCATGCAATAGGAATGGTCAATGAAATACAGAAGTTATCACTAGAGAGCACAGGATGCAGGCCACATGGAAGTTGTAGAGATTAAGCAGAAAGGTGAGCTTACCAAGGGCTGATGTGGTAAGGAGCCTCTTCCTGGAAGGGGAAGAACTTGAGAGGACTGTTGGAAGAGCAGAGAGAGGAGCTGTCCACATGAGAAGCTAAGGAACTGGAGGGAGCAGCACAGTATGCTCAGGCTGCAGGAAGATGTGCCGGACAATAGCAGCTTTTTGTGAAACAAGTCATCTCATGCCCAGCTGGGTGTGGAAGAGTGAACAAAGCAGAGGCTGAAGAAAAGGCCAGGAACTGGGAGGCCCAGTGAAGTGGAGGCAGGCAGTCAGCAGGCAGCCAGTCAGGGATGTCCTCTGCTAGGGGCTGGATGACACGCAGGCAGAGAGCATGAGGGGAGGAGTGGCAGGCAGGGAGTATGAGGATGGAGACGGGAAGAGGCTGCAGCAACAGCACACAGCAGAGGCAGGCTGGGGCCAGACTCAGGTAGGGCTTGCACATCACACCAAAGGATCTGAGCCTCATCTCATGGGTACTTTTAGGGAAAGGCTGCTTAGATAATTAGCGCACAAAAAGGAGGCCTGTCCATGCACTGGCTGGCAGCCATGCTCATGCCACTTCATTGATATAGCAACAACTGCTTCTGCTAAGAAATCCTGTGCCTCCTCTGCATTTATGAATGCTTATCCCATCATCACTCAATCATTTTAATGAAGATTTGTCCTAGGATCACAGATTCCTCAGGTTGGAAGGGCCTCAGAGTCCCCAGTCCAACATCCCCTGACAGTCCTGCCATTCACTAAGGGGCTAAATGAGTTAAATCTACACTTTAATCCCTGTGGAAATACTTTTAATTACATTTGGCATGACTTTCAGAATGTCCTGTTGGAAGTGTTAGCAGTTTTGTTGGAGGAGCAGATGTCTGGATTGTTAAGATACCAACTAGCCTAACAGGGAGCTTGAGACAATGGCAGGTGTCCTCACAGAAGCCATGTGGTGCTATAGAATGCTGTGGCCTTCTGTCTTGAAACACAAGGAGTACCTCTCTAAACAGCCATACCACAGGCCGAGTTTAACTTCAATACTTACACTGTGGCATCTTGATCTCTTCCCTGCCAATAGTCTTCAGCTTCCTGGCTCTACCTCCAACAGGCTAACCTCAGAAAGGTCATAAACTGACATCACTGAGACCCAAAGGAATGGCAGGGAAAACCCCACCGGCAATATTGTGTTAACACTGAACTCTTGCTTCAGGGTTTGATTTCCCTCAAAAATACTTATTCCAGGAGATTTTATATCTCAGAAGGAATTTATTCATCAGCAGTCCTTTTTGCAGCGAGCTGGGACAGATGAACGTTGACTGCTCTGCATTCTTGAAAAATGTTCTTCCCTCTTGGTTTTCCTCCTACCTCCCAGGCCTCTCCTTCTCTGTCCCCTCACTGGTATCTGCTCCTCTGCTTGGCATCTCAGTATCGGCCAGCTCAGACCTCAGCCTGGGAGTCTTTTGTCATCTCCATTTATATTCTTTGGATGAGCTTATTCAGACCCAAATCTTTGACTATTTCCAGTGAACCTATGACTGCCAGATGTGTGTCTTCGGGCCCCCAAGGAGAGACACATGCATCCTCTGGCTCTCTGACATGTGCACCTGCTATTGGCAGCACCTGGGGCAAACCCTGGCTAATATCACTTCCCAGCTTCTTTAGATTAAAAGCAATGTCCTGAAGCTGTCCTTCAATGCTGTACATGAGCTTGCCCTTTTCAGTGTCTCCAATATCAGCTCTGGCCACCCCATCTCTCACTTCTGTTAACTCTCCAGCTCTTTCCTCCATAGGGCCTTGGCACTCATTACCACCACTGCTGGAATGTTCTACCCCAGGACTTCAAGTGTCAGGCTCCTTATCATTCTGACTCACCTAAATGTGACTTGCTAAGAAGTCTTCCATGCTCTTGCCATCTCCATTCACTGACCTCCTATCTCATGACCCTGTTCGGTATCTTTGCAGCACTCCCCACTGTCTGAAATGAGCTTGTTCATGTATCTGCTCACTAGTTTATCCACTGCCTCTTCCTCCAAACTAATCTTCAGGAGTGCACAGATCTCGCCTGTCTCATTCAACACCCTATTCCCAGTATCAGAAATGGGTCCGGTGTGTAGACAAAGCTGAATATATGTTTGTGAAGGAATGAATAAAATCATCTAAGGAGAGTAGAGAAAAAAGTATCATGAAAGGAGGAAGACACTGAAGACCAACCTCCCTCACTTCCCAATGTCCCTAGGGACCAGCTTTGTTCCACAACATGCTTGCAGGACACAGGTGCAGACTGTGAAAGGCCAGGAACGGGAGACCTTCAGTGCAGCCACAGAGCCCACAGCCATAAGGGCACCCTCCAAAGAATCAGCAAAGACAGGTGCAGGCCCAGCCAGAGCAAATGAAGATTTAGAAGAAACGTGCTATTTCTTCACATGGCCACAGGCCATGGACCCTGGGAAGAGATTTTCAGGGTTCCCTGTGCCTTACACATGTGCATTCCTTCCTGAAAACTTTCCTTCTTCAGCAGGCTGCTTCCACTCTTCTGCTATAGGCTGATCAGTGATCACTCAAAGATATCAAGACCTAATCCCTGGCACCCATTAATGTTACTTTTACAGAAAAAAAAAAAAAAAAAAAAGCATTTGCAGATGTGATTAAGGATTTTAATTAAAAAGAGGTGATGATCCTGGATGACCCAGGTGGGCCCAAAGTGCAATCACATGTGTTCTTACACAAAAGACACAGAGGGAGACTTTACACAAACCGAAGAGGAGAAGGCCATGTGAAGGCTGGGGCCAAGAGTGGAGCCACAAGCCAAGGAATGCCAGCAGCCACCAGACACCAGAAGAGGCAAGAAATGAACACTTTCCAGGAGCCTTCAGAAGAAACATGGCCTGGCCAACACCATGATTTCAGCCCCTTGAAACTGACTTCAGACTCCTGGCCTCCAGAATTGTGAGAATAAACTTCTGTTGTTTAAAGCCACCAAGGGGGTAGTAACTTGTGAAGCAGCCATAGAAAAATGGATACAGATTGTTAACATGCAGCTGAATACCTCTTCCTCTGGGGCCATGCTATCACCCTCATACTGCACCCCAGGCTAAGCGAGGGCCCTGCCACAAGGCTCCTGGTGTACTAGGGTTAATCTCATGTATCTGCTGTCCTCATCAAGCTGTTAATTCCCTGGGGACCAGAGTCCTCTCACCATTCAGTCAGTGCTCAGTCAACATTGAATGCAACTGAATTAAACCCCTAGAGTTGTCCAACAAAGAAGTGGACTGGCACAGGAAGTGGTGGGCTCCTCTTCACTGAGGAAACAGGCAGGACTGATTGTCCATCTCTGTGAACGCGCCCCCTGCCCCCACAAAAAAAAAAAAAAAAAACCATAAAAAACAAAGTGAAAGTACATACCAATGTAAAAAGAAATCTAAAATATATTAAGTGAAAGAAGTGGCATGTGGAGCAATGTGCCTAGAATGCTTCGTGTTGTACAGAAACTAGGTGAAATGAAAGAAGAACATATATCAATATTTGCTTTCATGAGATACTGAGAGGGTTCCGTGGACACCATAGCAGTGGCAACACAGTAGAGGGAAATGTACTAATGAGGTATGGGGAATATTTATCACTGCAGAGCTTTTTACACTTTTATATTAAATAAAATTCATTTTTAAGAGCTCTCCAGCTAATTCTAGCAAGAACTGTTAGGAAGCAATGATTTGAGCAAATGTGGGAACGGTACTTCATGATGTTCATTCTGGTTGGTAGATGATGGCAGGGAACTGATGTCTGCATCATTGTGTAAGCAATACCCCAGGATGAAGTTCATGCTAAAATATGAATGGTTTCACCAAAGGCCTGTATAAATTCCTGGCCAGTGTGTCTAAGATAGCTAACCAGGAGAAACACTGCCTGAACCTCACATCACAGCTAGATGGTGCTGGTACCAGGAGACATCCATGCAGAAAACCTCAAGGAGGAACCCTGGGCCTCAGTGATGGCCAGCGTGGTCTTTCCGGTATTCTAATGAAAATCCCTTTTCCCATCTAGTATCACAGGCATCTTTCCCAGGTGATTACTGAATATCCACTTCCTCCTGGAGACAACAAAGACACATCATCCCGTCACTCTTTCTGCCACTGTCTTATGTGAGTCATCCTCTCCCACCCACCCCATCTGCCATTCCTTCCTGTCCCCATCCTAGCTCCAAGCCACAAAGAGATACCCAGTCACAGAACTGGTCACCTGGGACTCAGACTGAGCAAATTACATGTTTAAAAAAAAAAAAAAAGGAGTCAGGATGAAGCCCTAAGGGTTCAATCTTTCCTCACCATTGTCAGAGCAGATGGGGAAGGACTGCCTCATGAAAGCCAGATTAGCCTGCCCGGGGATCAGCAGGGCCAGGGGGGGAAGGATCTGGGCCAGAAGGAGCCAGGAGGAGGCATGGGCAGGGTGGAGGTAGAGATAGGTACACAATGGTCATGGACTCCTCCAAGGTGGGAGGTGGTCGGCTGAGGCGCAGCTCCCTCTAACTGCTGCTTTCACTTGTCCCAGCCCAGCTTCACCTGCCGCCATATGCAAGGACCACATGTGTTAACACATGGGCACACTTGCACACACAGGCACAGCACACATAGTGTGTGGCAGCAGGTAAGGCTGGGCTGGGACAAGTGAAAGCAGCAGTTAGCACTAACTAGCAAGCACTCACTGGCACAAGCACACGTGCTGGAGCCAACAGGCACATCAAACACACAGGGAAGCAACATCAGGCCCAGAAGTCAGTTTTGTTCCAGGCTATTCTCGTCCTAGTCTGCCACTAGCTGTACAACTTCAAGTAGGTCACTCCTTTTTAGCCAAAATCACTCTCTGGACCAGTATCCTCATCTGTCATTAAACTGTCCAGTATTGGCTTTATGATGCTTCCAGAACTCAACTGCTTCTCATCAACTCCTTTGATAGCCCCCAACCCCCGACCACAAGCCACCCTGCCTCTTGCCTGGATTACAACAACAGACGCCTTACTGACCTCCTTGTTCCAACCTTTGCCTCCTATAGTCTATTTACTCGCCAGCCAGAGACATCCTTTTAAATCCATGCCAGATCATGCCATCCTCAGCTCAGAACCCTGCAATGACTCCTGCCTCATTCACAGCAGAAGCCAGAGTCCTTGCAAAGACCCGAAAGATCTTTTGTGGTACTCCGCTATCAGCCCCCATCCTTTCTCTGATCATCTCCTACCTACCACTCTCCCTGGCCACACCAGCCTATTCTAGCCCCTGGTCTCCTTGCTATACCTCAAACTTGCCAGGCCAGGGTCCATCTCAGGGCCTTTGTACATGCTGCACAAACCCCAGGAATGAATATTCTTCCCTCCAATAATCACACAGTTATTCCTTCACCTGTTCCACATCTCTGCTGAAATGTCACCTTCCCAGAGGACCCTTCCCTGACCACTCTATTTAAAATACCATGCTTTTTCCCCTCTGTCTGGAACACTATCTGGGCCTCTTACCTGCTTGATTTTCTTTACATAGTTATCATTGTCTAGCATATTTTTTTACCATCTGGTTTATTACGTGCTCCTCACCCCAAACCAGTGTATAAGTCCCATGAGTGTGTAAGTCACAGGGATTTTAATCTGTTTTATTTAATGTTACATCTCTCCTCCCTCCCAGGGCCTGGCATATTTAAGGTGCTCTGAAAATGTTTTTTGACAATTAAATTGGTAGAGGAGGGGAGAGAAGTGGCAGGAATTCCAACAAATTATTATTAAAGTCTCTGCCAGTGTATCCCATAAGTCTCTAAGCTCAAGACCTGCCACAGAGCAGCTCTGACCCCACGCCCATCCCCCAGCAGCTATGGCCACCTGCCACACACCCACACCAGCTCCTCTCAATTGCGGGCCACAGTCTGGGAATGCCTCTGCTGCCCAAAGCCCTGTCTGTCTCTGAATTTGGGAGGCTCTGGACAGGAAAAAGAGGGAGATAATTCCTGCCATCCAAGAGCCGATCCTCTCACCCGTGTTACACACCAAACCAAGACTTCCAGAAGACAGGAGACAGCAAACAGATCATAAATGCAAACAGATCAGAAATGTGATCCATCACTAAGCAATACAGAAGTAAGATTGGAGCTCGGTCTTCTAGGGAAAAGGATCTGGTTCTTCTGCAGAGAAATTGGTGCACAGAGGACCATTCGCCCAAAGTCAAATGCTTTGCATTTGGCATATATCTTTTCTAGGATGGAGCCAAGGCATATGAGGTATGGTTTCCATGCAATTCAGCAGCCACTTCTGATAATAACAGACATGATCATGGCACTGTTTCACAATTGTGTAGGCTTCTTAGTTTATTTTCATATTTGTTACTATATTTGCTCTCATAATAGTCTTCTGCTACAAACAGAAAAGGAGATATCTGTGTTCTATAGATGGGGAAAAAGAGACAAAGTCAGGCTTTGCAACTAACTTGCATCACAGAGCGGGGTTGGGTCCCACTTCTGGCCCCAGCAAGAGCTAGTCAATAAAATATATATTACGCTAGATGATGATAACAGCACTGACTCTGACCATCCATCCATAAAGGGCCAGAACCACTTTCCAGCCTGATAGGCCCTCCTTCTGAAGCCAAGAGGTGGCTGCTAAGACTTAAGGTGGGCTGCTGTTGCTAAGCACTGCATTGCCACCAGGATTTACAGCAGACCACGAGGCACAAACCTGGATAGAGCAACAGAGTCTCCCTGTTCAAGAAGCCCCAACCCTGTGATATCACCATGGCTGGGCAAGGAGGCGGAGTCACAGTCCCCAGAATGTCCACAAAAATACACATTTGGGTAATGCAGACGAAGTTATCATACAGTAGGTACCGCATTATATGAGATTCAAGGTAGTGCTATCTTGAACCTAAGGAGACACAAATCCAAAATGGGAAATTCTCAGTGAGTAGTTGGTAGAGAAAGATATGATGAACACAGAGATACACCAACCAGATCCTCTTTCAGGAAGGACTGGTGACACGGCTGCCAGGAACACAGTCAGAGGTCAGCTCTCTGCTGTCAGCCCCTCCAGGATCACCTCAGCCACAGAGAGCCACCTGGACCCAAGTCACATCCTTCCAAGGGCAGCCCACATCTAATGACAGATGAAGGTAGGAGTGTAAAGCCAGGCTATTTCCACCTAATGTGGAACAACTCTGATGAGCCGTTTTAGCCACAGAGCTCCCCCTGGCATCAGCCAGGCTACAGCTGGCACGCATCACAGATCAACTTCTATGCAACAGGAACTCTACTAGTAAGCTCCTTTCTGAAACTACAGCATGTCATAGATGGAGTAGTGTGGCCCTCAGCACAACCTCACAATGGCTCCAGCTGCTGGGTCTGCCCGAGCTCGACATTTCCCCATGACCAACCTCAGAGGTGCCTGTTGCCATGGCTCCTTAGTCTATGCCCCTTCTTTATCCTGCTTCCTCCCTCTTAGTGGGGGCACCCTCATCCTTTGTTTTGTAAGTGTTCCCCAGGAAGCAGAAGATATTGTTTACCAGCACAATTCATTGGAATCCATTGTTCCCACTGCAGAGCCAGCTAGACAAAGAAAGGGCAGGGTAATAATTATCTATGGCCAGATGGCAGCCAGCAGCCAACCCAGAAGGAATTAGATTTCCCATCCAGACCCTACTGGTGCCCTAGGAAACATCTCAGCCTTCCTCTCTGACTTCCCAGAGCACTGCAAGATAACTTGCGATCACTAAGAAGTCCCCCATGATAGGAGGGAATTGGTAGGAAAAAAGCCACCTCAGGGTCAAAAGACTTGGCTTCCAGTTATCCATCACTCTGTTGGGTATAAGACCTGAGGCAGCTCACTTCCTTTCTCTTGTTCAGTTTCCTTAATTGTATAAGAAAATAATAACTGATGCCTGTTTCAATAAGGATGCTCTCAGCTGCAAGTAGCCAAAATCCTCAGTTCAAGTTGGCTTAAGTCATAAGAAAAACTGTCACCTTACTCAGCAAGGTCAAAGGTGGAGACCCAGGTTGAGCTCAGTGATGTTGCTGAGGCTCTAGTGTCTTTCCCTTGCTCAGCTCTGTCTTCCTCGTGTCAGATGTAATTTGATGTCTGTCCCCTCATGTTCACAAGATGGCTTCCAAAGGCAGCCAAGCTGGGTGCTTCCGCATTGCCACACAGCAGGAACAGGAAAAAGGAATCTTCCCCTGGTGCAACTGCAGTCCTTTCTTTCAATCTCATGGGTCGACTTGCCCATCTCTGGACCCGTTACCACAACCAAGGGGATGCCAGGCTCTGATTAGCCAGGAGTCATGAGGCTCCTCCTCTGAAGCTAGAGATGGTGTCAACGGGGCCAACTTGAAAGAAGAAGTAGAGAGAATGGAGACTCCACACTTCTGCCTTACATCATAAACAACAGTGTGTGGTGTGTATACAGATTTACCATCTGACACCTCCAGGTGACGTGGAGAATAAAGTTGTAAAAGCTATCTCTCATTGCAAGGTATTATAAACAGCAAAATGAGAGGAGCTGAATAAAAACCAAAGTCATATTGGAGACAGGACTTATTTATTGTGGTTTTCTTCTGGGGCACTTGAATCTTCATTCCTATGGACCTGACGGGATTTTCTGGGTTCCTGACTTTCAGGGACTTCATGTGATTTGCCCAGAGCAGACACTGTTGACTACCCACTCTACAAAATAAAAACAATTTCCTCTAACCCTGCACATATACACACACATCTACTTTTTGTGGCTGACAGTTTCCATTTTGGTTCAGTATCACTCTCTACCAGGCCATATATTCAGGAAAGGTGACCCTTCTCCCCAGACCATCAAAGAATCAATCATAATCGGTAAAGACCAAGCACAGGTGTCTCAGTCCCTTTGACAGTGATTAGCTTGGGGCAAACATGTGATCCAATCTTGGGCAGTGGGACCTGAGAAAATGTCAGCTAAGAAACTTCAGCTAATAAAGAAGCAAATGGGAGAAAACATCTCTTTTCTGGAAGTCACTTAATGTATATGTGATGTCTAGAACCACAACAGCAATCTGCGTCCATAGGGGAACCTGGTAAGGTGGGTAGGCCAAACAAATTGCAGAGGCTGAGATGGCATTAAGCCGCTGAACGACATGCCTCTGGAACTGCCCTAACTCTGGATACCTTTTCCATGAGCAAAAAAAACTCATTAGGTATTAAGTTTAGTTTAGTTTATTTTCATTTACTTGCAGTTACTGGCAGCAAAAAGCTCCCAGTGATTAAAACTAGACATCATCAGGTGTCAGCCTCCCTGATCCTAAGTTGTGTGATATTCTCAGTCACACCACACATTAGCTGCCTCAGATGGAGTCCCAAAGAAAACCCTAACACACTCAAAGGGTTAACTCATAAAGGAAGTTATGAGGCCCAGTTTGGCGCCTGTATCTTATTATGGGATATTAGCATAGAGAAGTAGGTTGATCATTTTACCAGGTTGGGGAAAGTGTACATTGAAAATCAAGGGGAAAGAAAGGGATTCACTCAAGAGAAGCCTCTGCTTTTGCCAGATGAGAGTTGAGTTGTCAGCCCAAGGAAGCTGAAAGAAGGGCAGGATTGTTCCATGCAAGTGTGGACACTAGAAATCCTCTGACCAAATACTATTGGCCTCACCTGCAGGGACATCACCTCCCACACTAAGAACGAGAGTCAGGAGATGCAGGTTTTAGTCCCAACCTTACCACTATTTTTTTTTTTTTTTTTTTTTGAGATAGTATCTTACTCTGTAACCCAAGCTAAAGTGCAATGGTGTGATCTCAGCTCACTGCAACTTCCACCTCTCAGGTTCAAGAAATTCTCCTGCCTCAGCCTCCAGAGTAGCTGGGATTACAGGCATACACCACTATGCCCAGCTAATTTTTCTTTTTTTTTTTTTTTTTTTTTTATTGTAGAGACAGGGTTTCACAATGTTGGCTAGGATGGTTCAAACTCCTGAATTCATGTGATCTGCCCACCTCGGCCTCCCAACGTGCTGGGATTACAGGCATGAACCACTGTGCCTGTTACCACTACTTAAATTGTTGTCCTGAAGCAAATCGTTCAGTACATTGGGACTCAGTCGTCTCACCTATCAAAGGAATTTAGTAATCCACCCTAGTGTATCCCCAGGGCTGTTTTGAGATCACATTAATGGATAATGAAAACAGTTCCCTCCCCACATTTTTTTGATGTATCCAATGTATCAGGCAGTGTTCTCAGCATTCATATCTTTGCTAATTCACTGAATCCTGACAACAACCAACCAAGGTAGGACTATCATTATTCTCACTTTACAGGAGGAGACTAAGGAATAGAAAAGCTAAGTAACTTGCCCAAGATCACAGAGCTAAGTGGTAAAACTAAGATTGCAACTCAGGCAGAGGCTGGGACCTATGGCATGATGCTGTGTGATACAATTACCATATTAAAATCCCCAAGAAAGGAAGGTCACCCATGACCCTCAACGGCAATAAATCATTGCTTCCATAGTAACTTGTTAGTCAAGGGGAGAGGTCAGCTGATAGTTCTCTTCAGTAACGAGCCCCTGGAATGATGCATGTTCAGAGGATTCAACTCCCACAGGTTTCTCTGCCGTTCTTTCTCTGCCCATCCCTTCTCTGAGGCCAAGGAACCCGGGATGAAGTCTCTGGCCCCTTCCCTGAAACCAGGATCCATCCCTGGCTTTTCAGATTCTCCCTCCCCCTACATGTCTTAGCCCATGTTGCTTCCTCTACCTTTAGCCCGAAGTATGAGTGAGAAGGAAGCAAGGATGATGGAAACGGGATTCGTTCTAAGTAAATGATGTTCTCAAAAGCTAAGAACTAGCAATTAGACATCCCAGGCAAGTTGCCTAAAAGACATCCACAAAGGTCTAATGTTTCTAGAAAAAAGTGCAAGGTACATTCTGGACCATTTAACATTCTATCTCGCAAGGAAACAAAAAGACGTAATCACCTAATAAGGAATGGTTTGTAGACACTGATCAAGTGCCTCACATCTTCATTCTCTGAATTCCTGCTCTCCAGGCCAAATCCAACCCCTGGAACCTTCCAGGCCCAGCAGGCTGTAATGAGCCCAACTGAACTTAATGAGCTTGTCATTATTCATCTCCACTACAGCCAAAAAGAGGAGCGCTGCGTGGCAAAAATTTTACACACACACGCACATATACTCCCTAAATAGTAAGTATTTCTTAATTCAAGTGTTGCCAAAATCAATCAATCCATAGAGCAGAAACCCTCCCAGAAGCCTCTGACAGGAACAAGATAGGAAGAGGGCAGTGGCTTCCCCACCCCCAAAAAGGGGGATGCATTTGGAAATGTTCCATGTTCCTGGGCTCAGATTACCAGCCCTAATTTATCATCAACCTCATATATTCTTATATAAGTAGTAATACAGATCACCCCAGCCAATTAATCAATCTGTAATTAGGAACCGACATGAACATTTACTACCATCAGGCATAATTTATATGATTACAGATGATTAAATAAAATGTAATTGAGTGAACAGGCAATTTGTTAAGCACATCTAGACGTAGCCATATCACCTAGGGCTGGGAGCGCTCTGACTCCCCACCAACAGTAGGTCAGGAAGCGCAGTCCTGGGAGCGGGGCCCTTGGGGTGGATCAAGGTGGGGTAAGATGATTTGGAATTCCCAGGGGGCCCAGGTTTGGGATGTGGTAGAAAACCAAGCCACACAGATTTGGGGGGTACTTCAGTGTCCAAGTGTTTTCTACAAAAGAATACCTGGACTATTAGAACTTCTCAGACAACAAGGAAGAAAGAAGAACAAGGAACGTTTAAATGATATGCCCTGGAGCAAAACTATACACAGTATTTTCCTTCTGGTCCTCTGGCCCCAAAAGTACACCCCCTGCTCACATGGAAGGACTCCTTCCTTTCTTTCCAGGAACATTTCTAACCATGAAGGAAGACTTATTTAAAGATAAAGTTCATTCTTGCCAAGAAATGCCCTCACCACTGAAAGGGAAATTTTCAGTAATATCAAGCACTAAATGCTGCCTTTTCTATTTTATTGCTCCTCTTTAGATTTTATCTCTGTTTTATCCCTTCTCCTCTATTCCAGAGGAAAACTGCTTGAAGTTAGACTTAACATATACCTGTTTGGGTGCCAACTACGCATCAGGTACTATACAGAGTGCCATCACTTTAGGCTTGCCAGATTTAGCAAATAAAAATACAGGATGCCAAGTTAAATTGGAGTTTCATATAAACAATATGTAAATTTTTTTAGAATTAATATATCTCAAACAATGCAACCTTATGCCACATTTGTTAACTCATGTCCTCAAAACAACTCCATGAAGTGTAATTTGTTTCAGTCAAAGAAACTCACTTCAGAACCTCAGCTCTTGCTGCTGCCCCATCAGGGAATCCCTGTCTCATCTACCTCTGCCTGGCTAACCTTTCTCATCCACTGAAATTCAAGGTGAGCTTCACTTCTATTGGTGAGTCATTCCCCACCCTCTCTGATCCCTTAGCCACCTATTTATATTTATGTCACAGCATTTGGATCATTGTTTAATAATTACCTTTTCTATACCCCACACACATACATGAGTGGGGCCCCTCAAGACTTGCCTGAACTGTATTCACCTTTATGACCTCTTTCCTAGCCCCATGCCAGGCACACAGTAGCCGCTACATGCTTCCAGACAAATAAGAGATTCTAAGACTTGCTCAGATTTACACAGCTGGCAAGTGATGGCACCTGCTTTCAATCCTGGTTCCACCAGATCCCAAAACATATTTCATTAGCACTACTCTATCTGCTTATTTATACAAAATATGTAACCCTTGGCTGCAAGAAACTTTCAGTCCAATTGAAAAAAACAATGAGCCCACAAAAAATAAAAGGTACATAAAAGAAAACGGAAATGATAAGTGTCTACTCCAGTCCATAACATGCTATAGGAGAACTGGGAGAGACTGGTTTTTGACTGAGCAGGGCTAGTGAAAATAATAACCTTGATCCCTATCTCATACCATACACCAGGCATCCCCAAACTACGGCCCGCAGGCCGCATGCAGCCCCTTGAGGCCATTTATCCGGCCCCCCACCGCACTTCAGGAAGGGGCACCTCTTTCATTGGTAGTCAGTGAGAGGAGCACAGTATGTGGCGGCCCTCCAATGGTCTGAGGGACAGTGAACTGGCCCCCTGTGTAAAAAGTTTGGGGACGCCTGCCATACACAGAAATTAACTTGAGATGGATCACTGAACTAAATATAAAAAGTTAAAACAATAAAGTTTTAGGAAGAAAGCATAGAAAAATGTGTTCTTCTATGGTGGATAGGCAAAGGTTTCTTAGACGCAGTACAGAAAGCAATAACTATAAAATTTAAAAGTTGACAAATTGGACCTTATCAAAATTTAGCATTTCTGCTTACCAAAAATACCATTAAGAAAGAACAAGTTCCAGGTGAGGTTTCTTATCACCTGAAGGGGAAAAAAAAAAAAGAATAGACAAATCACACTCTGAAAGAAAATATTCATCAAACACACATCTGATGAAAGGCTGGTATCCAGAATATATAACAACTCCCAAACTCAGTAAGATGACAAACTAAATTAAAATTGGACTGTAAGGTATACATACCATTTGATTTCATTTGTCTGACATTCTAGAAAAGGCACAATTTTAGGGACAGAAAATAGATCAGTGGTTATGAGGGGTAAGGGGTGAGTACAGATTACAAAGGGTGCAAGGACACTGTTGCAGTGACAGAAATGTCCTATATCTTGATAATTGTGGTAATTATATGACTATAGATATTTGCAAATTTCATAGAAAATACACCTAAAAGAGATGAGTTTTTACTGTATGTAAATTATGCCTCATTAAACCTGACTTTCATAAATAGGCAAAAGATTTCAACAGATACTTCACAAAAAAAGATGTACACATAGCTAATAAGCACATGAAGAAATTCTCAACATCATTTAGTCATCAGGGAAACATAAGGCCACAATATGATACTACTTATATACTTAACAGAATAGTTAGAATTAAAGACTGATAACACCAAATGTTGACAGTAATATGAAACAACCAAAACTCTCATACATCATTGGTGAGAATATAAGATTGCACAACCACTTTGGAAAACAGTTGGGCAGTTACAAAACAAAACACAGACCTATCACATGCCCCAGAAATTCACTCCCAGATACCCAAGAGAAATGGAAACATGTACACAAAAAGACTTGTACAAGAATACTCATAGCAGCTTTATTCATAGTAGTCAAAAACTGGAAAGAGCCCAAATGTCCACCAAGAGAATGAAGAACCAACTGTGCTACAGTCATACGGTGGAAAACAACAAGTAACAACACTTAATAACAAAAAAAAAATGATGCATGCAGCAACATGGATGAATCTCAATAACATTATATAGAGGGAAATAAGAAGGTCTTAATAAAAGAATGAATGTCTAGAACATGCAAAACGAATCTAATCCAAGGAGGAAAAAAAATCAGAAAAACTGTTGTGGGTAGTTGGCCTGGGAGTTGCTGGAGGAAGTGCAGGATGTGGTCTGAGAACACTTTCTGGGATAGTAATACTGTTACAGCTCTTGATAGGGGTTTGGAATACCCAGTTGTAAGCATTGGTAACAGTCTTAAATAATACATTTAAGATTTGTGCATTTTGTGTGTAAATCCCACCTAAAAACATAAATGTCATGCACGCTGAAATGGTTAGGTGAAAAGTGTACTGACGTCTGAAACTTGCTTTGAAATACACTCCCCAAGAAAGTATGAATTAATGAATGGATAGGCCAGGGATGGTGGCTTACACCTGTAATCTCAACGCTTTGGGAGGCCTAGGCAGGATTACTTGACGCCAGGATTTCTAGACCAGGATGGACAACATAGCGAGACGCTGTCTGTACAAAAGAAAAAAAAAAATTAGCCAGGTGTGGAACTGCCTGCCTTCAGTTTCCACTACGTGGGAGGCTGGGGTAGAAGGATTGCTTGAACCCAGGAGTTTGAGGCTGCAATCAGCCATGATCATGCCACTGCACTCCAGCCTGGGTGACAAAGCAAGATAATGCCTCAAAAAAAAAAAAAAAAAAAAAAAAAAAAAAAAAAAAAAAGAATAGATAGATGTAATACACATGTAATAGAGCAAATCAAGTAAAATATTAATTATAGCATGTAGAGAGTATATAATAGGAATCAACTAGTATCCTTTCCATTTTTCTATGTGCTTGAAAACTGTCATAGTCAAATGTTAGGGAGAAAATGGTAAATGAAGTAAAGAGGGACATCCTGTCAAAAGAATAACAGAAATAAAGGCACAGAGGCTACAAGTTGCCAGACACATTTAGTTAAAAAAGAAAATAGTTCAATGGGGTGGGAATAATACCACTAATGATAACAAGCATTGAGTATCTATGTACCAAATATTATGCTAAATGCTGGGGACACGTTAAAGAAGAGGACAGACTTCAGCTCTGATCTGGGGAAGAGAGGCAATTTAGCAAGCAATGATGACCGAATGTGCTAAGCGCTGTCATGGGGGCTTCTGGGATGCTTTACGAATGAGGTCATAGAAAAGTAGAGGGACCTCTTCTATCGCAAAGCCACAGATGAGCAAGAAAGACAATTTAGGAGGCAGAGGTTGCGGTGAGCCGAGATCGCGCCATTGCACTCCAGCCTGGGTAACAAGAGCGAAACTCCGTCTCAAAAAAAAAAAAAAGAAAGACAATTTGGTAATTTCTTATAAAACAGTGCAAACAGGGCTTTCTACACAAAGCCTTGGAGAGTGAGAAAGAAACTCTGAGAGACATGTTCTAGATTTTCAGAGGGGGAATAGCAAGAAATGAGGCTGGTGAGGTAGAGACATATAGGAGGCAAACTATGAAGGGCCTTAGAAGCCATGTACAGGAATTCAAAACTCATTGCAAGGAACTGGAGATCAACTGAACGCTTTTGAGCAGAGCAGTGATGCAACAGTGATGTGATAGACTTGATATTCTGTTTTGGTGTGAAGAATGGATTCGAGGAGGAGAGACAATAGGTAAGAACAGAGACTAGTGGAGGAAAGGGGGGGTGATTGTTGCTGGACATCAACAACAGCATCCAGGATGCACCAGGGAGGTAGAATCAGTGATGATTGGAGGAGAAAAAGAAGTAACATCTACAATAAATCTATAATAAAGGGACAAGAAATTATGAAACAAACAAAAAACAGTAATTCCTACAATGTGCCAACAAAAAGACCATTTAATTTCAAAGTGGGCAATTTGGGCTGATATTCCTTCAAAGAAGATGTACAAATAGCCAATAAGCTCATGAAAAAATGCTCCATTTTAGTCATTGGGAAATGCAAATTGTATTCATCTGTTAGGGGTAACATAATATCAGACTGGGTACCTCATACAACAGAAATTTACTTTCTCACAGTTCTGGAAGCTGGAAGTCTGAGATCAGCTTGCAGCCAGGCTAGTCTGTAGTGAGGGCCCTGGCTCATAGATGGCTGCTTTTCTGTGTCGTCACATGGCCTTTCCTCCACGCATGCACAGAGAGATAAAAAAAAAAAAAGAGCTCTCTGGTATCCCTTCTTATAAGGACAATAACTAGCGGAGTAGGGCCTCACCCTTACAGCCTCACTTAGCCTTAATCACTGCCTTAGAGACCCTATCTCCAGATGCAACCACACTGAAGGTTAGGGTTTGGGGGGCCGGAGGTGGTTGGAGGGTGGGGGTGCAGTGCTCACAAACATTCAGTTAATAACAAAATCAAAACCACAGTGAGAAACCAATTTATACCTACTAGGATAGCTGGAATTATTTTAAGAGAAAATAACAGTATTGGCAAAGGTGGAGAAATTGGAATTTTCAAGCATTGCTGATGGGAATATAAAATGGTGCAACCACTATGGAGAACACATTGGTGGATCCTCAAAAAGCTAAATATAGAACTACCATCTGACCCAGCAATCTCACCCCTAGATACATACCAGAAGGAACTGAGAGCAGAAACTGGAGCAGATGTATGTACACTACTATTTACTGCAGCGTTATTCACCGTAACACAAGTGTCCATCAACACATCAGTGGTTAAGCAAAATATGACAGACACATACAATGAAATATTCTCCATCATAAAACAGGAACGATGATGCATGCTACAATATGAAGAAGGCTTTAAAAAATTATGCTAAGTGAAATAAGCCAGACACAAAAGAACAAATGTTGTGTTATTCCATTTATAAGACATACCTAGAATAGGCAAATTCGTAGAGACAGAAAACAGATAAAAGGTTTTCAGGAGCAGGAGGAAAAGAAGAATGAGGAGTTACTTAATGTGTACAGAGTTTCTGTTTGGGGTAATAAAAATGTTTTGGAAATAAACACGTAACATTGTAAACATAATGCCCCTGGATTGTACACTTAATGGCAATGAAAATTTATTAATGGTTAAAATAGTGAATTTTGTGACATAAAAATATATAGTATATACTACATTTTGTATTATATAAATATATATATTTAATATATAAATATATTTAATATATATTATATATTATTTATTATTTGTATTTATATATTTATGTTATATAAAATATATTTAATATATAAAAATATATATTTAATATGACTTGTGCTATGATTTGTTATGTAAATATATAAGTATAAATCACATATATGATATATAAGTGTGTGTGTATATATATATATGTGGACACACAAATACACATACATACACATATATTTACAGCAATGAAACCCTCCCATAATGAAGTTTTAACCCATAGGCTTTAGAATGTGACCGTTTGGAGATGAGTTTTTAAAGAAGTGAAATGGTCAACTAAAATGAGATCATGTGGGTGGCCCTGATCCAACAAGACTGGTGTCCCTGTGTCCTGGGATTAGGACAGTGACATGCACAGAGAGATGATCACATGAGGGCACAGGTAGAAGATGGCTGTCTGCAAGCCAAGGAGAAAGAAAGGCCTCAGGAGAAACCAACCCTGACCTCAGACTTCTAGCCTCCAGAACTATAAGAAAATTGTTTCTATTGTATAAGCCACTCAGTCTGTGGCATCTTGTCATGGCAGCTCTGGCAAACTAATACAATCACACCCTGCATTTGTTCTTGTGGGGACTCTTTTGGGTTCAACTTCCAGACGTAGAATCTGACCACTCACCATCTCACTGAGACCTCCTCGGTTCAAATCATCACCATTCATCATTGCCTCCTAAAAGATACACGTCCCCAACAGTCTGGCATCAGTTTGGCTGCCAACAGACACCTAAGAGAGCCCTTAGAACCCTCAAGATATGCTGTCGGACTGGGTGCAGTGGCTCAAGCCTGTAATCCCAGCACTTTGGGAGGCCGAGGCGGGTGGATCACGAGGTCAAGAGATCGAGACCATCCTGGTCAACATGGTGAAACCCCGTCTCTACTAAAAATACAAAAAATTAGCTGGGCATGGTGGTGCATGCCTGTAATCCCGGCTACTCAGGAGGCTGAGGCAGGAGAATTGCCTGAACCCAGGAGGCGGAGGTTGCGGTGAGCCGAGATCACGCCATTGCACTCCAGCCTGGGTAACAAGAGCGAAGCCCCGTCTCAAAAAAAAAAAAAGAAGATATGCTGTCAACCAGCCAAGACTTTACACTGCCTCCTCTATGGACCAAAGTCTACCCAGCCCTGTAGGGCCTGGCCACCAGGAGCCTCTCAACCTCCATTTCTCCTTGTACTGTTGACTCCAGCCACAGTGACCTCCTAAGAGTTTCTGGAACATGTGAGGCAGACTCTGAGCCTTTCTTCTGACCCAGTAGCTTCCAAAGTTCATCCAAAACCAGTGGCATCAATATTTCTGTGTTTATAAAGCCCTTCATGGGATATTAATGGTGCTTAAGGTGAAAAATGGCTGTCCTACACATTCTTCTGCCCATGGTCTTCTTTTTTGGGATCTCCATAGCTAACTCCACCATCTTCTTCTGGGATTTGACCCAATCTCTCCTTCTGGGAAAGGCGTAACCCTGCACCCTCTTTTAAATGTTAGCAGGCTGCTCTTGCCCCCCCAACTCTTTGTTTCCTGTCACCCCTATGATTTGTTTCCGTAACACAATGGAAATTTTTTGTGTTATGTATATTTTACTGCAATTTTTAAAAGTATGTATTATATGAATATTCATTGATTTATGTACTTAAAATGGGTGGATTGCATGATATGTGAATTATATCTCAGTAAAGCTGTTAAAAATAGATGATGAAACAAAAATATCAAGAAGCAGTGCTGGAGAATAAAAGACAGTCACTGAAATTAACCCAATAATCAGGATAATTCTGAATGGGACACCATCAAATACAGAATTAGTGAACTGAAAAGTTGCACTAGGGTATTCACCCAACATAAAACAAGAAAGAGAATTTTAGTGTGAAAAAAGGAGTTACAAACACAGATAATAATTAATGGTGAAGGGGAAAATGTTCAAAGAGAATGGTTTACAATATCTCCCTGATTGAAGACAGATATTGGTCTTGAGATAAGTAAATACCAAGCAAAATAAATAAAAACAAATTCATTCACTATATACATAGTAGTGAATCTACAAACCATCAAGAAAAAAGAAAAAAATCATAAAAGCTGTTCAGAAAACAAAAACTGATTACTGAAAAAGAAATGACAATTAAACTAAGAGCAGACTTCTCATTAGCAACAAGAGACACCAAAGGGCATTAAAGTAACAGAAACAAGTCTAAATATATCAAAATAAATGATACAAATAGTAGGAAAACATTTTTGTTGATTTGTTTGCATGAAAATGGTCTTGCACACAAGACCATACCACATATTATTCACATGTATATAATAAAAGTACAAAACCATGGACTTGAAGGACACGTGCCAAATTCCATGTCTGCCTGCCTCTGGGGAGGAAGAGAGGAAGGTGATGGGGGGTAAGGGGAGTAAGGACAGGACAAATAATAAAATTCACAAATATTAAAGCAGACACATGGGTAAGTGTGTAGATTTACTGGTCATTGGTGTGGTCCTGTTGGATTCCACCATGGGCAGAGCCCATTTTCAACCTGACTGCTGTCGGCAAAGCAGAAGATGAAGCCCCATCTACATGCTCCTCATGGCCACTCTGCTTACGTTTATGGAGAGGTCCTGCACATAACGGCATAGCCTAGATTTCAAAGGATCATACAATTAGATTGGGAAGAAATGATTCACCCTCATTTTTACATTATGAGGAAACAGAAACTCTGCAAGGGAAGAGAATTGTTCCAAAAGCACACTGTTGACTCACAGCCAGCCATGACTTCTGAAGAAGTAATCCGCTACGGTGTCCCACAACTTTCACTTCAGACTCACCTATTTCGAGTCTTGGCTTTACTTATAATTTTGTGAAAATGTCGGCCCTGCCTCTCTCAAGTATTATCGTCATAATAGTGTAAGACAGTGCAGATGAAAGCCCTTAGGAACTGTAAATCTCTGTGACATAGCCAGTTTTTGGGTCTGGCTGGACATAAAAAACAGTCTCATTACCTTGTTTTTGGTCTAACATGCCCTTCCCCAGTTTGATCACACATCTTATTCACCAGATTTGGTTTCAAATAGGCTTTGACTGTTTCCAAGTTCTTCCCTTTTGAGAATATGTAAAAGGATATTTTACCTGCCCTGAGTATGCTTGCTGAGAAAACCAGATACCTCACTTGAAAGCAAAATTTGCATCTGATTTATTCTGTATCTTGATTAATAGGCACAGAGTTACTGTGTCTGTCCAGTGAGTAGAAAGTAACTCAGCACTGACGGGAAGGCTGGGCTTGCTTCCTGTGTTCTCTGGATCACAGCTGTGTGCTCCTGCGGAGATGGTTTAAGTTTATTAATTAACAGCCATCCTCCTTTTTCCTCCTACATCCAGGGTGGCAAGTTTCTAAGAGCTTCTGAGAGATTTATTTTTATCCTTCGAATGAATAAAATACATTAATGAAACCATTGGAGACTTCAGGGACTGGGCTCTACCCACAGAAGCCAAGAGAAGGCAAGCGTGAGTGACCATTGATTATTAAGTGTCCTCTTAGCAAAGGAGCATCATCAGACTGGCCTGATGGGCATTTAAGTGTGCAGAAAGTCGGGGGAGGGCCACATATGCATTATGTTTAAAGATGCATCCCAGCTTTCTTAAACAGAACAATTAATGAAATCACTTTGTGAACATGTAGACCTCCCCCTCCCCCACTCAACTACCAGCTGGTCCAGTCCTTGAACATACAGTACCACGTTATGATGGCTTCAACAATTTGGGTCAGCACGATGTTTAAACTCTTAAGTGGAATCACTAATCTCCATTAATCTGACTGTAAAGATGAAACATAATGCTTAATACAACAGCATAAGAGTTGGTAATGCATGTTCCTCTGACAGGCTGCCTTAATACACACCAACTCCCATCCAAAGAGCAGGGTCTTTGGGATTGCATCTGACCATTCAAAATCTGTTCCTGAACCTTCCTGGAAATCTCTTCATGGGCAGGGACAAGGACCCAAGGGGAGCATCCACCATGATGTTCACAAAGACTTTTCTTCCATGGGACTTCTGACCTCCACTCAAGAGCCCCTCTTTCTAACTGGCTGCACAACAGTGACTAACTAGGTACTTAGTTTGGGGCTTGACAGAGCTATGACTTTGTCACTGGCATGCATGGCCATAGGTTGAGTGGACCAGTAGGCATGGTAAACACCTCACACCAATGTGACACTCACCGCAAAGGGAGAGCACTTGACTGATCCATGAGGGAAACATCATGGAGCCCTCTTCCTGGTTGGGGACACTTCAGGACTTTGGGAAGTTATTGAGTGGCTCCCTATCTCTGTGAACCCAGCTACAGAATAAGTGCTGCTCATTTTCCTCATCTCACCTCATCCCTAATTCTCCTTCCTCTGGGCCAGTGTTTCTCAAACCACGGTCCCTGGAATCACATGCAGGAGAAGAAAACCCTGCTGAAGATGGGGTTACAATTCCACATTCCTGGGGCCCTCGCCCTGACCTACTGACTCAATCTCTCAGGAGAAGATTCAGGAAAACCCACTTTCATAGGCTGTAGCAGTGAGCATTCAGCATAGAATGTTACAATCACGATCTAAATTTTGTAAAGCTGTTGTAGGAATTCAGGTGAAAAATGGTCGTACCTAGATAGCCCAGCCCCAGCACAGTGGTTTTGAACTAGAAATTCCCATAGTGTGGTTCCCAAGCAAGTTCTTAAAGGAAAAGTTACATGTGTCAAGTGACATATGGATGCAGACCCAGGTCAGAAGAAGTTGTGACATCTGTTTTTGGTAGCCACTGTGATCATAGTCTCCCTTTGTCTTAACCATGATGATAATAGCTAAAACATACTGAGTGTTTAGAGCAGGCGTCCCCAAACTACGGCCCACGGGCCACATGCAGCCCCCTGAGGCCATTTATCCAGCCCCCCACCGCACTTCAGGAAGGGGCACCTCTTTCATTGGTGGTCAGTGAGAGGAACACAGTATGTGGCGGCCCTCCAACGGTCTGAGGGACAGTGAACTGGCCCCCTGTGTAAAAAGTTTGGGGACTTCCTGGTTTAGAGTGTGCAATGCCTTCATAACACATATGAAGGGCTTCATATGTATTAGTTTGCTGAATTCTCATATGAGTTCTATGAATAGGACTTTAACTATTAGCCCTTGAGCAAGGAAAAAAGAGCTAGCATTTATCAGGCTATGGAGGATTGGTGGGAATATTTCAAACTCCTCACTCCACATATTAATTCAACTGCCACCAGGAAGTATCCTCATTGCCTTTTCATGTCTATAATCTCCACTGCTAACTTCCCAAAAATAAGATAACTGTATTTGGACTACTGCTCATAGCTACTGACACCATAAATTATCAGATTGACTCTATATTGATCCCCAAATTGTAATTAATTATTGAGGACTCTCATTCTACCGCCAAAGAATGACTCGTTTCATAGAATTTCAGGAGGCTGGCTGCCCACTCTATGCACAGGTAAAGCTGCCTCTGCTCTGGGTTTTCTGATGAACCTAAGCTATGTCAGGAACCAGAAATAACTGAGGCTCAATCTATGAACACTGCAACACATATTACCTGGTCTCTGCTCCTGCAGAATTCACCCTTTATGGTGGCCATTGTCTTTAACTGCCCAGGACTTTTCCCCAACTCCAGATGCCAGCCTATCGTTCTGATACTAGACTCTAGCCTCAGACGATTTGGCATTGACTGATGATGGCTCTATCCCCTTGGCCACAGTGGGAACAGCAGCCACAGTGACCAGCAATGAGACTGTGGCCCAAAGAAGGGTCCATCAGAATTCCTCCTAAAGGTTTTCATGGCAAGAAAGACTAGAAAGTTGTGACTCTGGGGCTCTGTATGGCCACTTTTTCTACCTCATGGAGAAATCTGTCTGCATTAAAGAGTGGAGGCAAGCCAGAATGAGAGGGTCAGAGACAAAGGAGAAAAAATAGAGAGAAATTGGCTGCCATCTTTGGAGCATCTGCAGCCAACTCCAGCCCTGCCCTTCTGATAGACTTCAGAGACTAATAAACTTGCCCTATGATACTTGAACTAGTTCAACATGAGTTTCTTACCACCCCAAAACTTCCAGCTCATTAGATACCTTTCATCTCTCCACTTAGTTTGGTGACCCATGAACACAAGCATGAAAATAGCTTGGATTTGTATTGGTATTGGGTGTTTAATCATTCATTCAGGCATGTGGCCATCCTGTTATCTTTCTACCATGTGACAAGCACTTTGTCAAGACACTGAGGGCACAGGAGTAAACAAAGCAGTCATAGTCTTGGACCTCACGAAGCTTACAGTCCAAATAATTACACAATTAAATATCTGAAATACAATTTCAACAAATGCTACAGAATATAGTGATGAGAGGAATCCATGCTACTGGAGAATGGGAGTGAGAGGAGGGAAGTCTCCTCTTAGCATTTGGTATCTATCCTAAAGTCCGAAAGATGAGTGGGAGTCATCCAGGCAATGACAGGATGAATGAGCCTCCCATGGAGGGCAGTGTCTATGTGAAGGCTCTGGGTCTTAAAAAGCACAGAAGGAGCAGAAGAGGGTGGGGTGGCTGGAATGAAATGGGATGAAAATAAGGCTGAAGGGGAAGATAGGGACAAGACTGTCATGGCCCGACAAGCTATGTACATGGTCTTGGGCAGCCAATAGACAGCCATAATTAAGAGAGGAATGCAAGTGGCTTTACATTTTAAGAGAATGACTCTGGCTGCTATGTCGGGTGGGGGTGGCACACAAATGAGAGGAGGGAATGGTAGGTGTGGCAGGAAGAATAAGAAGGTAACTGTCTTCACTCAGGCAAGAGATGAGATGGCTTGGATTAGGCTGCTCAGTGGAGGGAACAGACTGGAGTGTTACTTAAAAGACAGAAGAGAATGTGTTATAGATTCACCACAGTGGGACGGGAGGACGGTTCCAGTTTCCAGCATAAGTACCTAGGTAGTTTGTGATGCTGTGACTGACCTGAGAATGCTAGAGAAGGACTAGGTTTGGAGCGGGAAATCCTATGTTCAATATGGAAAGCTCCATTTTAATATGCCTGGGAGATATCAAATGGAAACAGCAAGTAGATGATAAATGCATTACTTCACCTGAAACAACAGATTGATGTGTCCTTTTTTCTATGCCCATTTTACAGGTGAGGAAAATGAGTACAACAATTTAATGGGAATACTAGGAGCAGCACTCAGTTTCCTACATCTGAGTACAAGTGTTTTCAGTGACCCATGCTGAATCCTATTACATTTGACTGATTAAACAAACCAGCCAAAAACAACATTGTATAATAGAGTCACAATGTCAATTCAAATTGTGTCCTGTGAAATCAATGTTATGATGTCTAATATTTGGTATCAGTTTAATAACTTAAGAGGACATACAGAATCTATCCTTATACTTCATACAACTGACAGTCAACTTTCCACTGAGAAAATATTCCAATTCTACTGCAGTTTAAGTTTCATCTGTGCTCAGCATTTGTACCCAACATAGAAACAATTATTGGTTAAAAACTGTCAAAATACATTTATTCCAATTTTGAAGAGGAAACGATTTCTCACATTGGTTGCTTTACCAACAATACCTATCAGCTATATATCCAGATGAAAGAGACAAGTGAAGTTTTGTTTAAAAAAAAAATCAATAGATTGGCTCTGATGGAAGTCATTAATGCAAACTGTTTAGCAAGAGAGGCTGATTTTTCATTCCTGGTTGGCATTCCATAAAGAAAAAAAAGTTGCACTGGGTTTCTAAACAAATCCATGATTAAGAATCATAACCATCTTGTCTATAGACTATGCCCTGCTCCACTGATTCCAAAGAAAGGCTGTGTTTGGTTTTGAGGGGAAGCAACCTGGCTGTGCAGAGGAGAGCCAGTCTGGGCTGGACCCAGATGTAGTGAGAACCACTGAATTCTCGAGAGGTGGTGTGAGATGATTAAAGTGATATTTGCAAAAATACCCAGCTTGATCCTACATTTGGTTTTCTCACCCAGCCCTAGAGTCAATTGCTAGCTGGAGGAAGAGTACCTCAGGGAGGGTGACACTTGTTATCCATCTTCATGGCATCCCTCCCCACCACAACCTCTAATTCGGTGGCTTGTGCACAGGAAAAGCTTGATAGAAACATGTGGGATGTGGGCAGTAAGGGCTGGAGGCTGAGAATGGTATTGTGGAAGATGCCGACTTCTTTGCCTTGATCTACCATTATAAAACATGGTAGGGTTTTCTCTAGCTCCATGAAGACAGATTTTATAGATTTCTTACTTTATGCAGGGGAGGTCGCCTTGATTTGTAAATGGAACTTGTCAACTGAAAATCCCAACTGGTACTTGTGGGGAGGAAACAGGTTTGAATTTCTGAGTTGGTCTCTGATAACGAGGCAGGGGTTTCCCACCACACAAAATCTGTGAGATATTTCCCAGGACTCTCTGTGCTTAACCTGGCTTCTGTTAGCACAGTCTTGCCATATTTGGGACTGAGCAGGCATTCAAGCCTGCACCAGTTCTGAAGAAATCAATGAGGTGTTCCCTGGCTCTACCCAGAGACGTCACATCACACTGGTACAGAGGTCTCATGAAAAGAGTTTGTGGACCGGGACTCAGGTCATCTGGTGTCCAGTGCTAACTCTGACACTGTCCCAGTATTTGACCTTAGACAAGCTGCTTCACCTGTCTATGCCTCAGTTTCCTCATCTGGAAGGAGGGTGAGGACTGGCCTAGAAAATCTCCAAGGTCCATTCCAGAAGTATAACAGTGCATATCACTTACCAGTTAAAAAGCAGTCTCCCCACTCACTTTTCAATGGGGGTTCTTCTACATTAAATGTCACATAGAGAAGTTAGAAAAAGATGCCTCTCCAGAAATTAAAGTGCACTCTTAGATAGGTGGGAAGAGGTGGGGCTGCTTGCAGGAACCCCTGGGCCGTAGTCAACCATCTTCACCTGCATTTAACTCAAGTCTGAAAGGATGTGAGGCAGGTACTCAGGAAGCAGCTGGTCACGGCTCACCAAGCCATGTGACTCCCTTGTGGGCCTTCTCAAGGTTGAGTTAAGGATTCTCCAGGTAGGGAATTCTCCTGAGAGTCTCTGTTTAAGTTTTTTAGAAGTTTCCCCAGTGGAAGCCATACACTCCGGGAAATGGACAGTCAGATGGGGAGCCCAGCTGATTATTTACGAAGGAACTTTGTTCTGTCCAGCCTCCATGTCCCCCTGAATTCCATACCCACATGGACACTCCCCCAAGAGCAGGAGTCCCCAAAGGAGAGGGGCTCCTTTTGTTTAAAAAAAAAAAAAAAAAAAGGTCCTGTTCTCTAGGCCATTAATCATGGCTGTAAGAGCGTTTATTAATGCCCTGTCAATTGTTCAGAGTGAAGGCAGCCTGCTAGCTGTCCTCCCTCCCCGTTAGCTGTGTGCAAACACTGGTGATTAAGCGCCAGATTTAACATCCTCATGAATATTTAAGAGCTTGTTTTTGAAAGTTTCCTGTCCTTTTACACTAATAGCCCCATTAAAACCTGTTTACAAGCCAGTCAAGAGAGTAACTGCATGCACTTAAAACATGAGAGTGCTCCCCCAAGAGGGGCACCAGGACCACGTGAGGATCAATACCCTGCTTAAAGTAAGACTGTCTGCCCACCCCCAGTGGAGCCGAGCCCCGCTGGAACTACCAGAACGAGCTGGAAAGGACCCAACCTGTTAATTAGGCTCATGGTAAGGGTTGTAGGGGAGCAAACCCTCACTACTAGGCTCCCCATTGCCCCATGTGGGTGACCCCAGCTCAGAGACTTCACAGAAGTTGTCCAAATGATGTCAACGGCATACGGCCCAGGGCCAGCTCAGGGAAGAAAGTTTGTCTTTGTGCTTCTCACCTCCTGGTAATTGCCCCCCTTAGACCACCCAACCCTGGACCTGGCTTCTGTGCCACAGCCCATCAAATGAGTCTCCTCGAAGAGTTAATAAGGGTTTAAGGAAAGGAAGTATAATGAGGCCTCCCTCACAAGACTTGAGAATTCCCAAAAGCTTGAAGGCTCCAAAGATTTAAATGAGAGGTGAATTTGTGAGGGAGATATTGGAAATACAGTGGGGAGTCCTTTTCCTGCATAGAAGAGGCTGATTCCTCCATCAGCACCTGAAGCTGCTTTCCTGCAGCTGGAGAAGACAACAGAAGCATGGAAAACCACTGCTTTGAAATCAGCTGGACAATGGCCTAATGTCTCTCAGTTACACGCAAAGGAATGACCAGGCTGGTCCAACAAGGGTAGGGGGCTGTATTAGTACATTCTCACACTGCTATAAAAAAAATACCTGAGACTGAGTAAGAAAACAGGTTTAATTGACTCACAGTTCTGCAGGCTGTACAGGTTGCATAGCTGGGGGAGGGAGGCCTCAGGAAACTTTCAATCATGGTGGAAGGCAAAGGGGAAGTACGAACGGCTAACATGGCTGGAGCAGGAGGAAGAGAGAGAAGGGGGAGGTGCTACACACTTTTAAACAACCAGATCTCATGAGCACTCACTCACTATCACAAGAGCAGCTAGGGGGAAATTCACCCCCATGATCTAATCAACTCCCACAAGGCCCCTCCTCTAACACTGGGGATTACAATTCAACGTGGGATTTAGACAGAGACACAAATACAAATCATATCAAGGGCCTTTCTGGTGGTCCCAATGTCAAAGATGAAGGGCAGAGCCAGGGTGCCAGGTGCAATCTACTTCCTTTCCCAGCCTCAGCAAGCAGCACTGCCAGGTTGGGCAGGTATGTGAAGGGACCTCCCTGCCTCCAGCAGGGGAGGATTGGGTGGGGAACTCTCAATCACTAGATCTCCTTCCCTATCCATGGGCTGTGTCTGTGTTGAAAGAGACGAAGCACTACCACCTCTAGAGCAAAGACGCATGCCCCAAACTGGACCATTTAAGTCTTATTGTATTTTGCAAAGTCCACCATATGAACCACTTCCTGTTCCAGTAGTTACTGGGTCCCTCAAAATACAGTCCAGGACTGCTATACTTTTTACATGACATATTTCCTGGCCCAGAGACAAATTTTCCTTTCTCCTATAATGGAACGCATGCATGGTGATATAGTATATACTTGCATGTGACAATAACATTATTGTAGCAATACTCACTGATCTGGAACAGTAATCTAGTATCACCTCTCCAGAAATTCTACAAAAACCAGAAGTTATTGCAAAAGGTATCTAAGCATCAAAAATAAATATTGCAAGATCCATGCACTAAAACTTACATCATTTTTCTCATCAGGCCTGTATTGCAACAGATTACAGACATTTTTAACATGACTCTAATAAGCCTGGTTCTCCAGTCAATTAGAAAGAAGATGGAGAAGCTAGAGACAGACTCACTGACATTAAAAATTAAAAAAAAGTCAGAGCTTCTGGAAAGTGAGGGAAAAAAAAGAGCTCTAAAAAGCAAGTCCAAAGGTCCCAACAGCACAGCAGTTTGAGGTCATTTATTCCAGGGACAAATAGATTTCCACACTTCAACATGCCCCAAGCTGTTCACAAAAAAGTAATAAGCCATAAATGTCTCACGTGTAATGAAGGAGGAACGAATGCAATGCAATTCTTTTCAAAGTTCATCAATAAAAGTTAAAACTTTCATAGTTTCGGAGTTTTCACTACACAGAAAGTTTACCCCCAGAATTACTCATTTATTCTTTGTTCCTCTTTTCCACTATATTCATATTTTGTGTTTCCACCAAAGAATATACAGAAGAATGAAGACAAATTTATAAACTAGGAAGACAGGTTGCTACACCGAGAAGCTGGTTTCATTCCTTTACAGACAATGTTGTGTTGGAGCTGACTCACATGAGCTCAGGAGAGCCGAGTGTTCATGTACTCATCCGTTTTCACACTGCGATAAAGAACTGTTCAAGACTGGGTGATTTTTAAAGGAAACAGGCTTAATTGACTCACAGTTCTGCATGGCTGGAGAGGCCTCAGGAAACTTACATTCACGGCACAAGGCAAAGGAGAAGCAAGCACCTTCCTCACCAGGCATCAGGAAAGCAAGAGAGAGAGCAGGGAAAACCGCCACGTATAAAACCATCAGATCTCGTGAGAATTCAGTCACAATCCTGAGAACATCGTGGGGGAAACTGCCCCCATGATCCAATCACCTCCCACCTGATCCCTCCCCCAACACGTGGGGATCATAATTCGGATTACAGTTTGAGAAGAGATTTGGTTTGGACACAGCCAAACCATGTCAGTTCAGTTTTCAAAAATTTCATGAGCAATTGTTAAACATTGCCCTTATTAGACATTAAATTATGTAATCTTATAATCAAATAAGTTACGCTAAAAACAAAAGTAATAAACACACAAAACTCACCACTTCCTAATCATTTTAGCAGACATTGCTGATGTCCGTGTCCTTGCAGTTACTTATGCGGATTGCAACTGTTTGGTGGAAATATCTCTGAATGTGCCCTCTGCTACCCAGTTCCCACTACTCCACATTCAGTGGCAACACTTCGAAAGCTTGAAATTGGCCATATGCTGCAAATAGGGCTTGTTTACCCACACCCCACCCCACCCCAGGTGATTGTTAAAGATTTGCCAGCACACAGCTGTTTGTAGTTTTTTCTCAACAACACCTCAGGTTGTTTAGACTTAAGGTGTGGATTCCTGAGTAAGCAGGGAAAAGTTGCTGCGTGCAGAGAATTGGAAAAGGCAAGGAGAGGTAGGAGATGAACAGGACTTGTTTTCGTGACACCGTTGATCAAAACAGGATTAGCAAAGGAACCAGCCAGAAGCAGTTAGGACCAGGAATTATAATACATTTGCATGCTGTAAGACACTCCCACAGCACAATGACAGCTGATAAACGCCATGGCAACACCCAGAAGTTTCCTTACGTGGTTTAAAAAGGGAGGAACCATCAGTTCTGGAAATTCCCCACACCTTTTCTAGAAAATCTGTGCATAACCCACCCCTTATTTAGCATATAATTAGGAGCAGCTATAAATAGAGCTAGCCAGCAACACACAAGTGCTACTCTGCCTGTGGGACAGCCCTGCTCTGTTTGTGGAATAGCCATTTTGCTATACGCCATTGCTCTAAAATTTTGCTTTTTTAAACTATTGGCTCACTCTCGAATTCCTTCCTGAGCAAAGCTAAGAACCCTCTTGAGCTGAGTCCCAATGTGCAGGTTCACCTGCATCAAAGGGACTGGTTTTCAGAAAGCCTGGGTGCCTATCCTGCTCTCCTTCCAGCTGTGTGACCTTAGGCAATTGGTTTTCTCTCTCTGGGCCTCCATTTTCTCATCTATAAATGAGAGGATTAGACTAAACAGTCTGTAAGGCCCATTCTGGTTATAACACTATCTGATTCTATGACTCCCCTTTTACTTTCAAGTCAGACAGGCATGGTGGTACTACATTCTGGCCCACAGCAGGCTGGAGGAAAGGAGTTTAGATATACAGTACTTCCTCTTCTTTTTCAATACTTCCCAACCTGATGTAATAGCAACTGTGGTAAAGCAATCACAAGGGATCCAAAACAGGCCAAATCAGAGAATAGAACATGAGATGCCCATTTACTTTCATTCTTTCTTCTGCCTGTAATTTGCCATTAGCACCAGTAAGCCATTTCTGAAATTTATTCTGCAAATAACAAAAGCCTCAAGAAATCTTTTTATTAGCGCTCAATATTATGATCCAGAGACTTAGAGGGTGACGCCCTAGAAAATAAAATGGCCCTGAAGTTACAAGGCCTGGATTTGGGTCCTTGACGTCCTAATTCACTTTCACTCCTTATGTGAGCTTCATCAAGTTACTTAATGTCTCCAAGACCCAGTTTCCAGTTAAACGTGAACAATTTCTAGTAGGATGGACTAGTGCAGGCTTTCTGGAGAGCCATTGGGTGGCACTTATTCAAATTAAGTGTCTATTTTATGACCCAGCCACCATGGTTTTTAGTCTGCCTCCCAGAGAAATTCCCACCCAGGCCCATCAGTAGTCACATTTCATCAGCTGTCACATTTCGTCAGCAGTTCATGTTTGAAAATATTTGTGTGCAGCGTTGGAGGCCATCAAGGTTTCCACTGGGGAGAAGCTGAGTAAAACATGATTGACAAACACCTTGGAGTATTACACAGCGTTTAAAGGCAATGGAGTAGACACCCATTGCAACATGGACCACTCCTAAAAACATAGAACAGAATGAAAAAAGTACAAACCAGAATGAGATCTACAGAATATTACAATTTATGCAAATGAAACTGCATGCACACTAAATACAATATTCACTTTACAAATACACATACAAATAAGATAAACACTGGACATATTTGGAATGATTGCCTATATGGAGGAAAAAATATGAGTGAGAGATGGCAATAAAAGAAAATGGATGGATTATTTAATTATTAAAGCAAGAGAGGAGCCAAGTACAAACAATAGATGCTAGTATTCTACGAACTAAGTAGTAGGATTTGCTCATCCCTCTAATCCTAAATCCAGTAAAAATTAATGAAAAGTGGCCCAGCGTGGTGGCTCATGCCTGTAATCCCAGCACTTTGGGAGGCTAAGGAGGGCAGATCACCTGAGATTAGGAGTTCAAGACCAGCCTGGCCAACATGGTAAAATTCTGTCTCTACTAAAAAAAATATATATATATACAAAAATTAGCCAGGCATAGTGGCACATGCCTGTAATCTCAGCTACTTGGAGGCTGAGGCAGGAGAATCACTTGAACTTGGGAGGTGGAGTTGCAGTGAGCCCAGATCGTGCCACTGTACTCCAGCCTGGGTGACAGAATGAGACTCTGTCTCAAATAATAATAATAATAATAATAATAATAATAATAATGAAAAATATAATTGTACCTTACCTACCCCACACAGTTATGGTGAAGGACAAATGGATAATGCATGTGAAAATTATCTGTGCGCCATAAAACATTATTCAGATGTTATTATCTTTATGTTTACAGTACAGCTGGGAAAAGGTTAAGAGAGACTGTAGAGACTATTTAAGAAACATGGCAAGATGCCTTGTTTTTCTGTCTTGATAAGTTTAACACGAAAGTTTAAATGTCCCTTAATCAGATATGCCTCTGTAAATTAGAACTCTTTAAATAAAAATTATGGCCATTCTCGATTCTTCTAACTGAGTAACATATTTGTGGTGGATGCTGTCAGTCATTCTCCCTTCTTCCTAGGGGTACAGCAGCCCACAGTTGTTTAAATAGCAAGATGTCTCTGTCCCCAGAGGATCAAGTGTGATTGGTCCAAGACAGACTTGGTAACATCATTTCTAATGGCCAGTGATTGTTTTAGGTGGGAGCATGTGACCCAGTTCTGGTAAGAGATGTAAGGGGAAGTTTGCTTGGAGGAGCCTCCTGAAAGAATGTTTTTTTCCTGTTAAAAAAAAAAAAATGGAAACAGAGGGCAGGGTGAGGGGCTCACACCTGTAACCCCAGCACTTCGGGAGGCAGAGGTGGGCGAATCACAAGATCAAGAGATCCAGACCATCCTGGCCAACATGGTGAAAGCCCGTCTCTACTAAAAATATAAAAATTGATTGGGCATGGTAGTGCACGCCTGTGGTTCCAGCTACTCAGGAGGCTGAGGTAGGAGAGTTGCTTGAGCCCCGAGAGGTGGAGGTTGCAGTGAGCGGAAATGGTGCCACTGCACTCCAGCCTGATGACAGAGATTCTATCTCAAAAAAAAAGGGGGGGATGGGAGACAGAGATAAGAATGAAGGCTTCCATTTCTTCCTACCTTAAACCTCAGTATGTAAGGATTTTCTGTTTAGGACTGAGGCAGCTACTTGTGATCATAAGGCAATAAGCTTAAGAATCAAAAGACAACAAACAAGCTAGGGTCACATAGAAAGAGCCTGACTCCTGAATGACACCACTGAGCCCCAACACCAAAGCTAAAACAGCCAGACTCCTGGTTATGAAAGCTCATTAAATGTCTTTATTACTCTAGTCACTGTTCGTCAGATGTTACTTGCTGCCACACACATCTTAGCTGATATGACATGTAACTCACCATTCCCTTGAAAGATCTCTTTTCTTGTGCATATTCTGCAGGAAACATTATCCCCTGCTAGTTTGTGATTTTCCCAAATGTTGTATCTGAAAGACTGTCAAGGAGCAGAAAACTGTGGTTTAAAGCAGGTGAGACCTGTCCATATTTTGAGTGAGCCAAGGAAATTGGCACAGGTGAAATAATCCAGGCATCTATTTAGGATGTCAAGGATTCTGAAAATGTTCCATACATGTAATTTCACCTCTGAAGCCAGTGGTAGTGAGAAGTTTCTGGTAAGGAGTGGTCAAAACCAGATGTGTCTAAACCAAATGTGTCCAAATCAAAGCACACCTCCATGGAGTAGCAAGTCTTCAAGGTCCCATCCAAGCTCCAAATTCTAAAGTTATGTAATCCTCTGGATGAAATGCAAATTATCTTCAGGGTCATAATTTAGTGAATACAGGTGAAGGCAGAAGCCCCTGAGGGAAGGAACCATACAGAGTAGAGAATCTAAGGTCATCAAAGATTCTCTTCCAACTCCATTTTTGGAGAATAAAAGGATATGGTCATTTTCCCAAAACAAATTGAAAACAGAATTGCCATATGATCCAGTAATTCCACTTCAGAGTATACGCTCAAAAGAATTAAAAGCAGGGTCTCCAAAAGATATTTGCATGCCTATATTTATAACGGTATTGTTTACAATAGCCAAAAGAGGGAGGCAATCCAAGTACCATCAGTGGATAAATGGATAAGCAAAAAGTGGTACATACTTACAGTAGAATACTACTCAGTCATAAAAAGGAAGCAAGTTCTTACATGTGCTACAACATGCATGAACCTTAAGCATATTGTGCTAAGTGAAGCAAACCATTGCTTCCATCCATATGAGGGAACTAGAAGAGTCAAACTCAGAGACAGAAAGTAGAATGGTGGTTGCCAGGGAGTAAGGGGAGAGAGAAATGGGAAGTTGTGGTTGAATAGATATAAAGTTTCAGTTTTGCCAGATGAAAAGAGTTATGGGCCAGCACAGTGGCTCACGCCTATAATCCCAGCACTTTGGGAGGCCGAGGCAGGTGGATCATCTGAGGTCAGGAGTTCAATACTAGCCTGGCCAATATGGTAAAATCCCATCTCTACTAAAAATACAAAAATTAACCAGGCATGGTGGCACATGCCTGTATTCCCAGCTACTCAGGAGTCTGAGGCAGAAGAATCCAATAAACCCAGGAAGCAGAGGTTGCAGTGAGCCAAGGTAGCACCATTGCACTCCAGCCTGGGTGACAGAGCAAGACTTCAAGGGTGCAGTGGTTCATGCCTGTAATGCCAGCATTTTGGGATGCCAAGGCAGGCAGATCACAAGGTCAGAAGATTGAGACCATCCTGGCCAACATGGTGAAACCCCATCTCTACTAAAAATACAAAAAAATAAAAAATTTAGCTGGGCCTGCTGGCACACACCTGTAGTCCCAGCTACTCTGGAGGCTGAGGCAGGAGAATTGCATGAACCCAGGAGGTGGAGAGTGCAGTGAGCTGAGGTCGTGCCTGCACTACAGCCTGAGTGACAGTGCGAGACTCTGTCTCACAGAAAGAAAGAAAGAAAGAAAGAAAGAAAGAAAGAAAGAAAGAAAGAAAGAAAGAAAGAAAGAAAGAAAAGAAAGAAAGAAAGAGAGGGAGAGAGAAGGAAGGAAGGAAGGAAGAAAGGAAGGAAGGAAGGAGGGAAAGAAAGGAAGGAGTTTGGAGATTGGTTGTTTACACAACGTGAAGTTGCTTAAAGCTATTGAAATGTACATTTCAAAGGGTTGAGATGATAAATTTTACGTTACATGTATTTTACCACAACATTTTTTAAAGGAATATGGTTGTAATATATTTTCTAGCACTCAGATACAAGAAATATTTTCTCTACAGTCCTGAAAGCAAGGACTCCTACCCCTACTCCAGAGAAAATGCAAGCCTGTTTTCAGTGACACAAAGGAGGAGGAGGAAGCAGGTGCAGTCACAGCTTGGAATCTCTGCCCAGTAGCTGGCATTGCTTTAGAGACGTCATCATACCCTCCCACAGATGCCTCCTCTAACTCCAGCTGTAGTTGTTTCTCCATCGAAACAAAGAACCCTAAAAAGTGGCACCAAATTAAATAAGAGATGCCTTTGACATCATCCATTCTGACCCGTCTGTTCTGAGACCCAGGGGGTAGAACGATTTTGCCTAAGATCATGCTCTGTATTAGTGACAGCCAAGACTAGAATCATGAGAGCCTCAAGAACCAGCCTTCCACTCACAGGTAGCTTGGTGGAAGTATTATTTCGCATTACTAAAGAACTTCGTATTTGCGAAGTGCTTTATGCTCATCTATTATTTATGCACTAATGAGAATACTTGGATTGTGCCTTTTCTCCTAGGAGCTCAGAGCACTTTGTAAATGTTAACTCATTCGCCCCCTATATCCCAATGGGAGAGACAGAAACCCTCAGCCCTTGGCTCTGCACTTGGCAAAGAGTAGTCTTAGCACAGGCAACAGGCAGGATGAGAGGCAAGCTCAAACCAGGAGCTTCCAAGCTCCTGTTCCCTCACTGTCTCCTCTCTAACTACACAGTGTCCCTGAGACTGACAGAGAAGTCCTAGGATCCAATGAGATATTTCTGTAAGGCTAATGGCATATTTGGTGCCAGAGGAAAGGGGTTAAGTTCTACGAGGGGGGAGAAGAAAGAGAGTAAGTTAGAAGGAATGTTTTCTAGCAATATCATAATAGCCAACATTTACTGAACGTTCATGATGCAGCAGACCCACAAATTCTGCATCATCTTACTGAATCCTCATCCAACCCCATGACTGAATAGTGATCATCTCCCTTTTTCATATGAGAAAAGTGAGGCTTGGGGAGGCTAAGAAGCTTTCCCAAAGCCACACCAAGACAATATCAGCTCCATGCCCAGAACACAGATCTAAATCCAGAGCCTGTGCTCTAAAGCCACATGTGAAACTGCTCCTCCTCAGTGTTAAGGGATAATCGTAGCAGAAACCACCATTCTGTAATGTTAGAAAATCCCACTCTTGGAAAACGTTACTCACTGAAATCAGTAAGGAGGCAAAAGGGTAAAGGAATCCTCCCCTCAAGAGGACTTCCCCACCCTTTCCTCTGGCATCCCATCATCTGTGACTTCCTTCTAACACATCATTGGTCATGTCATAACATACTATACACTTACCAGATGTGTCTGCTCCACCAGACACAAGCTCCATGTCTTCATCATTTTCCATCCCTAGTGCTAACATCACACCTGCTACTTAGCAGGTGCCCAATATGTATTTGTGGGAAAGGATGGCAACAGGGCAAGACTTTGGGACAGACCTAAATGCATATCTGGCCCAATGGTCAATGATTTTATAATTCCACTTTTAAAGCAATTGACATAGGTCATAAATTTCACTTTTAAATTTTGCTCTCTACCCCTCAACCCCCACAAATAGAGAACAATCAATCAAGAAGTGAGAACTGAGTATCTGTAGCATTACAGAGCTGTGGAGTGTACTGAAGATACCCATAAGGTGATCTTTACCCTCCCAGAGTTTACATTCTAGTTAGGGGCGTGATAGTAACACACACAGGCAATTAATGAATGACACAGGATAAGTTTGCAAGCTAATCAGGGGTTTAGACTGGGGATTCTAGGGAGTTTGGGACTGGGGAAGGCTTAGTGGAGAAAGTGACATCTGAGCAAGCATAGCTGGGCACAAAAAAGACATTTCTGCCAAGAGAGTACATGGAGCTGGGAAGAACTATGAGCGTAGTGTGTGGACAAGACAGAGAGAGGGCCAGCCTGTCAGGAGAAGTGGGCACATTACATGGGCAACTCTTTGCCAGTCACAGAAATACCCTCCTTGAAAATCAGCCATTGGCATGGGGTGTGCAACAAGCTATTCAACAATAACCCCAGTTCTAAGGAGACATTTTTTTTTACGTCTTTGTTCATTAACAAAAGAGAAGGGTTGTTTAAATCAGCGTGTGCTCCTGTAATGAACTGACTCACCAAGGTTCACAACTGGAGTTGGAAAACCTGAGAGTCAATAAAGAAGCAATACATTCTAACAATATTAAAACTTCCTGGTACTGCAGTAATTAGAATTTCAAACACTAATAAAAGACTGTACAGTTAATTAGCAGCAGTCGTAGAAGTCTAAGAACAAATATACTATGTATTAAATACAACAACTAATGTAATTGCTATACACCGATTGAAAAATTAAAGAGGGAGAGGTTAGGAAGAGAAAGTGCTTGCCACAAGAGTGGCAACACTGTTTCTCTTGGTCTTTGTGGCCACAATTCCTTATTATAGTCGTATTAGTATTACACAGTCTTTACTGTTAATATCAGAATGTATTATTTCTCATTAATAGATTCCACTTCCTTAAGAAGCCAGGAAATTTGGCCCACCCTGATTAAGCTACAATCTGAACTACACATTATTTTCTTATTCTGGAGACAAAACTCTTGCATAAAGACACATAGAACACATGTGTGTGCGCATGTGTGTGTGTATGCACTCGACACACACACACACCTGGTAGCTGATTTTATACACACATGAAGTTAACAGCCACTTTTCTAGTCAATAGCACCTTTTCAGATTTTAGGAATATCCCTCCCCAAGTCACCCAAAATGATCTCCCTCACTAAGCTTACAACACTCCAGCTTTAGGACACCTTTAGGAAAATTCTTCTGGAGAAACACAAAACCTCCCATATAATAGTCTTGCCCAAAAATATCTGGTTTGAATCTGATCGCACTTCTAGATTTAATTACCAGTTTATAGGGAATATAGCAGACAGAAGAAACAAGGTAGGCAACACAGGAATGCAGATAGAAAAACTCAAACTGAAAAATTCTATAGGACAAATAACCCAGTTTTTTTTTTTCCAACAAATAAATTGCAAGGATAAAAAGACATGGAGTGAGAAACTATAGATTGAAAGTTAATTAAAAGACATTCAGTAATCATGCCCTTTGTTATTTACCCAAAGGAGTTGAAAACATGTCCACACAAAAACCTGCACACAGATGTTCATAGCGGCTTTATGCACAATTGGCAAAACTTGGAAGCAACCAAGATATCCCTGAATAGGTGGATGGATAAACTGAGGCACATTCAGAAAATGGAATATTATTCAGTGCTAAAAAGAAATGAGCCACTGAGCCATAAAAAGAATGAAGAGAACTTAAGTGCATATTACTAAGTAAAAGAAGCAAGTCTGAAAAGGCTACCTATTGTATTATTCCAGCTATACAGCATTCTGAAAAAGGCAAAACTATGGAGACCGTAAAGACTGCTCCCTATGATACAATAACGCCGAATATATGTCATTGTTCATTTGTTCAAATCCATAAAATGTATAAAACCAAGAGTGAATCCTAATGTAAACTATAGTCTTTGGGTGATAATAATGTGTTAGTGTAGGTTAATCAATTATAACAAATGGACCACTCTGATCAGAGTTGATAATAATAATGGAGGCTATGTATGTGTGGGGTCAGGGAGTATGCAGCAAATCTTTATACCTTCCTCTCCATTTTGCTGTGAACCCAAAACTGCTCTGAAAAAGTCCACTTTTATTAAATTAGAAAACAAAAAAATCCACTGCAATATGCAGGCTTTATTCAAATACTATTCAGACATATATGTGGAAAACTTGAACACTGGACTGAATATTTGAGGATATTAAAGAATTGTTATTCCATGTTTTAGGCATAATACAGGTATTGTGGTTATGTTTTTTCTAAAGAGTCTTCATATTTTTGAGATTTTTTTCCTGAAATAACTACAGACAAAACAGGTTCATGTTTGTATTTGTTTCAAAAAGCCAGTGAGGGTGGGAGGCTAAAGCTATAGACAATAAAATAAGTCTGTTCTTGGCCAGGCATGGTGCTCACACCTGTAATTCCAATACTTCGAGAGGCTGAGGCAAGAGGATTGTTTGAGCCCAGGAGTTTGAAACCAGCCTGGACAACATGATGAGATTCTGTCTCTACATTAAAAAAAAAAAAAAATTTGAAAAATTAGCCAAATGTGGTGGCGTGCACTTGTGGTCCCAGCTACTCAGGAGGCTTCAGCTGAGGAGTTTGAGGCTGCAATGAGCTATGATCCTGACACTGCACTCCAGCCTGAGTGATAGAGTAAGACCTTGTCTCTCAAAAAAAGAGAAAAAAAAAAACAACTATCTTTGAAATGGTAAATCTTGAAGCTGGGCAATGAGTACACGAGAATCCATTACACTATATTCCTCACTTTTGTATGTGTTTTAAGTTTAATGTCATAGAATTTTTTTTATCCAAAAAAAAAAAAAAAAAAAAAAAAGACTCTTGGCTGTCATCTTCTACTGTATTCACTTTGGCCTGAAGTATTTTGTCAAACTTCCCCTGTCACCTCTTGGGTGGGAGATAAGGACAAGGACAGATCATGTCCTCCCCTGCTCAAACCCTCCAGTGGCTACCATCTCACTCAGTATCAAAGCCAAGGTCGTGGCAGTGAGCAGCTTCTGAGGACACCAGGCCAGATTCTCCTGAAGGCCTCTGCTGTTGCAGTTCCCTCTGCCTGGAACATCTTGCCCTGGGTACCCTCACAGCTTGAGCATTCTCCTCTTCCAGCCTGCTCAGAGGTCACCTTCTGAGTGAGACCTTGCCTGGCAATGCTTTTGAAAATTGCACTCAACCCTAACTAACCTCTAGGGCCATTTCCCCTTTTCTCCTTTTTTTTTTTTTTTTTTTTTTTTTTCATGGAATGTATCACCACTGAACCAACCATATACATGCTCTACTTATTATTTTTTTTTTGTCTCCCTCCCCCAAATAAAATGTCAACTCCATGGAGACAGGCCTTGTTTGCTTACTACTCACATAGAGTAGCTGTTCAATAAATATGTGTAAAATGAATTAATAAAGACACTTTTGGTAGGAAGAGAGTATCAAGCCAAGCCCCCAGATGCCAACAAGAGGATCTGCTTGTGAGAGCTGCCCTAGTGGGCTACCCTGGTGGGACCTCTAAGAAGGAAGCCCCTGAGGCAAAAGAGAGCTCCAAAATTCACATCGCCTCCTTTATAGCACTGCTCCAGGCAGCCTGCCTGCACACTTCCCTCCTACCCTCTCCTTCTCCCCAGCACGGTAGCTTATTCCAGTCCTGTTTTCCTGCTCAGTTTGTGACAAGAGCAAATTCTCTTTTTCCCCAGCTCTGGGAGAAATGATGTAAGATATAAGGCAAAGGAAAGAAATTCCATGCTTTTTCAGAAATTTCTGTGACTCCTTTCCTCCCTCACTCCACGCCGTCTGCTCTAGCCAAGCTGGCTCAGGGCTCCCACCACCTCCTACTTCTCAAGGCAATCTTCCCCTACCCAATATGGCCCCTCCTCCATCTCACCTTCCGGTCCTCACGTTCTACCACCTGATGGCCACACAGACCCACATGCTTCTCCCTCCTCTGCTGTCCTGGTGCTTTAGTTCTTCACATTTTAGCACTGAATTTTTCCACATTGGTGTGTTACTCTTCTCTCCAAACTAGACTAAAAGGCAACAAACTTTCCTTGCTTGATTTCTTCTGGATCCCCGATGAACCTTAGCTCCACATAGCCACAGGCTGACAGGTCAACAGCACCGCTGCCAACCTAGCTGCTCAAAGTGGAGACTCAGGCTTGGTCCTTAACTGCAACCTCCCAAGTCAGTCCCCAAGTCTTCCTGATGCTCATTCCCAATTATTTCTCCTACTGTCTCCCCACCACTACTGTCATTAGCCTAAACTCAGGCTACTGTTGAGCTCACCTAACTAGTCTCCCTGCCTTCTGGCTTGTACCCTTCCAATCTATTCTGCACCAAGAATGAAGGCAGTCTTTCTCACATAAAATCTGGATTGTGCCATCCCCCTGCTTAAAGTATCTGGATGGCTCGTCACTGTCCTCCAAATAGTACTTGGTCTCCTTACATGCCTTCCAAGGCCCTTGTGATCTGGACCCTCCTTCTCAGCACCATCTGCCCACCCTCGCTAAGCTTCAACCAGACTGAACCTCTTCCAGTTCCTTCCAATGGGCTGTGGTCTCTCTCCTACAAACCTTCCTCCTGGAAGCCTTTCTCTTTGTCTGGAAGACCCAACCCTCCTATCAACTTCTGCCCTTGTCTCACACATCATTTCTGAGTTTGAATTTTCTGCACTCCAAGGGCCACTTCCCCACAAACTATAAGCTCTGTGAGGGCAAGGAGTATGGCATCCTGGGATAGCCTCTAGACCTAGCACAATGCCTACAGCCCAACTAGGTTCTCCAGAAGCATTTGTCAAATTAATAAAGAAAAACTCACGCCTATAATCCCAATAATTTGAGAAGCCGACGCAAGAGGCTGAGGTAAGGCGTTCGAGACCAGTCTGACCAATAAGTTTATTGCAATAGCTTGGATCACCTGAGGTAAGGAGTTTGAGACCAGTCTGGCCATCTCTACTAAAAATACAAAAATCAGCTGAGCATGGTGCTGTGTGCCTATAATCCCAGATTATATTATTATACTCAGGAGATTGAGGCAAGAGAATCACTTGAACCTGGAAGGAGGAGTTTGCAGTGAGCCAAGATCACGCCACTGTATTCCAGCCTAAGTGACAAAGTGAGACTCCATCTGAAAAAAAAAAAAATCAAAACACCTAATGATCTGCCAGCCCAAGAAAATGTGACTCACAAGAATGTGGCTGGGAGGGTTGTGAAGGGGATGGAGAATAGGAATGCTGATTTATTAAAGTCCTGCCTAGCAGAGAAAAGTGGAAATCAATGATATGATTTCTTAAGCTGCAGCCCTAAAACTAGGAATACCTTGCCAAACATGGGAGTTAAGGGATGCCTTGGGATGGTGTGCTATAGGGACTCGGGGAGTACCAGCTTGGAAGTCAGGACCACTGGCTGCTAGTCTAATTTCTGCAACCCTTTTGCTGTGTGATTTGAGTTTCTATTTCTTCTTCTGTGAAATGCACCATTGGAAAGGTGATTTCTGCACCCTCAGTTTTAACATGCTTTGAATGTATGGCCAAATCAGAAAGACAAAGAATTAGATATCACAAATAGATTTCAGTTAGGTGAAGATATTTCCTATGTCTTGGTTAAATTCTCCCAGGAACACACTCTGAGACTAAAGATTTGAATGCAAATACTTTATTTGGGAAATTATTCCAGGAAGCACTAGAAGGGAGGTGGGAACAGAAGACCGGGAAGGGAAGGAAGCCAACAACGAGGGAATTATTGATCAGGTGACCACTGTGGGCATCGGAAGCTCAGTCATGCTGGCAGATAGTATGGAACATGCCACAGAGTAGACTTATCAAGGAGCAGGTTGGGAGGATATGTATACACCTACTTCCATCAACCATTGACTGGGGGCTACTCCCAGGGTGTAGAGTCCCCAACACTTCCTGCCTGCAAAGAGATTCATAAATGCTTGCAGGCAGAAGTCATGGGTATGTGGTGGAACAGTCAGTTACAAGGGAATATGGGCAGAGCATCAACAGCCTCAGGGACCACCTAGAGACTTAAACTGGGAACATCCCTACCTCCTGCTTTTTGTTCTACTATTTCCAAGGGAGTCAAGTGCAAACAAAATCAGGTTATAAGATTTGGCAACAGCTCAAATCATTCATTGTGATTTTCATTGCTACACCTATGTTCATTTGTGCATTCTTATTTATATAACGCAGAAAAAAGTGCTAATTCAGCACTGCCTTGGTAGGGTGGCCTTGAAGGCTGCTATAGAAATCTCCTGCAAGTGCTCAGAGCAGCAGTTTCAAATCTTTGTCGCCTGAAGAACACTTCATCATGTTTCTGGGTCCTGCTTTTGCTTTTACAGCTTCAGGGAAAGACTCAAATTTCATCCAATTAGATGTAAACAACTTCAGCTGTTTTGAATCTACCTCCATGCAAATGAGACCCTAAGGAGCTGGTTCTTTAGGATGAAGAAAGGGGTGTAAATATATAGTCTTGGATATTTTTTTAACCAATGCAGTCATCCTTCTTAAAAACAAAGACTCTGATTTTCCCTGAAAGTCATCCTGGAAAAACAATCTGAAACTGAAATGGAATTTCACTGCGTTTGTTATTGTCTTCCCCCCAACTACCCCTCCCCCATTTTTTTAACTATTGTATTCAGTTCAACAGCTGGTTTTTTGGTTGTAATTTTTCCTGCTATAGTGATTATTTGTCTTCATGACTTAGATGACCATACTGGCTGGTTTTTGTTTTTGTTTTTGTTTTTGTTTTTGTTTTTGTTTTTGTTTTTGTTTTTCACTCACTAGCGCATCATTTGGGCACTATGCAAACACAGCTTGAGGCAGTTTGGATGCAATGATTTATAACTGCACCAGAAGCGAATCTGCAGATTCTGTCTGGGGCTCATCTCAGTTTCAAATGCAGGTGACTAAATGACATCTGCCTGCCTCTCCCTCCTCCTTCCTCAACAAGGAAGGGGGCCTCATTGCCAACACGCACGCACACAGTCATGGGCTTCAGCCAATTCCATATAGTGCAGCTCTCAAATGAAACTCATCAGAACACTTGGAAATGACAGAGTGAACACCAGGAGCTTGTTTCTAATGATATTTTCGATCACCGAGGATTTGACTCTAAGCCATGTTTGTCTTTTTCTTTTTCAAATTGCTACGAAGGACATTAATAACATTATCTTTCCTCCAAAATGAGGTATGAAACTCATCAAAGAGGGGCTAATATACTTGGATTACGACTCTGGGCTCCTCCCTCATTTTCCTCCAGTTAAAGGGCAAAACTGATGGGCCATCTCTAACATTCCAAGAAGTCAGATATTCCTCGGCAAAATGATCCACATTGTTCAGAAACTGAAACATTGAAGAGCAAGGTGTTTTTTGTTTGTTTGTTTGTTTTTGCTTGTTTGTTTATTTTCCTCAACTACTACTCTCACTTAACAATGGGCAATGGGAACAGAAAAAATCCAAGATAAAATAAAATTCAGACTCTCTAAAACTTTACCTTAATGAATGCACCAATGCTGTGCCCTCTCCATTTTTCTTTGTCCTCAAGAAGGGACAGCAGAATCAACAAGGGGTGGGATGATATGATGGAAAGAACATTGTAAGTCAGTGGGTGTGAGTTCAAGTTCCAGCTCTCTGTGGTATTGGGCAAGTCATTTTGCCTCTCCTTGTCTCAGTTTCCTCATTTCCAATCTCTGCCCTTTTCACTTCAACTACAAAAACTGACATGGTTTAAGCTGAACAGAGACCTTAGCAATTCCCAGTCTGAGAGATGGCTGCTTTCACTGACCCACCAGAGGTCAAAAGGGCATATGAAGTAATTAGAATGAAGGTGTGACCACAGACTATTGCTAAACAAAGTAGACTCAAAAATGGGATTCCTGGCTGGGCGTGGTGGCTCACACCTGTAATCCCAGCACATTGGGAGGCCAAGGTGGGCCGATCATGAGGTCAAGAGATCGAGGCCATCTTGGCCAACATGGTGAAGTCCTGTCTCTACTAAAAATACAAAAATTAGCTGGGTGTGGGGGCATGTGCCTGTAGTCCCAGCTAATCTGGAGGCTGAGGCAGGAGAATAGCTTAAACCTGGCAGGTGGAGGTTGCAGTGAACCGAGATCATGCCACTACACTCCAGCCTGGTGACAGAGTGAGACTCTATCTCAAAAAAAAAAAAAAGAAAAAAAGATTGGGGGGACTCCTGATTAGATGATTTATGTAAGCTAAGATTGGGAGAGATAGCAGGCAGGGACTAGAATGGCCTCTTACTCAGAACGTGAGTATTTTCCCCTTATTATCTACCTATCTGAGATCTAAACAGGTGAGCAAATGATTCTTGTGAAAGGTGCTTGTCAGCCTTCTCTTTCTGAAAGTATGGCAGTCAAAATACTCTGAAGAATCCTTTACCTGAAAACATCTAAAAAATACTGGGGGAAAAATGAAATTTATATTTATAAAAGCATTGTCAAACTAGCACAACTATTTCAAAATACACACGCACACACACACACACACACACACACACACACACAGAGAGAGGCAAAAGATAAAGTGAAAGCAAGAATTCTGGGGCTGACCTGTGTACAACAGCAAAGACCTGGAACCAACCCAAATGCCCATCAATAATAGACTGGATAAAGAAAATGTGGCACATATACACCATGGAATACTGTGCAGCCATGAGAAACGATGAGTCTGTGTCCTTTGTAGGGACTTGGATGAATCCGTAAACCATCATTCTCAGCAAACTGACACAAGAACAGAAAACTAAACACCATGTGTTCTCACTTATAGGCGGGTGTTGAACAATGAGAACACATGAACTCAGGGAGAAGAGCATCACACACTGGGGATAGTTGAGGGGGAGGACTAGGGGAAGGATGGGGGGTGGGGAGGGATAACATGGGGGAAAATGCTGGATATAGTATGCACCTATGCAACAACCCTGCATGACCAGTACATGTATCCCAGAACCTAAAGTAAAATTTAAAAAAAAAAAAAAGAATTCTGGGGCTGAATGAGTGCTGAGGCTGGCTTTTCCCTGAGAGTAACTTCTGAAATCTGAAGGCCTTGAGGTTCCACTATGGGGCCACAGTGGAGATAAGGTAGGGAGTCGATTAAGGAACCTTGACATAAAAGCAATGTCACAAAGAGCTACACCCTCTGTAAAAGAGCAAATGTTAAAGAAATCTGCTACTCAGAAACGGTCAACAAGAAAATTTGTCTATTTCAGCCTTAGCATTGGGTAAGAAAAAAAATTGTATCTATAAGCTGGGCTTTGGACAGAATTGTGGTTGAATTCATGCTTATGTGGTCCGATAAATTTGCAAACTTAGACTTTAACCTAAAATGATCCTGGAAACATAGATGAATCTTCAAAACATTATGCTAAGTGAAAGAAGCCAGATATAAAGGACTACAAATTGTATGGTTTTGTTTATATGAATATTCAGAACTCACACATCAATAGAGGAAGAAAGTAGACTATTGCACTGGGTTAAAGTAAGAATACTGAATAACTGTAAACAAAGAAAGGGATCTTTGAAGAATTTGTTTTTTTAAGTTTTAAAACTGGATGATAATAGTTGCACAATACTGTAAACTTACCAAAATTCATTGAATTACTAAAATGAGTAAGTTTTATGGTATGTGCATAATACCTCAATAAAGGTGTTTTTTAAACTGGTCTTGCATTATTGCTGGAAAAGTAACTAGCAAAGGTATTCAAGTCCCCTCCAGAGGCATACAACTTTACAAAGAATTCCCATAGACAAAGCTACAAATAAAATGGGCAGCTCACAGTAAAAAATCACAAAACACACAAGAAATCAAAGCATTATAGAACTAACAGAAACATAGACAGAAGATCAGTCCAGCAAAGGTTTCATATAATGGAATTAGTTCACATAAAATAAGCAATAGCTACATTACTAACTATGTTAATTATAACTATGAAGTAAAAGGTATGCTTGGAAATATGTGCAAGCAACTAAAGTGTCTAAATACAACTAGCATATGTAGAAGAATCAGAGAGATATTCTAGAAATAAAATGTACATATAATAACTGAAATTGAAATTTTAATTAATTGCTCTAAATGGTAAATTAAATATAGCTGAGGATAGAATTAGTAAACTAGAAGGTAGAGCTAAAGAAATTAATGAGAAGTCAGGGCAGAAAGAAAGTTTACAAGATATGTAAGATAGATTGAAGCAGCCTTGCACATGACTAATCAGAATTTCTGAGACAATAAAGAGAATGTGAAATAGATCATATTTGAAGAGATAATGACTGAGAATTTTCACAGCCATTGAAAAGCATCCATCCTCAAAATCAGGAAGCCCAAAACAATATTAACCAAGATTTTAAAATCTAGATACTTCATGGTATAACTGAAAAACACCGAAGACAAAAAGAATATATTGAAAATAGCCAGGAAGAAAAAAGAGTGACAGTTAGAATGATGGCTAATTTATCTGTGCAACAATGAGAGAACACAGCAGACGAATAGTGACAATATAATGAGAGAAGATAAAACTCAATTTAGTATTCAATCAGCTGGAAAAACAGTCTTTCAAAAATTAAGTGAAACTAAAATAATTTTTAGACAAAGTAAAGAAGAGGAAGAAAAGCATTACCAACAAATCCTCATTAAAGGAAATTCCAAAGAATATACTTCAGACAGAAAATAATTCCCAAAGACCAAAAGGAATTATAAATAATATTGATAAATAGGTGAATAAGTGATAGACAAAAGATACTGACACATGTATGAGTAAATAAAAATATATGACCAGCCTGAGCAATCTAGTAAGGCTCCATCTCTACAAAAAATTTAAAAATTCCCTGCATGTGGTGGCACATGCTGGTAGTCCCAGCATCTCAGGAGGCTGGGGTGGGAGGATCATTTGAGCCCTGGAGGCAGAGGTTACCATGAGCTGAGATCACACCACTGCATTCCAGCCTGGGTGGCAGAGCAAGACCTTGTCTCAAAAATAAAATAAATATATGAATAAGTGTGTGAGTAAATGTAAATAATCATTTACTATATAAGCAATATTAATAATATACCACTTGTATGACTAAAAAAGGGCTAAAATACAGCAGAACTAAATATAAAGCAACATAGCTGATAAGCTGGGCAAGAGGTGATAAGTGTTAAACCACAGCAAAATCATTGTATGGTTCAGGAGGATAATAATATTAGGCTATGTTAAATGAACTGGGCAATGAAAAATGACCTAGGTAAGCATACAAGAAGTATAAGGGATATAAATGATAAACTAAAAGAAGCATGAAATAAAATGAGGACATTAGATTTTTTTAAAATTCCAGGCCAGGCATGGTGGCTCATACCTGCATTACCAGCACTTTGGGAGGCCAAGGCAGGCAGATCACTAGAGATCAGGAGTTCGAGACCAACCTGGCCAACATGGTGAAATCCCATCTCTGCTCAAAGTACGAAAATTAGCCAGGCATGTTGGCACATACCTATAATTCCAGCTACTCAGGAGGCTGAGTCAAAAGAATTGCCTGACCCTGAGATGCAGAGGTTGCAGTGAGCTGAGATCATGCCACTGCACTCCAGCCAGGGCAACAGAGTGAAACTCTGTCATAAATAAATAAATAAATAAATATCCAAAAGAAAGAGGAAAACAGAAAATCAGAAAAAGTGACACAAAACAAAATGACAGAAATAAATTCAAATGTATCACTAATGAAAATAAATCTATATCTATAAATCAAATTATGTGGTTAAAAACACATTCTTAACTTTTTCAGTCAGTATAGGACAAGTTATGCTGAGGTTAAAAATAAGCAATCCCGGGGCTGGGCATGGTGGCCCACTTCTGTAATCCCATCACTTTGTGAGCCAAGGTGGAAGGATCGCTTCAACTCAGGAGTTAGAGACCAGCACGGGCAACACTGGGACACCCGTCTCTACTGAAAATACAAAACTTGGCCAGTTGTGGTAGTGTGTACCTTGGTACCAGCTCCTCAGGAGGCTGAGGTGGGAGTGATCACTGGAATCTGGAAGACCGAGGATGTAGTGAGCTGGGATCATGCCACTGCACTCCAGCCTGCGCAACAGAGGGAGACCCTGTCTCTCTCACACACACAAAAATCCCAAAATCTTAGAAGCTTACAACAACAGAGATCTCTGTTTCAGTTATTTAAAGTTTCAAATAAAACACCCTAAATCTTAATGACTTAAAACAACAATTTATTGTTGCTCAGGATGTTGTGGTTTGGTTGGGCAGTTCTGCACATGCCCCTGTGGCTGCATCCACCTGCTAGTTCAGTGGGAGCTGCAAAGACTAAGTGGGCCTCACTGTAGTAGGGAAGGCTAGACGTCTAAAACCTCGGTTACCATGAGATTTCTCATCTTTCAGGGTCTAACCCAAGCTTCTTTACTTGGCATCTGGGTCCCAAGAGAGTGAAAATAGAAGTTGCAAAATATCTTGAGGCCTAGACTCCAGAACTTACTCAATATCACTTCCACCACAATCTCATGATAGTGTGAATCATGTCAAAGTAAATCACAGGCCAAGCCCAGGTTCAAGGGAGTGGGAAATATACTACGCTTCTTGATGGGAAGGGCAGACATGGCATGGGCAAGCTATCCCCATTTATGTCTCAGTCATGCATGTGTTTACTGCAGGTCAGCTCCATGTGGTTTTCACTCCAAAACCCAGGCTGATAAAGGGATCACTAATATTTTTAGTGTCATGGCAAAGGGATCATGAAGAAGCATGTGCTGGCTCTTAAAGCTTCCAGCCAGAAGTGGTCTTTGCTCATAATTCATTGGCCAAAGCAAATTACATGGCAAAGCCTGTCTTATAATGCCCTGGGGCTACAAGGGTACCTTAAAAAAGAGTGTTATGAGAAGTCCTACTGAAGCGTGAACTTCCTGGGTGAGGAGAGAGGAGGAAACCACAAAATATTTGGATGATATACAATATTACGAACTAGCTCCCAAGAAAATTTCAGAGAATATTTTATGTTATGCTAACAAGGTTCACTGACGTTGACAGTTATGGAATATTATGGAATCCATGCTCAAAAGGCCACGCTATTAGGAAGAGTTTCAAGGGGTTTAGACAACTCCTGTGTTTATTATATACACACCAAGTCCTCCACTGTCATCTAAAGATTTCTTCCCTGGTTATAAAACTAACATGAGAATCATAAAAATTTTCATCAAGTCCAACCTACTCCACATACAAAGACAACTGATGGTCATAGATACAGGTAAATGTTAGGATATGTATCTTGAAATAAGTCAAACTGTCAGCAGGCCTTTACTGACCATTCTTTATGTGCTCATCTCTTTGCTATGTGCTATAGTGAATGCCAAGTGTAAGATAACCTCAAAGGTCAGGAAAACAGTATTTAAACACTTTAAATAAACAAAGACCAACATAAGATAACTATGGTCTTTCCCTGTTCTCCAAGAGGCAGGCAATGGCTGCTGAGATATTTGTACTTTGGTTAGCAGTTTAAGATACACTGAAGGCAAAGGAAACAATAGCAGGCAAGGCAGCAGGTAAATAATAAAGCAGGTGGTAGAAAGTCTGGGTGCTGGAAGAGATCAGGGGAAGAAAAAATCACTAAGGACTGAAAAAGACATGTTCAAGGAGGGGAAACTAGAGCAGAACCTCAAATAATAACACAAGATTATTCTTAGAGAAGAGACAGAAAACTTTTACAAAATATGAGAACATGGACAAAGCCACCTTCCCCATGAGGTTCCCAAAGAACATGATTACAGAAGAAGAGAAGAAAATGTCCCACAGAGTAATAATTTACCACTACCTCAGTATAGACCCAAATCCCCAAATTAAAAATGCTAGGCCAGTGACCCACTCTTTGTCCTAAATTGGTCAGGCTTCCAACTAAAGTAAGCTGGGAAGCATCCTGCTCAGTTACACCTTTGCCAATGCCCATATGCAAATACCAAATCTTACTACTCAATACTCCTAGTCAAAAAAGATGAAGCAATGCCCACCAGCACAGCCCTGACCTGCTACAATACAGCATCTTTCACTAGCAAATGTGGTCCTATCAGCTTCCGAAAGTCCAACCAATTAGATTAGCATTCATGTTTCTTAATAAGGGAGAAGTATAAGGATGAACTCCTGAGTACTAAGTACCAACAGAGTCATACATCATTAAGTGCAACCAGAGCCATACGAAGTTTCAAATGAAAGATGAATCAAGCCCAGCAGCAAAAAGGGAATGATGAGTCTCTGACTTCAGCAGTTCTTGATGGTAGGTGCAGTGATTGCTAATGTCTTCACTGTGCCTATGCATTACTCTTCTCCACATTTTTGCTCGTTTCTTTCAATGCCACTGTAAGAAGACTCATTTCAACAGATTTCTGAACCAGGAAATGTAGAATCCAGAAAATGTTGGTTTGGTGTTTGATCTGGGGGTTTCTTAGTATCACATGTGTTCTACAGGCACCACAAGAGTCCCCCAACTCTCACAAAGTAACACTGCACACAAAGACCTTCAACACAAAGAAGGCTTGTCTTCTCTGCACCCCAATATTGCTTTTATCACAAATCATGCAAGTTAAACATTATTGCATTTTGTTCTGTTATGCTACTATTAATCTTGTCTCCCCAAGTAGAATATAAGGGATCTTGCTGGCACCGTGCATGTATCCCCATAGTACCTCACCCAATACTGGACAGCATTCACTCTTGGCAAAATTGTAAAGCAGTTCTTCCTCTAGGGTCTTTTTCTTTTGCTCTCTTTGCCCCTAGTGGATTGTGCCATTTCCTTTCTAATCACAGAGGCCTGGCATCTGCACGCTTTTTACACCTTTAAGCCCATCAAAATAAAATCTCAGGAAAAAGTGTGATAAACTAATTCACCCTAAATGATAAATGATTGCTTGAGTTTAAAGAGTTGTCAAAGACCCATGTCACCACTAGAATAATTTCAAGTATTAGCAAAATGGCAGGGAAATTCTTTTAAGGAGCACAGGGCCTTGCTCGAGGCTCTGAAATTCCAGAATTTCTACTGAATCCTGCCTCCTTTACTTTGAGCCTATACAAAATCTTTCATACCAATTAATTTCTTACTTCCAACTTCCTGCTTATAGCAGGCTTAAAAAAAAAAAACGATTTACAGGATCTTTATTGTCTTCCTGGACAAGAAAAAAGAAATAGAAACTAAGGCAGCCACCCTTCCTTCCAATGCCTTGCAGCAGTGCACTAGCTTGACTTTCCAATAAGTTCACACCATACAATAGAATAACAGGAGAGTGTTCACAAATCTGGCCTTTTCATGATATTAAATACGTTTCTGCTGCTGAACTAGCCAGATAAATACAGAATGTATGTCATCCGAAAAGCAGGGCAGATAAGTACTCCATTTAGAGTTAATAACGTGCTATTAAATCTACATATGTCAAATTATTTCATGCATAGTGCAAACATATGATCTATCACAGTTAGGACCATCTTGAAATGTCTAAGGACCAAGCTCGATTAGGGCTCTATAATATTTTGGTTTCTGCCATAACCTTCCTGGAATGATTTAGCAAGTAAGAATCTCCTACTGTTTGTTTGTTTGAATCTCCTACTGTTAGCAAATCCCATTTTTCAAGGGTTAAAAGAGTGATGCGATTTAATCTCGGTGATAAACATTTGCATTGGCCTAAAAACAGAGATAAATGGGAGAATTGCTCCTGGGAGGTTCCTGTTAAAATGGTCACAGAGTTTAACATGATAGAAACCACCAACTAACAGGTTTATTGGTACCCAGCAGGGATAGAGCCTGTCTTCTTCCTTGGATACAGCTCTGGCTGCAGTTTAAGCCCCACACACACCTAGAGGGAAAGGAGACCTTTCAGAATGAACCAGATCAGATACACATTCCAACAGTACCTGATTTAGAGCTTCACTTAAATTGTATGGGTCAGTTGGGTCCAGACATTTGTCTTCTTTGACCATGCTTCCCACTCGCTTCCAAGGGAGAACACAACTACATGTCTGTGGTTCATTGCTCTCTATTCAGTATTTCCTCTGGCCTATGTAGCTGAGTCCCCAGCAGTAGGGTGGCCCTCATTCTCTGGTGTGCTTGAGTCTGCCTCCCCACGTGAACTGAGTACGTGTGATTTTAAGAAACTTCAGGATGCTGATTTCCATAAATGTTAGTGGCTTCTGGGAGGTCCAGGGAGATGTAACCTGCTACCCTAACCAGAACCTTCTTTCCCCACCCCCACCCCCAGCTTCTGGGTTCTAATTATATGATTGCAATAAAGAAGTCACTGAGGCCAGACGCAGTAGCTCATGCCTGTAATTCTAGCACTTTAGGAAGTTGAGACAGGAGGATCCCTTGAGCTCAAGAGTTTGAGACCGGCCTGGGCAACATGGTGAAACCCTGTCTCTACCAAAAATACAAAACTTAGCTGGACATGGTGGCACGCACCTGTGGTCCCAGCTGCTTGGGAGGCTGAAGTGGGAGGATCACTGGAGCCCAGGAAGTCGAGGTTGCAGTGAACCATGATTGCATCACTGCACTCCAGCCTGGGTGACAGAGCAAGACCCTGTCTCAATAAATAAACAAATAAGTCACTTAGATCTTGATGCAAAGGAAAGGAAAACAAGGGGTCTGGTATGAGTTTGGCCCAATCCTAATAACCTGGAGCAAGTTACCTTTCTCTATGGTGATGTTTTTCAAAATACACTCCCTGAATACCAGTTTCAGAATCACATGCCAGAGATCTAGGCCCCATCCCAAGCTGGCTGACAGAATCAAAGTCTCTGAGGGTGAGGCTACCTTCATGTTTGAGGACCATGGTCTAAAGACTCTGCGTTTGTTATCTGTCAAATGAACTAACACAGGCCATAACCACTTAATAAAGTTATTATAAGAACCAAAATGGTATAGTGCATGTAAAGTAGTATACAGTCTAGTTTATCGGTTAAGAGCATATTTGGGATCCAGGCAGATCTGAGCTCGAAACCAAATTTTGTCACTTACCAGCTGTGTGGTCTTGAGAAAAGTACATCCTCTCTGAGCCCTGTTTTCATAAGCTGTAAAATGTAGGCAATAGTACCTAACTCATGAAAGTCACATGAGAATTAAATGAAAGGTTACATGAAAAATGCTTAACACACACATGGCACAAAGTAAGTATTCCAGTCATGAACACATTTTTCCCCATTCCCAGAAAAATACTTCAAACATGAGTCAGAGTATACTCCCTGTTTTACTACTACTGTGAGACTTACCATACTTTTCCTACAGAACTTCCCACCTTGGTCTTAAGTTTTGTCTTCAATAAGCAATTGTCCAGGCTCTTCTAGTCCCAGTTAAGACAGGCTTATAAATTGTTACTTTCCTGCTTACCTGAGACTAATAAATTGGTATCTTGGCTTTCTGTGCCTTTCCAAAAATTTGATTCTCTTCTATTTCCCCCACTCCACATCGCTCAATTTACAATCCTAAACTGTGGGATAATAGCCCTGTCCCCATAGTCACCATTCAAGAAAGCAAAAACTATTTTTACCATATTAACAGACAGTCCGTATCTAAGGGTATATTTTCACAGCAGCTGGTGCTATGGAGGGTTGCAAAAGAAATGAAAGGAAGGCAAGTTTCAGGAAACCAAAAGACTGGCTTAAGCTGACTCTGGGAAATCCCTGGCAGCTGTACCCCCAAAATCGACCTTCTTCAGCCCTGTTCTCAATATCCCATGCCAGGAAAAAAGTGCATAGGAGCTATTTGGGATGAAGCTTGGATTAAAGCTCTTGACAAACAAGGCCACCTTTTTGTCCCAAGGCCAATTCTAAAGGTTCCATCTGATACTTTGGGGAAGCTATCTTCCCCTTGCAGTCAACTCTTAGTAATCCAAAAATGTATTTATTTATCCTACTGTCAACAGGAATAAATTATATTCTACCTCACGGTCCTTGCATTAGGGGGAAAGAGTAACGGAAGACAATCTATTTCAGTTGTAATTAACATCCGGCCCGAGGGACCTTTCCGAAATGTCTGCCCTAGCAACACTTCCCCCAGAGTGGATAAAAACGCCTTCACGGAATGAGAGCCTTGGAGATCCCCCGCAGACATCTAACTGGATTCCAAACACGGAAACCCCGAGCAAGAGATGAGTTTCCTGCCAGACTGTCAACCTGCACGCATTTCCGATCCCATCACTGCCTCCTTCATTTGAGGCCTCCCCTATTGCCTGAGGCAGGGGCCCGATTTTTTTACTTTCACCATACCACGCTGGAGAGAGGCCCTGCTCCAGACAGGTTGGGGCGGCCAATCCTCAGGACTCGAGAAGGTGCTATTGCCTCAGGGCTCAGTCGCCTGAGGAGGCGGCCAGCGCAGACCCCATGGAAACCAATGGGAAGCAACATACACGAAATCCTGGGCTGAATCTTCGGTCCGACACCCGGGTCCTTGCACATACACCAGGAAGCTCCCTCGCCCCGGCCCGGCCTCTGCCCTCCTCCCGCTGATCTGCAACGAATTACGGAGGAGTGAGTGCGGGGACCGAGTTCTGGCAGTGCCAGGGGTTCTTCGGAACGGACTCCGAGGAATCCAGGGAGGGCGAAGCCTGGCATGGCCCTTCATCTCGGTTCACCCAATCTGATCTCGCAGCGTTCCCTGCCTCTAGGCTGAGAGGGAAGAGGGGGAGGGTAGACAGAAAGTTAAAGGCATCCCTTTCCCCACCCTCGCTAAGGTTTCGAACAGCACGCCGCAGGCCGGAGAAACCCCAACGCGCGACCAGCATTCCTGCGGGGCGACGCAGCTGGGCTACTGGATCTATTACCCTCCGCGGAGAGAAAATCCCGTCAGTCCACTCGCTTCCAGAAAGAGTTGCCGCTTACGCAAACGAAGAGAGGAAGGGAGCGTCCCGGCGCCAGCAGAGGTGGCCTCCGGGACAAGGCCAAGGCAAACAGCCCCCCGGCATTTCCTAGAGGTCGAGGGCCAGGCGGAGGGCTCCCCACCCCGCAATGACCCTCACCTCCCGCCTTCGGGAGGCGGAGCGCTGCCAGCGCTGCCAGGCTGGAGAAGTTTCCTGCAGCTCCTAGGGGGCGCCCTGAGCCGCTGCGGGCGCCCCACTTCGTCCTCCCAGCGAAGGAAGAATTCCTCAGAGCGGGGGCATTAAGGGGGGCGCGAGGACCTTTTCTTAACCAAAGCCTGGCTCGAGTAGCACTCGCGCTTCCCTTCTTGAAAACCACGCTGGAGCTTGGAAGCCTGAGTTCTGTCCTATCCAAGCCTTGGGACGCTCGCAACACGAGGGAACTTTCTTCCCAGATCCCGTCAAGCTAGGAGTGGGAGGAAGCGAACGGGTAGAGTTAGACCTGCTTGCCCTGTCTCCCTCGATTTTGAATGGAAAGGCCATGCGTGATTAGCTCTGCGACGTTGTCTCCATTTCTTGTCCCGACAGAGGGCTGGTCTTAACTGACATAGCTACAGTTGTGGCCTTAACCCCAGACCCGTTCCCAAGCAGAGGAGAAGAGTGAGAAAGAGGGGAAAGTAGAGGTCTGAGCTCTCCCTTCAGATCTCCACCTCTCTAGCCAACAGTTTTCTTCTTCCCCCGCCTCCCCACCCCGCAAAAAATCACAGTCACATTTGTACGGAAGCTTCTCCCCGGTACAGGGTGCGGAAGCCTGCAGAGGGTAGCCGGAGCTGAGAGCTAAGGCCGAACCTAGATTTTTCATGAGACTGTAGCAAAATGAAAGAAGAACCCGGGACGGAGGGTGGATACGTGCCATACCCGGCGACTGGATGTGGCCTTAGGGGAGAGAACTTCATTTAACCCGGCATTTGCTCCTCAACTGGCCCGGCCCCACACCACCACCACCCACCCAACAGTTTGCAAATCACGTTTCAAGCCCGAGGGACTCAAGCTAGGAAAGGTCATCCCGGGAGCTTGGACCTGCAAAGCCCAGTGTGTCTGGGTGGGGAGGGGAGGGGGGAGCGTCTAGTCTTGTTAGATACTGACGCCACTGGGTCGCAAACCTGACTCGCTCACTCGCAAGGCGAGGGCGGGAGGCGGTCTGCGAGTGTGTGGACTTCGGAGTGTGTGGACTTCGAGCACAGTCGGTCTGCGGCGCCTTCCACCCGCCAGCACGGGGCTGTTCTCTTAATGAATTACTAATGAGTTAAAATTGGGCAGCAGGCTTAATTAAAGCGTAGAGGCAATGTGTTTACCACATTGTAATTGAACTCATTAGGGCTATGGCTTTTTGTTTTTTAAGCAGCCGCCTTCCTTCTCTGCGTCGAATAATCTATGGGAAGGGTTTATTAGAGACGGAGGGAGCAGGGCAGAAACAGTCCATCAATTCTTTCAGTGAAAAGACAGGATGAGAATGGGGAGAGGGATGCAACGCCTCCATTCCGCCTGTGTCTTGGTGGAGCCAGGCCTAAAACGAGGCTTCCCGAGAAGTTCCCAGGGTAGGATGACCGAGAGAGCGCTGCCGGCATTTGGAAAGTTGCCAAGGAGGGAGCCAGGCCGGAGCCTGAAAGGCAACCTTGGTAGTACTACAAAGTCCTTCCGAACACGGTCTTCATCTCCTCCTGAAGCGCTGGCTCCAACTGGAACCGCTGGCCCGCGCTTGCCCCGCCACGCAGTCCGACACTTTGTTATGAGCTGGATTCGACTTCTTCTTTTTTTTTTTTTTTTAGCAGCCTTTGGCCTAAAACTTTCCTTCCTGAGGATGCTGTATCCAATCTTCCCAGCTTCCCTCCTCAGATTCTGGAGACGCACAATAGGTTCCCATCTCACCTCAGGTGGTCGTTCCCCGGAAAAGTGTGGAAAGGGTGCCCCCTCCTACTGGACTGCCCGTGGTCGGCACAGGAGAAGCGCACCTGCGCGTCCTGGAACAACCCTTCTGGCAGGGAGTCCAAGCTGCCTGCTCAGGCTGCTGCGCCCCCAGGGCGGATTGCTCCCTCCTGCCCCTGGCCCTACTCCAATTACTAGGCCTGCAATCCTCACCTCATTTCTGTCCTCCCTGGACCACTGGGCAAGGAGGGGTGAGGGGTGGGATGCTGGGGCTGGGCCTGGAGCAGCGCTCCTCGCCCTGCCCTGCCCTGCCTGACCAACAGGCGGCGTCAGAGACCTAGGTCTGAGCTGGGGAGTGGGGGGTGCGGATCTGAGCAAGCTAAGCCGAGAAGCAGGGCGCGAGGAGACCGACCCTCACCCTAAACTTACAAACTTCCCCGGGAGGAGAGTAGGAAGAGCTGAGCGGCTGCTGGGACCGCCGAGAAGAGGAAGAGTGGGACAGGACAGGGTCGCGGCGAGGGACCGGATCGTGAGCAGGAACGCAGAGGACCGCGGGCGGCGGGTGGTGGCGGCTGATCCGCGCGGGGCAGGCGGCAGGCGCCGCGGGAGGCAGAGCGCGGAGGAGCCGCGGAGCGCGAGGCAGGAAGCAGGACCGCGCGCAGGGGGCCGGAGACCGCGCGGCCGGCGGGGACAGGTAAGTGGCTTCGTCCTCCGCCCTCGGCCTCCCTTCCCTTGGAGAATACTAGGACGAAAGGGACTCCAGGAATTTCCGGCCCCCGGCACAGCCCCGCAGCTGACCTCAGCCTCTTCCCTCCCCTCCACTTCAAACGCACACCGAAGCCCAAGTTCCCATTCCGCACCATTTGTAAATTTTGTCACAGTCTCCCACCCTGTCCATCCCCACCCCATCCCACCTCCTATCTCCGCCTGACCCGGGAGGTTGAGGTAGATTGTCTCTAATTTGTTGCTAAAAGATTAATTGCAGAAGGTGGGTCGATTTGATTAAGGCAATTAATCTTTGGTTACAGCGTTCTGGTGTCACTTGTGGGCCGGAGGGGGGGGGTCTGAAGAGAGCTAGGGAGAGAAGGCAAACGAGACTTTTTGGAGACGCTGTGGAAAGCGGCTCCCTTGCCTAGGACAGCATTCAGATCTTTGCCTCCGAACCCCCGCAGCCCGCAACCCCCTAGCTCAAGCCGGTGCTTTCAGCACTGCGAAGCTCGGACAGCGACTCCCGCGGGCGAGCCTAGTAACTTCCCCGTCCCCGGGGTGGCGGGGGGAGGTGTGACGGAACGCAGGCAGCCGCAGGAGCTGACTGGGACAAGGGGTGCACCCCGATCCCCATCTCCGGCCCAACCACTGGGCTTCCCTTTCCCCACTGCTTCAAAGCAAGATTCTGCCAAACAGACTCCCCAAAAACCTCAAAAACCTCAATTCTCAAACCGCGGTGGGAAAGAGAGAACCCCCAACAAACGTCTCCTAGAAAAGTTCCCAAAGCTGGAGTTTTCTCTTTTCGTGAATAATTAACGCTGCTCATAAATAACTGATGGAAGCAGTGGAGAAGAGAAGAGGGAGAAGGCGAGCAAGAGCCAGAGCGGCCAAAGAGAGATCGAAGAGTTTGTTAAAGGACCATTAAGGACGGCTTGCTGGAAACGGCATTCCTCCTAGATCTCGCAGAGCGGTTCCACCCTGGCTAGGGGTAAAAGCAGAGAAGCGAGGCGCCCAGGAGAGAGAATATTGTGCTGACCAATCCCGGGGCACCCTTTCTGGAACGAATCTTGTACTCTCGCCATCCCCTCACACCAACCCAGGGCTCTTCCCAGAGTCCCCTGGGACCTTGGGTCATCGCCTCATCCCCATGTCTACGCCCAAAGTGCAGAACTTCTAGGCAAGATAGCAGAGGCCAGAGCTGAATCTGGATTTTGAGCTCTGACGGTGCTGCTTAGAACTTTGGCAAGATTTGCCCAATTCCAACTAATTTGCAGGCACCTCCCCAAAGCTCTCCTCACCCCATCCCAGACCATACCATTTCATTCTTTTCACACTGGTCCGAAGTCTTGAGACCTCAGCCTCTAGTGTGTCCATTCCCACCTGCTCACATCAGAACCTTCAAAAGCATGTTCTTTACAGTGTCTACCATCCCCCAAACTGCTTCACCCTCTCCTAATGCCCTTCCACCATCTCCAGTTCTTGACTTTGTCTAAGGGTCTGAAGCATGCTGAGTTTGCATCTTGCATTCATCACAGCTCTGAACTGGGATTCTTGAGCAGGAATCTCAGAACTTGGAAGAAACCCCAGGAAGAAACCCTTGCTCCTAGGCTGGAGGCCTATGCCAGGGCCCTTTGGCTTCTCTAGGAAACACCGGCCTCTCACCAAAGAGACAGCCTCAGATGGCCAGTACATGTTTTGAAAGCGAAACTCCTGAAAGCCTCTTGGCCAAGCAATCAACAGAGTCCTTCATAGGGGCTCATGAAGGCCATCCCACAGCAAAGCCATGTCTTTTCCTAGTGCAAAGTGGCATAGGGCAGTGTCTTCCCAGGGCACTGGTCCTGGGAAACGATACTGTAGACTGCACCAGCCACCACTAGCTGTGAGATGAGGTTCTGTCTTAGAGGGTAAGTAGGAGCCTCTTTCTGAACCTGACCAGTGGTCAACAGTGTCCACCCACCACACCCACTTCCAAAATGACCATCTTCTGATCTCTGGGTATACCAAAGACCAGCCTGACTTATGATAATTCTGGACTAGGAGCTGAGAGTAGCTTCCAAAGAGAAAAATTCATGGCCAACTCTCACAGAGTCTAGGCTTAGAACATTTGTAATGAGAATTTTCTCTTCTCTTTATGTGATATATAAGAAAACATTAAAACCAGTTTTATTTTCTCATCTACCTCCTGCCTACCCCAGCATTCTCCATACTCTAAGCTCTACCTTTTAAGAACTGGGAAGTTCTAAATGGGAAAAGAAAATGGAGGGAGAAGAGGAAATTCTTAGGGAATTGTCTCTCCGCCTCAATAGGGACATACCAACCCAAGAGGATTGTTGTGAAACTAGACAAAGGGGTAGGAGAAAATCAGAAGGGCGGGGGGGGGGGGGGTCGGGCGGGGAGGTAGCCCTGGAGCCATGGATTGTTTACTTCTCATATAAAATATAACTCCCCCAAGCAGGAAGTTACTGCAAACAAGTATCAATAATGAATGAATCTCCTGTAATAAAATACTTACATAATTAGCACAAGTCAAGTGGCTGCATTATGTTAACCTTTTGCAACTCTGAGCTGGAAAATTTTGTTCCAGAAATCCTCAGAATGCTGTTTTCATTCTCAAAAGAGGGTGAGAACCAAGCACTCACCCAGCCTTCCACTCTGCTCTGATATGGTTTTCCATTTCTGAACCAGAACGTAAGTACTTCTGAAATATAACAGAAAACTCTCTTTGGTGAATTCAGAACAGTCATTAACATTCAGTTTTAAGTGAATGTTAACAGTAAATAAAGAAATCTCTTGATTGTAATAGTAGTAACAAAGCAATAATTACCCAGTAGGTGGTCATCAGTAATGATAAATGTATCATTATTACTGTGTGAGTCTGGGAACTCAGTTTTGGAAACTACTTCAGACTTTTTAGTAGCATGGCTGGTTACAAAGCATTTCTTAGCCTGCAAAAGCCATATAATTTTATACACAATTTAGGTGAAAATAAATTTAAATCTGTATATTACATTTTTAATTTCAAGTTAGTAATTAAAGTTGGTTCATTATATCTCCTCTGAAACCCTCAGTGCTCATCTCCATGGTTTGTTTGTACAATTTGTTTCTAAGACACCCAAGGTTACACAGTTCTAAAAGATGGAAAATTTAATTATTTGCCAACATTAAGAGTTTGCCGATGATATCATAATGCGTCTTGAAGAAGTTTGGGATGGTATTGCCTTTGGTCTGTTTAGCTGTGCTTTCACTTGGAACCCCTTAAGCTCCATGAAGGAAAACCTTTTTCTGCTTAAAAATTATTTTTAAATACACAAAAATAGAAAATTTCTCTCAATATTCTCTCTGAATATTCACTGGTTGCTGTATTTTCAAGGAAAAAAAATCAATGACTTAGATTTCTATCATCCTCTTCCCTGAGATTTATTTTGCTAATATCTAATTTTATCTTTTGCTACCACTGAGTTAAAGTGTGCAGACAGGAGAGAAGCTGAAGGCATTATACTTATTGGGCAGTCAGAGAACACATGATAGTTTAATAGTGCATTAGATAATGGGATCAAGCTTGATGGCAAAGTAGAAATTTTTCAGATGAGTTGAGTGATGGGGGAGGATAGAACAGGGAAGACAGTAGGAAAGGGGAAAGGAGTCTTTATTTCCTTGGGAAATAAAATCCAATGTTCCCTCCACCAGTGTCAGCTGGGGAGATAGTAAATGTACATCTCTCCCATGACATGTCAACTACAATCTACAACCCCTCCCCCTACTCCCACTCCTCTTCTTCCCCTCCCCAAGCTTTAAAAGGTCCTGCTCTCCACACCCTCTCTGCATCCTCAGTTTTAATTACTTCTTAAACTGGTTGCTTGAAACAATAGAGCCAGTTGTAAAATAAAATAAGCCCTAGACCTCATTTCTCATACTTAGTGGTAGTTGTAGTCTTCGTACAATTAAAGACTCTTTTGCAGAAATCCAACCAAATATTTGCCGTGGTTTCATCTTCCACAATCTCTATATTTTACTCCAATTTCTCCCTCTTCCCTTCTCGTTTTTTCTCCTCTCCCTTCTTTAGGAGTGACAAGCAGAAAAAAGCAAGCATCTTGCCTCGTTATTCATTATTACAGCAGCATCTTTGAGGCGCATCTTTGCCAATGGAAACTCCATGTAGATGCCTTATCCTTTTGTTGTGGCGGCCTAGGTTATTCAGGAGCAGAGACAAAAGCCTAAAGTGATGTGATCTAAATGAGCTCCGGGGTTTTCCAGCTGGGACCACCTCCATTTCAAAGGACCCCCTCCTTCCCTATATGGGGAGGAGGTGGGTGGAGGGGGCGGGTATATATGTGTATACAAGCACAGATAGAGAGAAAGGAGAAGAGAGAAACAGGAGAGAGCCTAGGGGGCTTATTCCCTGTTCCAGTGTTTCTCTTTGATGCATATTCACAGGTGTGTTCAGGGAGGGTGCATCCATGGGTTTGTGTGTGTCCTCAGGTATTTTGTGTGCCCTTCAATTTTATCTTGATCAACTAATATTTGCTAAGTGACCACTGAGTTCACCAAGTTCATCTTCTATTCTGGATATTATTACTTCATGGAAATGATGAGCACATGTGTGTGCCTTGCTGTGTTTACAGGTTTGGGAGGACTTATAAGTGTCCTCTGTTACAATTATTTTAAAAAGGCCAATAGCAACTGTTTCGGTTAGTCCCTGTGAACTAAGGGTAAGAAGGGTAAGAACCTTCTCTGCCACTTACTTAAATGCAAGCTTTCTTGTGAGAAAGATTTCCTCTGATTAAGGGAAAACAAGTCTCAGTTTCTTCTCCCACCATGACTATTTCTTTAAAAGGTGCTTGTTTGAGGTGTAAGAACTCACTGATTCTCATGGTCATTGGTGCATAAAGAACTCAAGGCATCACTGGAGCAGGGATACAGGTCCTGCAAAATATGCTCAGTTTTCCTTCCAACTCCAGTTTAGAATATTTGATTTGTACGCTTACTGTACTTCTCTTGGACTGGGCCCTTGTTTATAAACAATATTTCAGAAAATACTCAAAGATTGAGTCAGCCTCAGAGTGCTCAGAGGCCTTTGTAACTTATCCTGTGACTTTTATCATGAATAAATCTTTAGTTTGTTCCTGTTCCTTGGTTTCTTTCATGTAACTACAGCTAGGGCAATGGAGGGAAAACCTAGGAGTCTGAGCCTAGCTACAGAAAGCTTTTTAGGGTAGAAAGTGAGAGCTGAGGGCTATCAGCAATTGTTATCATTATGGCTATTATCATTGCTAATCTTTATTGTCAATCTACTTAAAATGGGTTAAACAAATGCTGGCTGAGGTTCTGGCCAACTGTATATAAAATAAAGACTAGACCAATTAAAGGAAGGATAAAATTTTAGCAAAAAGGACTAACGTTCCTTCAGAGAACTTGGTTCCCTCTGCCCACCACTAAGCTAAAATGCCTTTGATATCTTTTATTCTGGAGCTATTAAAGATTTCTAATGTATCTTGTAACAGGACAGGCCTAGCTCTTATCCCCATTCTCTGAGGAAAATGCTTTTAAAACTACCATGTATTAAATGACTACTGTGTGCCATGCACTTTGCATATATGATCTTATTTAATTCTCAAAACACCCCTGTGGGCTACCTATCAATCTCCTCATTTTGCAAATGAAGAAAATGGGGCTTGGGGAGGTGAGGTATCTGAGCAAGATTCCACAGCTAGTCAGTGATTGAGGAGAAATTTGTATCTGGTTTCATCTGATTCTGAATCCCCAGTTCTTTCTAATATGCCAGTTTTTCTGCCCCTTCCAGTTCTACCAGTCTTCCAGTTTCTTTCTGGGCCATATGGATCATCTTTTGCAGACTTGGGACTAACAGAGAAACCATTTCTTGCCCTATTTGATGCAGAAGTACCAATGCCAGGGACACTTCCATCAGGGAGACAGGAGCAGTAAGATTTCTGCCTAAGAGCTGAGAATGGGGTAAGAGAAAGTGGGAGATGACAGAGGCCATTTCTCTGATCTATAACTGTCATGGGTTCCTTAACATCCAAGCTAGGAGTTAGAGGAGAGGGCATATCTGGTGTTGCAGATTGTAATGAATTTTTATCAAGGCTTTTATTTTCTTTGCTGTCAATGCAAGGGGTGGAGTTGAGGGAGCAGGATTGCTCAGTCCTTGGAAATGGGGCAGGTGTGGGAGAAGTAGGGGGTGTGGTTCGGTGTTGCCCCTTGCCTGACTCTTAAGTCTATGAGGCCCTGCTCGAGCCCGCCCAGAGCCGAATCTAGGGCTCGATTACAGGCTGGGAGGCTTCTCGACCTTGAACGCAGTACGATCCTCTATGCTTTGGAACGATGCATCTCGTCAGCACCGCGGACAGTTCCCAACCCGGAATTTTTTTTTTTTTTTTTTTTTTTTGGTGGCCTCGCGTCCCTTAGAGTTAACCGCTGGCTTGGAAACCGACCGCGCCCCAAGTAGAGGAAGCTGGGCCCAGGCCAGGCTAGGCGTGGGTTTGCTTCAACCAGTTGTTTAAATCTGTAGCTGGAAACCCACTTATGTTGCTGTGCCGGTCTCCTGCTCTTGTTTCCACGAGTCGCCTCACCAGTTATGAGGGGGCCAGCTCGGTTTGTGGTTTTCCTTTGGGTCCCGCCTCTGGGCTCCTTTACCTGTCCTTGGCCTGGGTGAACCGCAGCCGCCCGGAAAGGAGATGGGAGTGGAAATGCTCTCCTCCATGTGGTGATAGATCATGCAAACGGGTGACACCAGTTTAACCAATAAAACAATTTGAATCAATTAGCCGGCTGAGGAGAGTCCCGACGTGTAAAATGCGTGTCAGCTCGAATAGGAAAGCATTGATTAACTCGGGCTCGAACAGCCTCCTCCCACCACCGCCCACTCCTTCCTGAGCCTGCCAGTGTCCCAGGGGCCAGGACAGGGACTGACAAGGACTCCACAGAGGACCAGCAGGAGACTTCTTCAAACTGAGGAGAAAACAAAGGGTCACAGAAACAGTGGGTGGCAGAAGGTTCCTCGAAGACTAAAAACATACAAACAGGCTGTGATTCTGCAGTCCAGCTCTGGTCTAAAGATGAGAATTCAAGAGGGCACATGTGAAGTCTATGAACTGTTACCCACTTTCACCTTCCAAAAATATATAATTGGCCTGACCTTTTAAACAGGCACCCTAGACTCATAGGGGATATAAAATACTGCACTATTAGAATTGTGTAAAATTATTTAACCTAACACCACGCATTTCTCTTCCCGGTGAAACCTTTTTGTATTAAAGTTATATATCCTCTTTGTCCTGTAGGGTGGAGGACACTGGGGAAGAAAGTTACAGGCTTTTATGCAGTAAGCCCGAAAGTAATTTGTAAATTTTTCTGTTTTAAAATTCAGGTAAGGAAGCAGCTTCGGATGCCACCCAGGTGTGGATTCACTCCTCAGGATAACCTGGAATGGGAGGGAAAGCAGAGATTCAGCCCATTTCTCTTTTCAAATAAATCTGTTTTTGAAGACACTTAATAGGGATCTGTAAGAGGAAGAGGAGCTTTGTGGGGTAACAATGGGAACGGTGCCATCAAAAGTGGAGACCCAGTGGTGCTCCCTCCCTGGCAGCAATCAGATATTTCCCTGTGGTAGTTAGTGAGATGATAGGACTTCTTTCTTCCCATTCTCAGTCTTGAAGTCAGTCCCATTTCCAAAGTTCGTTTCCACGTGGCTCAAGCTTTCTTCCTGGCAGTCTAGGAACTGGAACAGTTCCTTTTTTGGAACCCCTGACCCCAGAGAGGATGAAGGGCAGGGGAGAAGAACCAATTTAGCCCTGAAACCTTCAAAGGAGCACAGGGCCTTTAGCCTCCCAGAGAAAAAAAAAATTGTGAATGACAATGGCGCACTTTTGGCTAATGGGGGCTGTGCAGACAGAAAGTGTGAGTTTTCCTTTTTTTTTTTTTTTTTTTTTTTTTTTTTTAGGATGGGAGGCTTTAGGGTATTGGTGAGGAAGTGTTAGGTTGATTTCAGCCCCTTAGGACAGAGCCCAATTTGTGTCTTTAATGCCTTTAGAAACTAGAAGACGGGTGAAAAATTCTTTCATTGCCCATTGAAACTTGTGCCCAAATGTTTTAATTTTCATGGCTCTGTAACTGTGTTTTCAAGATATTGATTTAAAATAGCCACAACTCCTGAGCAACAAGCCTTTCAAGTTTCCTTTCAATTGACTTTCCTTGGGTTTATTAACCTTTGATGAATTGTTAAGATTTCACATTTTTTGCTCTTGTATTTAGGAGTGTATATTGTTGATGCTATGACACAGTCTGGGTGGGCTTTCAGCTTAGTCGAGGTTTTCTTCTCATTTACACAATGCTAACACTGTTTCACCAGGCACAAATGGAAAATTCAGCTATGATCGTAAAGGAAAAACTTAAAGGATTTCCCAACCCCACCCCAAGCCAGAATCCTCCTTAGAAATACTCCAAATAAATGTGTTTTTTTTGTTTTTTTTTTTTTTTTTTTCTTTCTGATAAGCTAGCCAGTGGTTATTTTGGCTCTTTACAACTGATCAGTTGGGAGGCACTATATTGACACTTCATTATCCCAGGGTGTGCCTCATTTAGGGAAACTATGAGGAAATGTTTTCTCATCCTAGTCTTTATCTTAGGGGAGGGGAGCATGCTTCTACATGTTTTCCTGATTAAATTTATTTATTTCTCCAGGAAAATTGGCAACTTGGTCAAGGACTGACCAATATTGGGGACCTCCCTGCTTCCCCTCCCCACCTTTTCCTTGTGCAGAGGTAGCCTGTATGGATCTTGTAAAATGGGTTAGAGGACGATTCTGAATGAAGTTGATAAATCGATGTGCACATGCACATATTGGGATCCTCACCTAATTATACATTCCGTAAAATAGAAAAGGCTGCGGTGACGCTGTATCTTGTCCTATAAAGCAAATGCATGTGCAAAAGTCTGGGCACTCCAAGTTTTTAGATTGGGCACCCTGTATGGAAACTTCTCTCCTTTTTCTCATTTCATAGCATGTCAAAGGAGTCACTGAAGCTAATCTATTCTCCGGCTGACTGTGGATTCTGTCTTCAGAGACACAGCGTGGCTTTGCTTCGTGTACCAGAGGGATCATTCATGAAGGAGGGTGACTCAGAAACGAGGGGAGGAGACAATAACGGGCAGAGATATAGTTAATTTGGAGGCGTCCTTCTAGAATCCGGGGCCTCCAGGATCCAGGTCCCGGGATGCAGGCAGACTGTTCGCTTTCCACTCCTAAATCAGATCTGTGACTCCAGCACCACTGCAGCAGTTTACTCCGGGGTTGGGGAGGTTGTCATTTGCGGTTTAGTTAGGTGGTAGCTTTCGTGCCTGCTGAGAAAGGATCTCTCTGTTGCTCGCGCTGGCTTTCGCTCTCCCCCTCCCTCCCTGTAACATGCCAGCCCTTTAATGTGGAGTGTCAGGGAGACGGTGACGTCACCCTGCCCGCTGGGTGGCGTCCCCTCGGTCCGACAGGAGTTCAGAGACAGAGAAAGGCGCTGTCAGACTGCGCTCCGCTTGGGGCTCTCCTGCCGTGGGTTTCCGCGCGCCCACACTTTCTGCGGTGGAGGGGACGCCCCGCCGCAATTCAGGCCGTCAGTCTCCCCAGGCCGGGGTTCGAGCGCCATTCGCTCAGTCAAGAGTCCGGATCTTCGCGCGGAGCCCGCCGGAGTCCCGCCCGCTGGATTCGAGGACCCGCTTGGATGCTTCGCCTCCGAGCGCCCTCGGAAGATGGGCCGGCAGCCACACGCCTAAAGACACCTAGGGGTTACCAGGTATTGCCGGAACCGGCCGGCCTCGATTCGGCACACAGCTTACAGGGCACTATTTGAGATCGCCAGCGGTAGGATTTTCCGCGTTAGGTTGAGGAGCAGAGGTGGGCTTCCGTGGTGACTGGTTTGGGAGTCGGGAGAACTAAGTTGGGGTGTCTTTGGCTCTTGGGCAGGATAGGGAAGTTCACCAGCTTCTTTTCTCAGTACAACTTTTAATTGTCTCCTCTCCCCTTTCTTGCCCCCAAAAATAATACCCTAGCCTAAACCTTAATTGAGTCTGTTCTCTGACGGGAGTTTCTGGGAGGGTTGGGGTCATAGTGAAGAGACGCTTCCGCCTGGTCTACTGCTGCTATGGCTGCAAGTCCTTAACGCAGAGCTAGCTTCCCGCCTGGGCGGGCCAGCAGCGCGCCTTGCTGGGGAGCGAGAGTTCGAGTTGTCCCAGGGTCTCATTAAGCAGATATGAATCTTACTTGGAAGGGAAATGAGCATCGAAGGGCCACTTGACGAAGCTAGTGTTGGTTGTATCAGACTCGGGTGTCACTGCGCCTTGAACTGCCACGTAACGCTCTGTCCCCTGGAAATACTGTCTCTGATCCACCCGAAGTGACAAGCCAGGCTTTCCTCTCCTTTGATTGCGCGTCGAGGTTTGTTCAACCTTCCTGGAGGCCACCGAATGTAATGAGAGCTGAGGTTTCAGGGAGCAGCAGGGCAGAGGCTGTCATATAGATGCCACAGGGCCCAGAGAGAGGACACGGATAAGACAATTGGGCGAGGGAGTAAGATCGTGTGCATTGAAAGCGCTGTAACAGCGAACTCGGTGTACGTGGCTGAAAGGGGCCATGTGTTGGCCTCTGGTGATTTTCCAGGGCAAAGCATAGCCTTGGCGCTTGATGTAGCTGTGGAAAGGTCACTGTTTTCCCAGGGAGTGAGCCACTTTCCTTCTTTCGATTTAGTGGCATTGCCACAAAAATTTCTTTCCGCTTCCTTTTTTTTTTTTTTTTTTTTTTTTTTTTTTTTTTTTTTTTGTATTTTCAACTTATGGAATATTTTCCCTCATTGTGGCATTCTGTTGACCGGAGGTGAAGTTAGAAATTTTACCGCAGGTCCAACCTGGGATTTCAACTTTCAAAGTTCCCACACATTACCTAGTCCACCGATTAGCTGTATGGTGGGGCAGCTTTTCCCCAAAAGATACAGAGATATCGAAATAAGTCGGGGGAAAAAAGTCACAGAAGGTGGTTCGCATTAAGCTAAAAAAAAAAAAAAAAAAAAGCCTTTTGAGATCTGCCAATGAAGATCTCCAAGAATTGTTCGTTCCTGTGTACTCTCTCTGGGTTTAACACGCTTGCCTGTACTTACTTATCATCATGGAAAGGACAGGAAAACAGTTTTTAAATGATTACAATCTTCAACTTCATGTTTTTAAGCTACCTACCTATCTGAGACCAGAACCACTCCGTTCAGCAAGTAGGTTTTTAAAAAACTGGAACACTCTATTTTGGTGCAACTGTGTATATGACTTTGTATATTTTTCACTTTTCCAATAAAAATTCTAATTACAGTAACAAAATATCTAATAGCAAGAATGAGGGAGAAAGGATTTCGTTTTGCTTTAATGACCTGTGTTTCAACTAATAATGAATTTCTCCACGGAAACCACGGACACCACGAACATCGCTTTTTAAAGGTTTTGGGGTTTATTTTTCAACCAAAATTAATCTATCTCCAAGCAAATGAGAATAATCTCTCTTTAAATTTGGGTTTCAATAGCCAAGCCCCAGTTTTCTATAACTTTTATAATCTGTACCAGTTGCAAGTGTCATTACTACCTAATTTCTAGGTCAAACCATTTTATTCTAACAGCTTCTATAAATCCGGGATAAGGTCTTGGGTTTCTTAGGAATTCACTGCTTTTGAGCAAAATAGATAGTTAATTCACTTTAAATGTTTAGAAGTGCAAATACCTGCATTTCTAAGAAATGACCTTGAAGGAAATTAAGAGATGACATTCTTGTGTTCAAAACTTGGTCTTTTTTTCCAGTAATAATCATGTCTTAACCAAAGCAAGAAAGTTGTTCTAATTCTTTGGTTAGCGACTCACCCACCCCTCTGTCTGAAAAGGCTCAAGTCAACGCTTTCTCCTTTCCCTTCCAGTGTCCAAGGCAGACCTGTGGGGCTGGGCCCGGGGTTCTGCGGCGGAGATGGCTTCCAGCCCGCTGCCGGGGCCCAACGACATCCTGCTGGCGTCGCCGTCGAGCGCCTTCCAGCCCGACGCGCTGAGCCAGCCGCGGCCAGGCCACGCCAACCTCAAACCCAACCAGGTGGGCCAGGTGATCCTCTACGGCATTCCCATCGTGTCGTTGGTGATCGACGGGCAGGAGCGCCTGTGCCTGGCGCAGATCTCCAACACTCTGCTCAAGAACTTCAGCTACAACGAGATTCACAACCGCCGCGTGGCGCTGGGCATCACGTGTGTGCAGTGCACGCCGGTGCAGCTGGAGATCCTGCGGCGTGCCGGGGCCATGCCCATCTCATCGCGCCGCTGCGGTATGATCACCAAACGCGAGGCCGAGCGTCTGTGCAAGTCGTTCCTGGGTGAAAACAGGCCGCCCAAGCTGCCTGACAACTTCGCCTTCGACGTGTCACATGAGTGCGCCTGGGGCTGCCGCGGCAGCTTCATCCCCGCGCGCTACAACAGCTCGCGCGCCAAGTGCATCAAATGCAGCTACTGCAACATGTACTTCTCGCCCAACAAGTTCATTTTCCACTCCCACCGCACGCCCGACGCCAAGTACACTCAGCCAGACGCAGCCAACTTCAACTCGTGGCGCCGTCATCTCAAGCTCACCGACAAGAGCCCCCAGGATGAGCTGGTCTTTGCCTGGGAGGACGTCAAGGCCATGTTCAACGGTGGCAGCCGCAAGCGCGCACTGCCCCAGCCAGGCGCGCACCCGGCCTGCCACCCGCTCAGCTCTGTCAAGGCGGCCGCTGTGGCCGCTGCAGCCGCGGTAGCCGGGGGCGGGGGTCTGCTGGGCCCCCACCTGCTGGGCGCGCCCCCGCCCCCGCCGCCGCCACCGCCACCCCTGGCGGAGCTGGCGGGCGCCCCGCACGCCCATCACAAGCGGCCGCGCTTCGACGACGATGACGACTCCTTGCAGGAGGCCGCCGTCGTGGCCGCCGCCAGCCTCTCGGCCGCAGCCGCAAGCCTCTCGGTGGCCGCTGCCTCGGGCGCCGCGGGGACGGGCGGGGGCGGCGCCGGGGGCGGCTGCGTGGCCGGCGTGGGTGTGGGCGCGGGGGCGGGCGCGGGGGCCGGGGCCAAAGGCCCGCGCAGCTACCCGGTCATCCCGGTGCCCAGCAAGGGCTCGTTCGGAGGCGTCCTGCAGAAGTTCCCGGGCTGCGGCGGGCTGTTTCCGCACCCCTACACCTTCCCGGCCGCGGCCGCTGCCTTCGGCTTATGCCACAAGAAAGAGGACGCGGGCGCCGCCGCCGAGGCCCTGGGGGGCGCGGGCGCAGGCGGCCCGGGCGCAGCGCCCAAGGCCGGCTTGTCTGGCCTCTTCTGGCCTGCGGGCCGCAAGGACGCCTTCTACCCACCCTTCTGCATGTTCTGGCCGCCGCGGACCCCCGGCGGGCTCCCGGTGCCCACCTACCTGCAGCCCCCGCCTCAGCCGCCCTCGGCGCTGGGCTGCGCGCTCGGCGAAAGCCCGGCCCTGCTTCGCCAGGCCTTCCTGGACCTGGCCGAGCCCGGCGGCGCGGCGGGGAGCGCCGAGGCCGCGCCCGCGCCGGGGCAGCCCCCACAAGTCGTGGCCAACGGCCCGGGCTCGGGCCCACCGCCTCCCGCCGGGGGTGCCGGCTCTCGAGACGCGCTCTTCGAGTCGCCCCCGGGCGGCAGCGGCGGGGACTGCAGCGCGGGCTCCACGCCGCCCGCGGACCCTGTGGCCGCTGCCGGCGCAGGGACCGCGGCCGCCGGGGCTGGCCCCGCGGGCTCCCGGGTGCCCGCGCCCCACCACCCGCACCTTCTGGAGGGGCGCAAAGCGGGCGGCGGCAGCTACCACCATTCCAGCGCCTTCCGGCCAGTGGGCGGTAAGGACGACGCGGAGAGCCTGGCCAAGCTGCACGGGGCGTCGGCGGGCGCGCCCCACTCGGCCCAGACGCACCCCCATCACCACCACCATCCGCACCACCACCACCACCACCACCATCCCCCGCAGCCGCCGTCGCCGCTGCTGCTGCTGCCCCCACAGCCCGACGAGCCGGGTTCCGAGCGCCACCACCCGGCCCCGCCGCCGCCGCCGCCGCCGCCCCCTCTGGCCCCGCAGCCGCACCACCGAGGCCTTCTGTCCCCCGGGGGCACTAGCTGCAGCTACCCCAGCGAGGACAGCTCCGAGGATGAGGACGACGAGGAAGAGGAGCAGGAGGTGGACGTGGAGGGCCACAAGCCCCCCGAGGGCGAGGAAGAGGAGGAGGAAGGTCGAGACCCGGAAGACGATGAGGAAGAGGACGAGGAGACCGGGGTCCTACTCGGGGACCCCTTAGTCGGGGGAGGCCGGTTCCTCCAGGGCCGAGGGCTATCGGAGAAGGGGAACAGCCGGGACCGCGCGCCGGCCGTCGCGGGCGCGTTCCCGCTCGGCCTGAACTCCTCCAGGCTGCTGCAGGAGGACGGGAAACTCGGGGACCCCGGCTCGGACCTTCCCCCGCCCCCGCCCCCGCCCTTGGCCCCCCAGAAGGCGAGCGGCGGTGGCAGCAGCAGCCCGGGCAGCCCAGTCCACCATCCATCACTGGAGGAGCAGCCCTCCTACAAAGATGTAAATATCCCCTTTAGGCTCCTTGAAGCTAATTATTATTATTTAAATGCACCTTTAGGGTGAATCGGTTACATATGCGCAGGAAAGATGAATCACCAGATTTCCCCACAGAAATGAAATATTCAGTGTGTTTAGGAGGGCTTCTTTCCTGCCACTGGTCCTCCATAAAAATGTGGTTTTTGGTCCCTTTCTTGATAACGCCTTTCAAATTGGGGCCCCCTTTCCCTCTTATATTTCAGCTGGCTGCTTGTGGAAGTTGGAAAAGAGCCTTTAACTAACCTGGTCCTTCCTCTAATCCAACAATCCCCTTTGCCCCACAACTGAGCACATTTGTCCTCCTAAAAGGAGCAAGACCACAAAACCAGAGCAGCCTGAATCATCCTATCCCTTTTCTTCTCTATTCTTCAGTACCTCCCCCAACCATGACCAAAAAAGATTAAATATACACTGGCTTCTTAAGTTAAATGCAGTTTTAACTGTTTAAATCAAGTTTTGGCCAGAATGGACACAATTGTTGTGTCCAGTAAGACAAAAGTCACGATCTTCAG